>NC_135884.1:131973789-132489565 GCF_964194155.1 Cetorhinus maximus
AAACACAGCCACCAATGATGGAACAGTTAAAATAGGCGATGTGCATGAGGCCAGAATTTAAGGAGATCGGAGATCTCAGAGGATTGTAAGGCAGGGGGAGTCTTTTTTTTATTCATTCATGAGATGTGGGCTTTGCTGGCTAGGCCAGCATTTATTGCCCATCCCTAATTGCCCTTGAGAAGGTGGTGGTGAGCTGCCTACTTGAACCGCTGCAGTCCATGTGGCACAGGTACACTCACAGTGCTGTTAGGAAGGGAGTACCAGGATTTTGACCCAATGCCAATGAAGGAACGGCGATATATTTCCAAGTCAGGATGGGGAGTGACTAGGAGGGGAACTTCCAGGTGGTGGTGTTCCCATCTATCTGCTGTCCTTGTCCTTCTGGATGGTAGTTGTCGTGGGTTTGGAAGGTGCAGTCAAAGGAGCCTTGGTGAGTTCCTGCAGTGTATCTTGTAGATGGTACACACAGCTGCTACTGTGCGTCGGTGGTGGAGGGAATGAATGTTTGTGGATGTGGTACCAATCAAGCAGGCTGCTTTGTCCTGGATGATGTCAAGCTTCTTGTACTAACTAAGGATTTATTTAGGTGTAATGTACCTTTAAGAATAATGCTTATTAAGGAAGATCACATGATCTATAGCAACCAATAGGAGAGTAGTGCGGGCTACCTCAGTTGTTAGTAGTATAGAGTTGGAGTTAAAAGCATACATGTAGTAGCTGCTGAGTACCTTGTAAATAAACTTAATGTTTCCACACAAGAAATGTCTGCAGATCAACTCGATCAATAGTACCAACTCAGCCACCACTCACAATAAACTGGTGATGAGGATAAAACAAGATTAAACAGAAGATATCAAATTGAAAAGAAATTGACACTGTACCTCGCCCAGCGATTGCAAGTAGCAAGCCCCGTTAAAATTAAAGAAGATATCCCCTCTCAAAACTCCACAATTCGGAAGAATTGATCCTTTTGATCTGGCCACAGACAATTGGCCTCATTACCTAGAACGCCTCACATTCTTTTTTTCAAGCGAACGAGATTATGGGGGAAGAGAAGAGGCGAGCGATCCTCCTAAGCACATGTGGGAATAAAACCTATGGCTTGATTCGAAGTTTGATGGCACCCAGCACCCCAGATTCAAAATTTCGATGAATTGGTGGACCTCGTGAAGGGTCATTATCAACCAAAGCCCTCAGTCACGTGCAAAGGCTCAAGTTTAATTCGAGAAATAGAGCCCCGCGTGCATGCTATGTGGCAAATTTGAAGCAGTTAATGGAACATTGTGAGTTTTCTATGTCTCCAAACAACATGCTCAGAGGTCGTTTAGTGTGTGGTGTGAATGAGGACTATTCAGGAAAGATTATTTTCCAAAGTGAATTTGGATTTCAAGAAGACACTAGGGACAGCACTGGCCATGGAAAACGCAGTAAGAGATTCAAAAGCAATACAGGCTGCTCACAATGGCGCCACATTGGGCAGGAAGCCCCAGCCAATAAGGGCACGAAAATACAAGACTATACCGAGAAGCGGAAAACAGCTGCCAAACTAAAAGCATACTCGGGTGAAGACATTCAAGTAAAAGGCATAAGCAGAGTAACTGTCCATTATGGAAGCCAATCGGCAAAGTTACCAGTGTTGGCACTGAGAGGCAGAGGACCAAGTCTTCTAGGACAAAATTGTTAAGGGAAATCAACCTTGATTGGCCTCTGAGATTCCAAAGGGAAACTGGAAGCTTTCCTGTTTTGAAAAAGGAGTGTGTAAGGACTCAACAACCTGAAGAAACGCAGGCTGGCTTCAGCCAAAACCTAGATGAATAGCAGAAGGAACTCGAAGAAACCCTGCTTGATGTCAGAGTTTGAGGCGAGGTGAGCAACCTTCAAAGTAAACCTGCAGAAAGACCTTCACACGCTATGAGATTCCCTTAGGTCAAAGTTTGTATCTCTGGAAAAGTACGAAGAGAAACAGAAATAATTCAGCACTTCTCTGAATAAACTGAAGAACAAGTTGGCAGAGAAGACTCAACAATACTTAATTTTCCAGGAGGCAGCAAACAAATGCAAAAAAAAGAGATGGAAGAGCTGAAGAATCAGCTAAATGAAGCCAAAGAGGCTTTGAAAGCACAAGTCGCAGAATTTTATAAGAAACAGACAAATAATGAAATTTTGGGAGACTCAACCACTGAACTCAGGCAAGATGAGCTTGCATCTGGGAGAAGTCTGGCCAACAGTGAGGTCAAAAAGAAGGCCGAGATTAAAGTCTGCACTAGAAAGATAAAGGTACGTAGAAAGAAGATACAGAAATTCTAAAAGGACTTTAATCCTGGCAGCATGTGAATACACTTTTGTACATAGGCCTGGCAATCAAATTGCAAACGCCGATGCACTTAGTCGTTTGCCTTTGCAAGAAAATGATGAAGACGTCCCAGTTCCACAGGAACTTGTTTTACTGTTAAATTTCTTAGATTCCTCAATGGTATGTGCCCGACAGATCAGAGACTGGACAAGTCGGGACCCGGTCCTATCTCAAGTACGAGAACAAGTGCTTCATGGTTGGTCACAGGAGCCTGTACCTGATAAAATGAAACTATACTTCAACAGAAGACCTGAAATAACCAGCCAGGATGGCATCCTATTGTGGGGAGCATGAGTGATAGTTCCTCCAAAGGGAAGGGAGCCACTATTAATTGAATGACATAGTACACACCCAGGAATACTCTAAATGAAGACCATAGCACGCAACTATCTATGGTGGCCTGGGATAGATGGCGAAATAGAGAGTTTAGTGAAGAATTGTGTGCGATGTCAGCAACTGCAAAAGATACCATTGACAGTTCCTTGGGAGTGTCCAGGTGGACCCTGGGTGCAGTTACACATTGACTGTGTGGGACCTTTCTTGGGAACAATGTTTCTGCTCATTTATGGTGCTCATTCAAAATGATTGGACATATATGAGGTGAAGTCACCAAAGTCGACTGCTACAATTGAGAAGCTACGTCATAGTTTTGCCATTCACGGATTACCAGAAGTAGTTGTTTCTGATAACGGCACGGCATTTACGAGTGCTGAGTTTCAACGGTTTATCAGCCTCAATGGTATCACTCGTAAAAACTTCACTGTGCCACCCTTCCTCAAACAGGCTGGCCGACAGGGCGGTTCAAACGTTCAAGACAGGCATGAGAAAGCTAACGCGATTCCTCAGCAACCAAGCTAGTGCACTTTCCTTTTCATTACAGGACTACCCTCACACAACAACAAATGTCACACCTGCAGAGTTATTGTTGAAACACCATCTCAGAACGAGATTGAGCTTAATAATGCCGCATTTAGAGGAGAAGGTGGAAAGGAGTCAGGGAAGCCAGAAAACTAGACACCGCTGGCATAATCGTGTGAGGAAATTTACCTACACCACGTGGACTGCAGCTGCGCAAGAGCACAAACCCCAACTCTCCCTCCTCCCCCTGCCCGCACAGGTAGCTCTGAGTGCTACCGGGCCGCATCATGCTGGGTGGGCCTTAATTGGCCCGCCCGACAGGCAGAAGATTCTGCCCCATAAATCTGTCAAAATAAACAAACATTACTTGAATATCCATTTAAAGACCGTTACCTCTTAAAAACTCACAAATCTGTCAAAATAAATAAGCTCGCATTGCCCTTAGTCAACAAACACTGCTGAGTAGAAACCATTAGAGCTTTTGAGCACAGCTATAAGCTGAGCCATCTGTCAAAGCTTTGAAACAATCAAACAGAAGGCTGATCTTAGAGGAAAAAATTTAAAGAATGCAAAGTTTTGTGAAGCAGGCAACACCTTTTGTACTGAGCTTTGATATGGTTCCCATCTCCAAACCATGGTTCACCCCTGGTTCACAATACTTCTCTGCTGGTGTGAATCATGTTGCCTAGCAAAGCTCACCGTCATCAATCAAATTGTGGAAGTTTCGAATTACCCACTTCTGTGGTGGTGCCGACGACATTGGGACAGCAGCTGAGGACTGCTGACCCAACTCCTTATCCTGCATCATTGAAAATTGCTGGCACCAGGAGTAGGGGTAGAAGTCCTGGATTTGGGTTCTGCCTGCCATTTTTAAAGCCCTTTGCTTCCTGTATATCATGCAAAGGCCACCACTCGCGGTCCTGAAGAGTGCCCAGTCTATCTCAGATTACCCTGAAAGGGTAAAAAGGTGTCTCAAAACTCTGAGCAACTGGTGCAGCTAGCCATTTCATGCTGCTACTATGCAGTAGCAACACAAGTGGTATTCACCACTAATTTTGCCGTCAAGCCATAAAGGCATTCAGCCTATCACACAAATGAAAAATATGCTGTATGAATTTCAGTGACTGTGTGATGCCAAGTATGTAGCAAAGCACTTTGACTTGGTGTCAGGATGGGGAAATCCAGCCCTAGGTCTTTGACAAAGCTTTGGTAACCTGTCCTAAAATCACTTCATGTGGTTCAGTATCAAATTTTATTTGAGGCACTTTGGGATGTTTTGCTATATTAGAGATGCTGTATAGATGCAAATTTTTGTTGCTGTTGAATCGTAAGCTTGGAAGTAAGCTATGTGTTTTGTTTGTACTTAAGTATTTTAGCTTGTCCCCTTAACTTTATACAGCAGAAGATATAAAGTCCTATCGTGGTCTAGAAGGAACAGGTGGGGTGCTTTTAATTTAGGTGCTGCTAATACTTCCATCTTGTATATAGAGGAAATTACTTTAATGTTTGCCAAGCAAAGGCTAAATTGCTGCAGCAATGTTTTCTTCAGCAATCAATGGAGAGAACAGTTAGGAGCAATGGCCGTACAACAAGTTCATTCCATAATTATTTCTGATGGTGATGAATTTTCCACTGGACCTCTCTCTCTCTCTCTCTCTCTGCCATTGCTTCTGTCATGCAAAAATAATGAATAGCTACTGAAAATAGGAAAAATTGGATGTTGAGTCAGACTGTGGATCCCTAGCTATACATAGCTGCAAAGCTGGTGGCAGTATTTCTGAAAGTAAATCCACATTAACCACACCTCAGGGTAGTGCTGTAAAGCCTCTGACCATCCTTTGACTTTGGTCACACCCATTAAGGTGTGCAAGGAAATTCTTCTATGGAGCTGCAGACTCAGATATAATAAATGTATCATCTACATAGCCATTTGCTTACCGTGCAAGCTTGATGCCAAAATAGGGCCCATCAAAGTCATCCTGTGGGTTAATGACTACCCTGAGCAGATCGTTGCTCGCTGTATATCACGCAAAGGCCACCACTTGAGGTCCTGAAAAGTGCCCAGTCTACCTCAGATTACTTTGAAAGGGTCTCAAAACCGTGAGCAACAGGTGAAGCTAGCTGTTTCACGCTGCTACTGTGCAGTAGCGATACAAGTGGCATTTGGCACTAACAGGATGCTGCCGTCAAGCCAAAAAGGCATTCTGCCTATCGCACAAATGAGAATTATGGTGCATGAATTTCAGTAGCAGTGTGATGCCAAATCTGTAAGCCGTATTTTCCAACGATTGGCAGATCACATCAAACAGCTCTTCCTGTCAGCTGTTCGCAAAAAGTTCTGAACCAGTCCAATCATTTTATTTTCAAATAATAGTATTTTTCTAGTTCATTCATGGGATGAGGGTGTTGCTGGCTAGGCTAGCATTTTTTGCCCATCCCTAATTGCCTTTGAGAACTGAGAAACTTGCTAGAGTTAACCACATTGCTGTGGGCCTGGCATCACATGTAGAGCAGACCAGGTAAGGACATTAGTGAACTGGTTATGTTTTTCCAACAATCGACAATGGATTCATGGTCATTAGTAGACGTTTATTTCCATGGTGGGATTCGAACCCTGGCCCCCAATACATTATCCTGAGTGCCTGGATTACTAGTCCAGTGACTACATCAACGTAGTCCCGTTGCTACCAAATAAAGAACTTACCTTTAACAATTTAAGCAGAATTTAGGTGATTAATTTAAAAAGTGGCCCGTAATGCAGTTGATGAATAAAGGATTTTCTTAAAGCAGTGGTGAGAATCATTAGAAAGTGCAACAACAACTTGCATTTACATTGAACCTTAATGTCAAAATAAAGTCTCTCAGAGAGTAAAGATAAAAGTGGACATTAAGCCATAGGAGGAGGTATTATGAGAGTTGAACAAAATCTTGATCAAAGAAATGGATTTTAAGGAGCATTTGCTAGGAGAGGCAGGAGGATTTAAGGGAGTGTATCCTCCTCTCTGTCCTCTGCTGGTAGATAAAAATTGTCCCAATAGACCCATACAGAAGCGAAACATGCTGTAGAAATGTGCTGAGAACAGCTCAGGAGTAAGTGAATAACTGTGAGCTGACAATTGACTGGGATGGGGTTAGGACTTGCATAATAGTGCTGCAAATTAGATCCAGCAATGGCATGCAAGACCTGTAAACTACTGCAATAAAAACTACATGGTGGAATAAAAAAATATATCAAAGTGTGTAAAGTATGCAGGCAATTTTTCTCTGTTCAAGTGACCTGATAATTCTTAACTCAGTTGTATGCAAGTTACATGAAAACATAACTCTTCCGATTTTACACATCCTGCTATGTACTTCACTCTATCTTACAAAGCCAATTAACGAAATAATCTTAGAAAAAGCGACAGAAGTTATTTCCTACAACAACTACTTAGATTTATATGGTGCCTTTAATGCAGCAGAAGGGCCACTTCACTTCAGCATAATCTGACAAAAGTTGACACCGGATCAAAGGAAGAGATGTTAGAACTGCTGACCAGAAGCTTCGTCAGAGGATTAGACTTATAGTTCCTTAAAGGAGGAGGGAAAAGCAGAAAGGTTTAGGGATGGAATTTCATAGTTTAGAGCCTAGGTATGGCCACCAGTGCTGGGGCTTTTCTAATTAGTCTTCAGATGATAGGAACAATTTTGACTTCCCCTACTCTGTGGGAATGGGTATTGAAATACCAATGGAAGAATTACACTCTGTTCCTGATTGATTCCCATGCACCACCAGTTTTTTTTTGGGTGGGAGGGCATCTAAGGCAACCAACTGGAACTGTGATGGTGTCATTAGGACTCTGGTGAAATTTTAATGCACTAAAATGGATTCCCAACCAGCACTGAACTGCAGAAGGTGTGGTATTGGCTTCAAATACCCGTTGGAAGCAATTTTTACCAAGGGTGTTTCCCTGCAAGCTCAGATCATAGTAGCTTGATGCATTACCACTGAGGAATATGAATATTTTCCCATCATGGCAACCCATTTGTGTGATATATGGCCAAATCTTCCAAGGAGTGGCAATCACTGTTGGATTGCCAGTCCACTCCTATTTACTTATTTTGCACTGCAGCTCTGCATTTCTAGCCTGGACTTCCAAACTGGGCCTCCTCAGGAATGTGGAACGTGCCTGTTCTGGGAGTCCTTCATCGTAACACAGGATTGCCCTGGGAAACCCCCTTTTTATGGCATCAGCTGCCGTATTCCATGGAGTTTAAATGTCTCAAAGCCACTTTGAGAAGCTACAGAGAGAAGGTAAGTGTATAATGTAAGTGGGTGAGGAGGTAGGGTGGCAGGTATGTGGGTGAGGGGGTAGGGTGGCAGGTGGATGGGTGAGAGGCTAGGTTGAGTGTTGGGGATAGTAGGGTCGGGGGGATAGTCGGGGTGGGTGTTGGTCAAGAATTTGAGGTGTTGTCAGAGGGTCGGGGTGGGTAGTCGGAGGGGTCCAGTGGAAGGTAGTCGGGTCGGAGGGTTGGTTGGGTCAGAGGTGGGGTAGTCGGGAGACCAAGGGGGTAGTCAGGGGTTCATTGGGGAATTGTGGGGCTGCGGGATAGTCAGGTGGCAGGGGGTACTTGCGAGGTTGCAAGGAGTCAGGGAGTTGAGGGTAGTCGGTTCTGGGGATTAGTCGGGAGATTGGTGGGGTAGTCGGGGGGCTGTGGATGATAGTCAGATGGTCCAGTGGGGGATATTCGAGTTGGGGAGTAGTCAGATCAGGATGGCAGTCAGGTGGTAGGGGGGAGGAGTTGGGCTGTTGGGGGAGGGGTGTAGTCGGGGGCAGGGGAGGTGTCCAGTGGGAAGTCGGAGGGGTCGGGGAGGGGGAGCAGGTGGGGAGTCCCAGGGTCAGTAGTACAGTACAGTTACCAAGGAGTTAGAACTAGTTTTAATCCTTCTAACTTTTCCTGGGTAACTATTCTGCTAAATGAGTCGGAACCATCCGAGGTCTCCGACTTTAACTCAGAGTTTCGGAGGCTTCCAGATGCATGGGAATTGCCCATTGGAAGACCAAACATCCTGGGCAATTCATGTGCAGTCAGTGCATTCAGACTTCCGAGGGGTCCCCCAGCACATCCTCCGGGGTACATTTGGGACACGACAATCTGGAGATCGGAAGTTCTGGGCCAATGTTTATTGGATGAACAGAAATATGTAGAGGGACAAGCTTTCAGGGCTACAGATGCCCCTGAAGTGAAGACAGAACTGGTTTAGTACCAAGAAGGTAATAATTACAAAACCTCTACGTTCTCTTTGAGACTGATGGGGGACCGTTATACTCTTAAAGTGAATGAATACCTGATAATTAACTGAAAGATCAACTTAAGGAAGTCACAGTAGACTTAAGCCATTAACCTACAGGCTGAAAGTGAGATGCAATTTATTTTTTATAAGCATGCCTGCTTTTCTTTGTTTTGAATACCTTTCCTTCTCAGATTAACATTCTTCTTTTGCAAAGTTGAATTGATATAAATGACATGTAAATCTCCCTGTACATGCAACCATCAATTAGGGTTAAAACTAATGAAGCTGCAGTGCTGCATCTAAATAAATGACCACATATTTCACAAGTACTTACACAGTCAAAATGTGTACTTTAAAAAAATATCACGTTTCCACACAATAATTGTTTTGTTATATTTGCAAATAATTTCCTGCTTTAAATTTTTGACTTACAGCAGAAACAAAATGTTTCCAGCCAATTACAGTGATTGCAGTGATTGACTGACAGAGCAATATTTCAGGCAACATTTCTGATCTGACCTGCTGTATTTCTGAGAGTAAAAACTAACTTAAAGCAGAGAATAATTGCTGGCAAGTAAATAAAGGAGAGACATAGGGCTTAGTTTTCAGGTCCAGCCAGGGGTGGGAACGGAGGAGGGCTGGGGACAAGTATACCACCACTGGCCAATGTGCCTGTTTCTCAAAATCATTCCCAGCGCACCAGCAAGATTCACCAGGATGGGAGTGGGCAGCCTTGGGATCTGGATAGAGTGGACGTGGGGAAGATGTTTCCATTAGTAGGAGAGACTAGGACCCGAGGGCACAGCCTCAGAGTAAAGGGAAGACCTTTTAGAACAGAGATGAGGAGAAACTCCTTTAGCCAGAGAGTGGTGAATCTATGGAATTCATTGCCACAGAAGGCTGTGGAGGCCAGGTCATTGAGTGTATTTAAGACCGAGATAGATAGGTTCTTGATTGGTAAGGGGATCAAAGGTTATGGGGCGAAGGCGGGAGAATGGGGTTGAGAAACTTACCAGCCATGATTGAATGGCGGAGCAGACTCAATGGGCCGAATGGCCTAATTTCTGCTCCTATGTCTTATGGTCTTATGGTGTTATGGATCTTGCCATGATCCAGTAAGAAGACCAATCAACATTGTTAAAGAGTTCCTTGAGAGCTCAATAAAGAATTCCTTGAGAACTCGTTAAGGGGTATGTTCTTATTTTGACAGCGGTGCGAGGGTTACCTGCACTGCCTGGGGGCTGGCCAGCTGAATGGAGATGGACACACCACAGGTAGTCCATCATGGCTGCCCCAACAAATTAGCTGGGGCCCTTGGGAGGCTGAACGGCGCAGAGGGGGTCTCAGCCATTGGGAAACTGGTACCATCGATTCAGTGCAGGTTGTGAGGAGAGTTGGCTGTAAGCGCTCGGGTAGTACATGGTTACTCTCCTGGCATCGCAGAGGCATAAGAGCAGGGGAACCGTCAGAGCACAAAGGAGGATGCAGCCAGCAATGGGAACATGAGTCAGATTTTGGGTCCAGTAGCGATGAGGACCAACATGGCCTGCAAGAAAGGTGGACCCTCGAGGAGCACAGTGAAGAGGGGAAAGGGCTAAGACGGAGACGGAGCTTGTACCCTCAGCATAGGATCTACTAGTAAAGAAGGAGCTAACTTGAGATGACCAAGAACCAGCACCACAGGAGACTACAACACTTCAGGGACAGCGTCAAGCAGATCTGTTCCTTCATCGCCGAAGACCTGACACCTCATGACACTGGTCGGCATGCCCTTCCACTAGATATTAAAGTTCTTGTTGACCCTTGGAGGTGGAGATGACCACGTTCATCACCTGGGTGTTTGGCAGGGTTCCAGTAGGTACGTAGGTAACTGCTAAGGTCGATTGTCACCCGGAAGGGTATGCTGCAAATAGGACAGGACACCGCAGATGATTGAATTTTGGATGGGCTGCTGGCTCAGGATTTCCTCTCCTTGTGTTTTCTCTCTGCCTCTGATATGCTCTTGCTTTCGCAGGAGGCCGCACAACTCTTTATTTGTTTGCGCCAGGCACAGTGATCGTGGGCGAGCTTCTCCCAGGACTTGAAGTCAATGTCAAAACTCCATAGTAAGGCCTTCAGAGTATCCTTGTAGTGTTTTCTTTGACTACCATGAGAGTGCACCCCAGACTGAATATCCCCATAGAAGATTTGCTTTGGTGAGCGAGTGTCAGGCATTCTGGCTACAGGACCAGCTCAACCCAGTTGTGACTGTCGCAATATGTTCTGGATGCTTGGCATGCCAGCTCAGGTGAGCACCTCAGTGTCTGGTATTCTTCCCTACCATCTGATCTTCAGAAGCTTTTGAAGGCAACACAAGTGAAAGTAGCTGAACTTCTTGGCAAGATGCTGGTATACTGTCCAAGTCTCACATGCATAGAGAGGAGCAAAGAAGATTATTGCTCTGTAGGCTTTCAGTTTGGTAGGCAGACTTAGTCCTCTTCATTCCCAGCCTGATGTTCAAAATCTGCCAAAGGCTACACTTGGCAATTCTTCTATGTATCTCGTTGTCAGTATAGACAGCTTGAGAGAGTGTGCTGCCAAGATAAGTGAAGGTATCCACTGCAGACAGGTTCCGGTCATGGACTTATACATTGGGCTTGAGATCGGGCTTTCCTAATGTACCTGGCTGGTACATTACTTCAAATTTCTTTGTGCTGAAGTTGTCACATACATTGGAGAACAAGTCTATGCTACATTGCAGGATCAGCTCTGAACTGACAGCTAGCACATAGTCATCCACATCCAGGAAATCATAAATTGTGCCCTTGAAGACTTTGGTCATTGCCTGGAGTCGCCTCAGATTGAACAGCTTCCCATCTGTGTGATGTTTGATTTTGATGCCAGGATCAATCAATCCTTTCTGCTTGTAAAGTTGGATAATGCAAGCATCTTTGTATTCTTGCTGGATGGTTCCTCGCTCCCACATAGTCTGAAAGAAGTCAGTGAGCTTCTTGACCCGTGTCACAGTCGCTCCATATGAGGGCATCAGAGAGCTTGGTGGAGAAAAACAAACTGAAGGGTGATGGTGCTAGCAGCCAGCCCTGTTTAACACCATTAATGACTGGCAATCGGTCAGAAGACTCACCATCATACAGGACATCCGCGAACATGCTGTCATGGAACTGTGGAGCATTGTGATGAAACTCTCAGGGCAGCGGAATTTCTCCATTAGCTTCCAAAGTTCCCCACTGGTGACTGTGACAAAGACCTTGGTCAGGTCAACAAACATGGCGCAGAGATCCATGTTATGTTCTTGGGAATTCTCTTGGAGCAATCTAACTGCAAACATGTTATCAATAGTTCCTTGACCTTTTCCTGAAACCGCACTGACTCTCTGGCAGCAGGTCCTGGTTGAGATCTTGCAACAAGTGGTCCAGAAGGATTCTGGTGAAGATTTTGCTGGTGATGGAGAGGAGTGAGATTCCTCTATGATTGTTGCAAGATTGGTGAGTTACTTTCTGCTTGTACAGATGGATAATGCAAGCATCTTTGTATTCTTGCAGGATGGTTCCTTGCTCCCACATAGTCTGAAAGAGGTCAGTGAGCTTCTTGACCAGTGTCACAGTCACTCCATATGCCTGTAAAGCTTATTAGGAAAATAGACACTTTACTTTTAAAAGACAGCCTGGAATAATGGATAATTACCTTGACAAAATTAACTTCAGAGGGTCAAGTGACTTGTTTTCTGGCTTCTGCCCAAGGACAGATAACTTTGAGCATACCTCTGGAAAGGCATTAAACTATAAATGACCTAGGAGGGCCTTCCGTGGAAGAGATTTCAAGTAACAATGACCGTTAGACTTGCTGGTCCCGTGAAGATGGGAGTACAAATAAAAACATTTTTGGAGGCTATTCATGGCTGGAATGTTGATGGGATACCAAGCATCCTCCATTGTGTGACAAATTGCTGAAACCTGTTGTGTGGACAATGGAAAGCATTGATACTTTTATCAAATGACAGAAACTAGCTTGAAATAGCAAGTATATTGGCCGGGATTTTCCGGCCCCGCCGTGGGCGGGACCCAACGTGGACAAGGCGGCACCCCAGCCAGAAGCCCATTGACTTGTGGCCTGACCAGAAGATCCAGTGCAGCGGGCTGGTGTGGAAAATCCCGCCCATTATTTATTCTAAGAGCATGTCAAAAAGTCAGTCTGGGATATGAAGACCAGAGGAAAAAATCTCACCTAGCACAATAGAATACCCTGCCAGAAAATCCACCATAGACAGAGTAGTGGGGCTAATTGTTTTGCCTTCAAGGTTATATTTCTTCGCTACAGAGGCTGAACCACAACTTTGACTGCAAAACTATAAACCTGCTATTGCTTGGAGTGCCATTGTGAGTTCATCACCAGAAACCTCCAGCCTTCATTTTTTTTCTTCTTCAGTGAAGTGAAAGAGAATTTCTAGGCCTGTACCGTTTTCAAAAGACCTTCTTGGAGAAACAGAGTAATATTAACTTTCCAGACTTTAAGTAATCTAAATTCATGTTACATCTTTGGAGATCATCCTTTCTTGGGTGTTTGTGTCCATATGTTTGTGTGAATGAGGAGAGGATATATGCTGTGTGCATTTCTAGGTGTGGTGAGAAATAAACATTTATTCTATCTTTTGATTTAAACTTACCAGAAAGCTTGTTTCATGTCTGTTCTTAAAAGTCACAGCATTCAGAGGGTTAAAACACTCCTCCTCAAAAATACATCTGGTTGTGGCCTGTCGAGAGGTGGGAAAAGGGGGAGAAATTATCCCCCGTCTCCCCCCTGTCTGTAACACCAGGCATTGACCTCTAGCCTTGTAGGTCTCAGCTGGGATAGCATCAACTCCTGGAGCTTTGTCACCAGCCCGGAATTGATGGCATTAGTCGTTTCTAACAGTATGGGAGGGCACCGAGAGAGGAGTTGAGGGAAACCTATGGCTGCAGGAATTGCTGGATGAAGACCAATTGAGGATACGATTAAGGTGCACTGCCCATCTTTCTAGAAGTTGGGCTTTCTCTGTGAGCCATGTTGACCCATGTGCACTGAGGATTGGTATTGAACTAGTAGACCGGGGCCATAGATAGATTTCAGATCATTGTAGAATCTCTTTCAGTCTTTGTGGTCTGCGTATGGCTGAAGTTCATTTGATTCAACCAATTGTCTTGCATCTCTCTGAGCTTGCATTGGATAATCCTGTGGATGACTTGGTAGGCACCGTGCTTGGGTGGTGATGACTTGTCATTGAGATAAACCCTGTAGAGGCAATGTTTCTCCTCCAATAGCCTTTGGATTACCTCATTGCTTTCATTGAACCAATCTTGATGGCTATAAGATGTAGAGTCAAGGGTGCTAGAGCAGTGGAGTACAATATATCCCTGAAGGTCACCCAGTCATCCTTAATGCAATGAGTGTCCATTTTCACTGTATGCAGGTAGCTCTTGAGTTTCTCCGGGAGAGATTCCTTCATCACTGTCCGTTTAAGTCTTGAGACATTAAGACTCATCCGGACCTTCATGTCCTGGGGGAGTCTGGGGGAATAGACCTCGATGTTTAGCTTTGAAATGATAAGTCAGTGTTCAGTCCAGCATTCGGTGCTGCACATGGCTTTTGTTGCATGCACATCCTGCCTATCCCTCTGCATAGTGGTGGAACAGTTGATTAGATGCCAATGCATAGAATGAAGGTGCATCCAAGACATCATGATGTGATTTGGGAAGTGGAAAATTGTGTTTGTGATTAAGAGCTCATGCTTAGCACACATCTTCAGCAAGAGGAGGCCATTGTTGTTACAATTGCCAAGCCAGCTTTTCCCACCTCTTGTGTTTAAGAAACCAAGAAGGGTTTGCTTGTCTGCCTTTGGCAAAGTAGCAATAAAGGAGTGGAAGTTAGCATAGAATTGATCCTTGACTTCATCAGGTTTGGTCATGGTAGGGGTGTACACACTGATGTGAGTTGCTTACCTGTTGCCATGAGGGAGGAGTTTAAGCACCATCAGATGATCATTAACACCCTTGGGAGGGCAAATCAAGATGGTTCATGACAGCAAAGCCCATGCCAGCTTTGAGTCGTTCTTCTTTTCCACGGCTAATCCAAAAGAATGTGTAACTCACACTGGTTTTTTTCAGTTGACCCTCCTCAGGGTAGACAAGTCTCACTGAGGGCAGTGACATGAACACTGTACCCAGTCAGCTCTCTGCCGGCACAAGCTGTTCCTCTCTTAGCTCTGTCAGCTGTGGCGTTGTCAATGACGATGCACATGTTCCATGCGCCAGTGGTGACCAGTGTCAATTTAATTTTCTTTTTTGAAATTGACCTACAGCTGTATTGGTGGGGTCCCTGACAGCTGCGGCCTGCTGGCTAGGGAGATGAAGCAGACAATGTTTAGGACATTTTTTTCCAGACCCTTCCTCATACTAGAGAGGAGAGTAGTGAGGTCCCAAAAAGAGCTGCTTAGTCGTTCAGGGGGCTGTGGCATTCCACTTCTGCTTCCTTCCAGTGAAAAACGACTCAATGGCCTGAGCACCGTGTGTGCAGATTCGCAGCTAAAGCTGCTGTGTTGCTCACCCATCACTCCAGGACTCGTGACTGATAGATGATAGATTACAGATGATAAAAAGATGATGAACATTGCGTGTGAAGAAAAGTTGCACGTCACTCTAGCCTCACTCTCTCGTCCTGATCTATCTTGGTCTAATGGCAGTACAAGTCTAGATGGCTGGAGGTAGATCCAGATTCAGTGGGTGACTAGGATATCTCCTGTGTCTTGTCCAGCTCTGTGCTCTGTGATGGCAAAATGATCTTCCACCATGTGTGCACTCACTTTCCTGGCAGCTGCCACGACTCCTTCCTCCTCCACCAGTCCAGTTCCTCATTCCACCCCCTAAAACTCTACGGATGAATTCTAGGGGACAAGGATATTCCTTGAAGAGGGCTGCTCACCTCAATGGGAGTTTGAGACTGAAGCGTCCACAATCAAAGCCATATGCATATTAAGGGCCAGTTTTCCATGGCCCTGATCAGGACCAATAGAGGCGGGATCGGAAAAAAATGCCCACTGAACGGTGTGCCTGGAAGTCCCACCTCTGTTCGTGCCCTCGGCCAGTTTCATGAGGGTAAGGGAGGGAATGGGCCCAGGAACCCACTCATTCCTATGAAGGAGGCAACTGACAGTGTTGTGGGCTCATTGAGAACCTACCCTGTTAAAAGTTTTAACTTTCAGGGAGGCGGCCGGACTTTACCAGCTCTATGGAGGCATGAACCATGGATTGGAGGCAGGAAGAGGTTAAAAAGTAAATAAAATTGTTTTGCTCCTTTACAGTTCATCGTGGAATGCTGTAGCATGAGGTGCATGTGTGTTCAGTAAGGTGAGCCATGACAGTGCTGTGATTGGAAGATATAACTGGTGACTGTGACAAAGACCTTGGTCAGGTCAACAAACATGGTGCAGAGATCCATGTTCTGTTCTTGGGAATTCTCCTGGAGCAGTCTAACTGCAAACATGTTATCAATAGTTCCTTGACCTTTTTCTGAAACCGCACTGACTCTCTGGCAGCGAGTCCTGGTTGAGATCTTGCAATAAGTGGTCCAGAAAGATTCTGGTGAAGATTTTGCTGGTGATGGAGAGGAGTGAGATTCCTCTATGATTGTTGCAAGATTGGTGAGTTACTTTCTGCTTGTACAGATGGATAATGCAAGCATCTTTGTATTCTTGCGGGATGGTTCCTTGCTCCCACATAGTCTGAAAGAGGTCAGTGAGCTTCTTGACCAGTGTCACAGTCGCTCCATATGCCTGTAAAGCTTATTAGGAAAATAGATACTTTACTTTTAAAAGACAGCCTGGAATAATGGATAATGTGGAAAAGTCTTTAGATGAGTTTTTAAACAAGTTCACCTAATGGATAAAGAGGTAGAATACATTTCACACAATGTGCAAATGTTTCATTTTCCTATTGCCTTAGTGTTTTACTGTATGCAGTTTAGACATCTGATGAGATGAGATAGCAGTTCAGAAGCCTGTTTACTTGTGGAGTTTTATGGGATTTTGGCTGCAATCTAACTGCCTAATCATTTTACATGTCTTTGCCTTTGTTTAGACAAAAGGCTTGATGAGTCTGTTCACTTAGGGAGTTTTATGGGCTATTCAATGGCTTTCAACTGTTACAAAAGAGCTTCTGAGTTTTTCTCATCAAGTAGATAATGGGCGAGGGGGTGAGGTTGAGGGGTCAGGGGTGAGGGGAAATATGAAATGGTCAGAAGTTTCAACTGTATATTGATGAGCTGCTGATTTCCTCAGAAGAACTGGCCAAGTTTATTTTAGAAACGGAGGTGGACCTTTTAACCTGCCCATCCTGGACTTCGCCCAACTCCATTTCCACCTCTGATGGCAGTCCCTCCTCTAGGCTGTATAGGGCCCGGACCCCCTGAAAATCCCACCTCCCAGCAGTCTCGAGACAGAGGTGGGGTCGCAATGTCAGAATTAGTCCTGTCTCCTGATTCCTGTGTCTGACATGAAAATCTGGCCCAAGGACAATCATTGATCAGGCCATTGGGTTTTTCAAAATGATATCCAGGTGCTGGGACTGGCCGAGTGGCACTCTGCAATACACTTAGAACCATAGAACCATAGAAAAGTTACAGCACAGAAGGAGGCCATTCAGCCTATCTTGTCCATGCCAGCCCGTGGACACCCGAGTGCCCTTTCTAATCCCACCTTCTGCAGGGCTCTTGGGCATTGTGGAGATCTGCTGCGCTCTCCATAACATGGCCCTCCAGAGAGGTGTGGACCTTGAAAATGATGAGTCGTGGAGGGACACAGCTCATCAGAGGAAGAGGAGGATCAGGGGTTGGAAGAGGAAGAGGAGACTGAGGAAGAGGATGTAGAACATCCTGGTGCCCCAGCTGCACAGGGAGTTAGCCGGACTTGGTAGGAGACTCGGTGGGGTGCCATTAAAGTCAGGGATCATCTGATCCAAGCATATTTCGAGTGAGCCCTTCTGACCCAGGAGGAAGTCCATAGTATGGGAACTCACTCTGAGCCTCCTGTGCTAGCACTTCCATTGAAGATGCAGCCTGGAACATGTAAACTCTTACCGCCATTGAAAGATGCACATCTGCCTAGAGGTTTCACAGTGGCCTCTGCATTTGACACGGCGCTCCCCTTGTGGCCTCAGAGGAGGCGAAGGCTGCCCACTGACTTGCCTCAGCTTACGGCTGAATGCACATGGTGGTCATCGTGTGGAGGTGAGGGGCATCTCCAGAGGCTGCTGAGCTTTCATCACTGCAGGGACAGCCTCCGTCACTGGGCCCTGCTGTCAGAGGGGCTTGGGAGGCCGAAGGTGATGATGGTCCCCAGTGAGGGGTGGCACCCTCGTCCTCCTTGCTGACTTTCTAACCCCTTGGTTGGTGCTTTGGATGGCTGGAGGGGACACCACTAAGCTACAACCGTTAACCCCTCCAGACATCCCTGCTCCATCAGCATCACTAATCGATCCATGCTAGGTAGAGTGGCATACATCGGCCCAGATTTTCATCATGATGGAAAGATTCTCCATCATGATAAAAATCCCAGAAATGGCCAGAAATACTAAGCCTTGTTTAATTCTAATTCTAAATCACGGCACACCCCAATTTAATGGGGGCAGATATGGACTCAGGGCCGAGTTTCGCACATACGCGGTTTACAGAGGCAGCTGACCATAAATCACCAGCTGCCTCAACTGAAGTGGGAGTTTGGTAGGCTACAGTGTGAAACCCAGAGTGTGAAGATTAGAACGGGTAAGAGGAGGCCTGAACTTGGTGTATTCATTTGGATAGCCAGGGTACCCTTTTGAGAGGTAAGGTACCCCTTTGGATATGGTGCTGGGACACCTTTTGGGAGGGGTAATGCACACTTTGGGAGAGATAAGGCATCCTCTGGGAGAGGCAAGGCAACCTTTGGGATTGTTCAAAGTAAACATGATGGTGAGCAAAAAGTGCATAAACTCATTGTAACTGTCAAGCTATCAAAGAACTGTCCAGCTGTCAAAGAACTGTCATAGAACTGTCCAGCTGTCAAAGAACTGTCAGAGGATACTAGGTGGGTGGCATGGAGGAGGTAAGGCAAAAAGTGGTGGGGGCCATAGAATGGCACGGGTTAGTACTAAGTTGGCATAGGGACTATAAAGGGCCATGGAGATGTGGGAGGCAAGGAGGTATGATGGACTATGGTGGGGGATGGGTAAAGGGGCATGGTTGGTATAAGGGCCCACAGGGCAGGGGACATGAGGTGGCATAGGTTGATATGGGTAGGGCATTGCGAGTATGTGGGGGTGAGGTCAAGAGAGCTGTTTTTTGTTTTATTTTTAAAAATATTATTTCATCACAGTGCCAGAGCACAGAGGCAGGCCTTTTGCCTAGCCTGCCTCCATGCCTGGCAGCTGGGGGCAGCGGGCCCAACTTCCAATCCAGCCCCACCAGCCCTCCCCCACACACCCCCAGAATGAAAATCCAACCTGCGGGCGGCCAGTTTTAAAGGTTGGGTTTGCAGGGGTGGGAATTCTACCGTCTCTGTGAACCCAACCCGGGAGTGAAAATCGGAGCCATAGTGTATATATCAATGCACATTTCCTGCATGTACTCCAATTGCTGCTGCTTATGGATCTCCATAAGGTTGGCCATTATATCAGTGGAGGGGCTGGTGCACTCAAAGCCATTCTAAGCCCATGACCCCACACTGCCTCAGGGAACTTTAACATGTGGGTGTGCATCTCTTGCTGCTGATCTAAGTAGAGCCTCCTTTCTTGTGACTCCCAAAGCCGTGCATCTGTGCTCAGCTAAGCATGGCTGTGTGTGTCCTCCATCTTCTGAGGGGGACTGCCCTCAGCTGCCATTGCCTCTGGCACCTCCTCCTGCACAGTAGTGTCACTCTTGCTAACTGCGTATGAGGACCCAGGCTGTGTGCCACGTGCTGAGGCTTCCCAATGTAACTCAGTCTTTGGCCTGATGTCAGACGGGGTGGAGTGTAATGCACCCCCATAATGAATGCATTCAATTCTCTAATCACCATCTCACCACAGATGCCCATCTCACCATGCCCGACTTCCTCATTGTCTACGGCCCTGGTGATGATCATGACTTCCTCCCCCATGGCCGTGATCATGTGAAAGTGGTGCGCTCACCCATCAGACTTGGCCTTCTCTAGGGCATTATGTGCCCATTTCTTTTGTAAGGACAAAAAAAACGAGAGGTAAGGCACACTGGCCACTGAAGCTAAAGCCAACTGCTCCTCTTGATTAGAAACTTCAAGTTTCAATGCTGGCAGCTCCTCAGCAGCACTATGGTTCTGAGCCTTTCTGAAGAGTCAGCAGTGCCCTGGGCACATATTCCTCCCATGTTCAAGGGCAACGTACACCCTGAGGACTGTCCTGAGGGCAAGGGGTTTCACTCACCTTGTCAGAGCATATCACATCTTTAAACCTCTCCTGACACTGAACCCAGTTTTATCACACCACACACTTTCTGCTGGCTGTCTAAATCCAGGCCTGCTTAGTCTGGGTTGAGTGGGTAGGGTAGGCCTCTATGAGGATCTCCAGGTTCACATCTGCAACTTGAGGGGCCTGCCTGCCCCAGGTTTCAGGCCTCAGGCTTGCCTGAGACATGTCAAGTTTCTCTAAATGATTCTGCAAAGAGATGGTACAGTAGGGAAATGGCAGCCACAGAGGCAGGACTGCTCAAACACAGGCCCGATTTAAATGGGCCATGGTAAACTGGGCCCACACCTAAACAGTCCCACCTCTGTTCTCACCCCCACAGCTGCTACAATTGGCTGCCAAATCTGCCTGCAGGCCAGCGAAGGGGATGACCCAGTGAAACTCGGGGTGGGTGTCTGCTTCACCTAGGGGTGGGTTCAGGACCTGGAAAGCAGCCATGGGGCAGGATCTTCCGGTCGGTGAGTGGGGGCAAGGCCCGCTCGCCGACACGTAAAATGACACGGGATGACGTCGGGTGGAACTCCCGGCATCACCCTGCATCATTTCCATTTTCAGGTCGGCGGGGGCGCAGTCGAGTCAGCTGTGCACCTGCCGACCTATTGAGGGCCATTGAAAAACTAATTAAGGTCATTAATGGACCTGCCCGTCCAACCTTAAGGTTGGCGGGCAGGCCGAGAGCCCTGGCGGGCTTCGGAAAAAGCACGGAACCTCATCCACGGGCGGGATGAGGTTTCGTGAGGGTATTTAAATTTTAACCCAATCTTTCGGTAAAGTTATGGACATGTCCCAACTCACATGACAGTGTCACATAAGGGGACATGTCAGGGAAATTTTTTTATCATTTGTATTAAATATTTTAATTCCGAGCTGATCTCCCTGAGGCAGCACTTTGCCTCAGGGAGATCTATGCGCGAAAGAGCACACTCCCGGCTGATGGAATCCCCCCCCCCCCCACCACACAGGGAATGGATAGCGCTTCCGAGCGGACATCACTCTGGGCGGGACTTAATCGGCCCGCCCACGTAAAACGGGGGTGCCGATCGGAGGCGCGCCTGCCCCGCACCCGTTCCCGCTCCCGCTCCCGCACTCCCCCCTCCCCCCGTCCCCCTCCCCCACCCCCACCCCACCTATGGGGGAAAAATTTTTCCCATGGTTACCACTTTCCATGCGTGCTGGATGGAAAATCCTGCTGATAGCTTCCATTTTTCTGATTTTGTAATTAAATTCCCTTGCTTGGCAATTGGGTGCTATAAGTATTTACTGGGTTTTTTTTTATTGATTGTATCACTTTGATTTAGAAGATAATTTTTTTTCCCCTAAATAAAACTAACCTATCAGTGGTAGAGATGTGTAGTTTTAACCTGTGATGTGTGGGATGATACCTTAGGAGAGAATTGATATTTTAATGGATGCAGTGATGAAGTTTCTTGTCATTCATAGCATGCCCCCCATTTTAAATTCTATTTCATTGAATACAATCTATTCTTTTTTTGTTGAAAATGTAACTAGTTTATAAAGCGCTTGCTTTGATAAACAACCCCCCTCCGTGGACTTTCCCTACAAAAACAGAAAATCAAAGCATTTGATGTCTCTGTGATTGCAATAGCAGATCGTGCCTGCAGGGGCTAGTCTTGTCTACAAATAATCACTGTTCCTCATGCTTTGGGAATGGTGCCTGGTAGACTATGAAAAAAAAATGTTTGCATTATGACAGAAAGCAGTTAACCTGTAATGTTAAAGGCTATTTGGGGCAGCAAAGAAAAAGGCCAGTAATTACTTTAATAATCTACACTTGCTGACCAGTTTGCAAAATTATAAAATCAACAAAAGACTGAATTGAATGTCAAGCATGCAGCACATGTATTTTAAACAACTGCAACACAGCACAATTGGGACGCATCAAGCTGTACAAATCCATTTTGTTTTTGTTTTACAAGGTGGAACTCCTATGTGAAACGGTGATACAAAGACCATAGTTTTAGGTGTGGAGATGGTTAAAAACTATGTGCCCATTGGAGTATGAGTGTACTTTATCTTTACTGACAGACAGTTTGACCAGTGTTAGGTTATCCTGATCC
Source organism: Cetorhinus maximus (assembly GCF_964194155.1). Classification (NCBI taxonomy): domain Eukaryota; kingdom Metazoa; phylum Chordata; class Chondrichthyes; order Lamniformes; family Cetorhinidae; genus Cetorhinus; species Cetorhinus maximus. The sequence continues at coordinate 131,995,837 of NC_135884.1, forward strand.
ATTCAGCATACCTTCATTGCATCATAAATAAATCAGACAAATGACTTTTTTCCTCGGGTGGAATAAGCGCGAGGGGGAAATCTCTGCAGACGCTCTATGAATCTCCTGATGGCAGCTGTGAACAATGAGTGAACTGCAGCCAACCAATTACCCAGAATCCTTCCTTATCCAGACACAGAAATTATATTGCTGTATGATGGAGTTTTTGTATATTGAATTCAATAGCCCAGAGAATAAAAGACAGACATAATAGGGGCAGAGGCTATTTAGATGAGTACCACTTGCTGCTTAGGGCAGTTGTACCTTGATTATAAAAAATTTACTTTAATTTTTTTCCCCCTTGAACCCTTGGCAGCAATGGAAATGAACAGAGCACCCTGCATTAGCCAGCAGTAATTTAAATATTACATTAAAAAAGCATTAGTGCTGTTCTTTCTGTCTAATATAATGACTATAATTTTTGTTTGTATTTTTCAGTTTAAACTTCATATCATACATATTGTGATTTAATGAGTTTGCTGCCATCTTTTAGTAGCTAGTGTTTTAGAGAATATGACCAAATCTTATTATCATATATTTCAGCAGTCCTTAATATTTTATACTTACTATCAGGAGTAGTTATGTGGTCGCTATTATTTTGAAGTACATTGATTGAAACAACATAACTATTACATGTTCCTAAGACATATGTATGTGAATTTCAGTGAATATAGTGACTCAACTGCACATTACAAGGCATTAGTGACTTTGTGTGTTAATGTGGAATATTTATGCGTGAAAATAGGATTTTTAGGTTTGATCTTGCAGTTAAGGTGTTAGCCAAAAGTGATTATTCCATCTGATTACTATGGTAAATGTGTCATCCAGACACTAGCAAAAACACTTTAAAAAGGCATTTTAGGGTCTATGGAATTTTAAGGCAACCTAAATTGATGTTAAAAGTAGGTAGAATCACTATAAATATGTATTACATTGTGATTATCTTAATAACTATGGTTTAAATTAAAGTTTCTTCATATTCCAGCAGCCACTGAAAAGAATCATTTAAATTAAAAGACAAAAGACAAAAAGTGCCAGAACATTGCTTTCTTTTTTACTGGATTATCTGTTCAATTATATTATGAATATAATAAAAAAAAACCTTGAAAAACTATCATACCAAATATTTCCTTTCCCATCATTGGCATCATTGTTGTGGAAATGGCTGAAGTAACTGGTAAAACAGAATTTTGGATTACAGTATGTCAAAATGCATAAATAATTACCATCATAAAAATAGACTATTAAGTTTGTCAGAATCTAAATAGTGAGCAGGTATATTTGTGATTCATGGTGGGGTCATAATTGGCGGTGATCATTAAAATAAAACTAGATAACTCTGATGTATTTTCACCCGTGTACTGTGTGTGTACACTGGTCAGCCTTGGGTCATGTGGGTGAATATAGATGTGAAAGTAAAATTTGGTTGATGTTGAAATAACCCTGAATTGGTTGTATTTTAATCCTAATAGAAAACTTTTTTTCCCTGAGTTCAGAAGAATAGAAAAGGTTACAGTGATGAGCTTTGGAACCATGGACAGTACATTGCATTCTCACGGGGGTAAAACAATTGTGTTGTCACACAGAAGGAGCTTAATACACACTGTAACTGCTCACAACGATCGTATGCAGCTGGCTACAAAGTAGAATTTCTCATGTTGAAACCCCAGACAGAAAAGATGCTGAGCCATAAATAAAACAGCCACATACCTGGAATGAATAAATTGCTTGTGTAACCATTGCAATATACTCTAGATTTATGCCCAGTTAGTAGATTTTAGGAAATTGGTGAGAAATGTGTTAAATTACCACATAGATTGTCAGCAATCTGTAGTTTTGTTTTACTTAGTTGGTGCAAAGATTCTAAAGTGGCTCCAAAGTGCTTCAGTAATCAACCATGTCAAAGAAAAGGTGCTTAAGTAGCACCAAGATAAGATGGACTGCTTGCGAGCTTTAGCAGCATAAAAAACCTTTTTAAATATATCATATTACTATTGTGCACCTCATGTGCCAGTGTATTAAAATTCTGTGGAACAACACAGACAGGCCAATGTAAATTTGATGATGAATACTGTGCAGAAACAGAAGTCCAGTACATAACCTATAATTGATTAGGTGGTAGATGAATTAATATCCTTAATCTTTCCCATATTGCATAAAGTGGGCTTGTGTGCCATCTTAAAAGAAGTGTAAGCCTTTAATGTACTGCCAGATTTGAAACCGTGCTTAATGTCCTCAATCCATCCAGTGTATTTATCCAATCCGTGTCAGTGCTCTCGTTTTTTTCCCCTATTTTACTAAGTGTTTACTCCTTTGGCAAGGAGAAAGCATTTAAAACTGATGTTCATGGTCTGATGCTTCAGATTCCTTCACTGTTGGTTTAAAAGGTTCCCTGTCTGAAATTCATCTCTAGTTACCGTACACCAATCCCCCTGGGTCCTCCCGATATTTAGCAAAAAAAGGAGCCCTGCAACCACTTATGAGTGGGGTTTAATAACAGGCAAATGTGTTTCTTATTTTGCATCTTGTTAAGAAAGATGCATGTTATCAAATAGTCTCCTGGTGTCAGGTTTAGTGCTGTGCCTGCAAGTGTAATGATACCCTGACTGTTAACACCAGCGTCCCTCAACCACTTAAAATCCCAGCTGAGCTGAGACAAAATTACTTCATTTGTGCACTGGGCCGAAGATTGTGAAAGTTCTTCATATCTTGTCCTCTGACGATTTGTGCAGCATTTAAATGTTGAAATATGGAGTGTAGACATGGATACTGTGCTGCACAGTACATGCTTCTGTAGGAAGCGAGTGCACCAAGTTTCAACCAACCTTTATTTGATGCTGATGTGTCAAATTAAGTGGATTCTCTTAAATCTGATGTTGCGTTGCATTGAATTAAATGTTCTAAAAAGAGTTAGATCTGTTTTGGCAATATTTCCCTGTTAAACGGACATCATTTCTGAATAAAATAATGCAATTAACAAGGATGTAACAATTAATAGTGAATCTTTTTTTGTTAGAAACCACTTAGCCAAATGTAAAACATATCCAATGTGAACAATATGATCCCCATCCTGTGCCACTTTTTTTAGTATATGTTATGAGTTGATCAGACAGGTGCAGGTCTTAATGCTCTGCATTTATGGCTATGTTATTATTTAATTGTCTCAGAAAAAAGGCTCAGGATACAAGATAACTAGCTAAATGTCTTTAGAAATGTTGTTCACCACCTTCATTGTCTAGTGAAAATATGATTTATACGTGAAATGTCTGGTCAAACTTACACAAGGAGAATGATCTATATTTTTTTAATATTCGTTCATGGGATGTGGGCATCACTGGCTAGGTCAGCATTTATTGCCCATCCATAATTGCCCTTTATCAGAGGGCATTTAAGAGTCAACCACATTGCTGTCACATGTAGGCCAGACCAGGTAGGGACGGCAGATTTCCTTTCCTAAAGGACATTAATGAACAAGATGGGCTTTTACGACAATCAGCAATAGTTTTGTGGTCATCATCAGACTTTTAATTCCAGATTTTTATTGAATTCAAATTTCACCATTTGCCGCAGTGGGATTCGAACCCAGGTCCCCCAGAGCATCACCCTGGGTGTCTGCAATACTAGTCCAGTGACAGTGTGCCTCCCCACCAAGTCTGTCTTTCAATGGAGGCAGTATTGCAATTGGCTCCAGCATTTCTTTGTTAATGGCTGGCGTTTCCACAGCTTGCCAGCAATCCATGCTGGACCCCTGCTGGAAGTATGCATGTCTGAGCATCATGCGGTGGCAGGATCAGGCTTGCTTGTGATGCTTCCTATGACCAAATAGCCTGCTGCCTGTTCTCATGCATGAATTCAAGGCCACTAAAGCAAAGGCAACTGGGGTCTGTGGACCATTCCCCTTCAAGCAGCTATCTCCTTCATAAGAGGTGTGAAGAAAATTGACAGAAAGATAGCATAATTTATCAACATTCAAAACATGAATGAAATACTTAAGGAACATAGATCATGTTACACAAATATTCAAGTATTTATTTATTTGCATGTACATTGTCATTTTTACAATATTTTTTTCACTTGTGGCCGCATGAATTAAATTAAATGATATTTTTAAAGAAACCCACATTGTTTCTGGCCAATCTGAGGAGAGAAATCCATTCGGAGATGCAAAAAGCTAATTTTTCTGTAACAGCAGTATTTCTACTCAAACAGAGAGTGTAACTGTGCCCCAAAATATGATGGCAGATGACTCACCTTCTGTATTTACAGCAACCTTAGGGGAGCAATCTCGTGGTCATTCTAGCTGGTGCAAACCCTCCATTTGTGGTAGCACCACGGTGAAAATAGAGTTGTGCTGACGCATATTCTTTGGAGCGCATCCTTAATTTATAACTTGCAAATACCATGACTAATTACTGGCTTGACCAGATTTTATTCACATGACGTGGAATTTCCTATAGAGTTGGCGGAGACTTAAATGATAATTTTAAAGAAATGTTTTATATATTTTAAATACAAAATTCCGAAGATAGGCCATTATCAAGTGTAATGTGGAGAGAAGAAAACTGCATGGTGACTGATTTCATTATTTGTATAAAAATATCCTAAGTCATGACTATCATTTATTTTTAATTTAATGCATTTTACTTTGTACCTAGTGATAAAAAAGATTATTTGATTGAAACATTTCTGCTTTCCATTAATGTCTTTATAGCTTTTTGCATTTTAATCTACTTTATTTGTGTGTTTTAGGATTTATAGATTTGCCTTAATCCTTTGTCTAATAGCAGAATATAAGTAAGATGCACTGAATAGGCAAAGCTTAGCGCTTAGATTTAAGAGTAGGCTTGCAACATCATGCTATATATTAAACAAGGGAAATATTATTTCCTAACTAGAACTTATTTTTTCTTCCCCCCCCTCCACCCTCCCCCTCATTTTTATGCTTACTGCCAAGTTTGTTGAAATAATATGTATTTTGATCAATTTTTTATGAATTTGTGCTGTTGGCTTATTTTTAAAAATGATTCAAATTAAATGAATCTTCAAACATGAATAGCATTTCTTCAGCACTTGTTTTCCTATCTTCTTAGCAATAAGAACCATATAGAATAGTTGAGTTTGAAATATATTGAGCTTGTAAAGAGTAAACAAAAAAGGCATGTAGTTAATTTTAAAATGGTGTTCGTGATTAATGTCGGCACATCAATGAAGGTTCAGATGCAAATATAAGCAGCTATAATTCATGTCACATTCAGTAAAATATGGGCTAAAATGCTAAAATAATAGGAGGGTAAGGAAAAATAACAATCTCTGAAGGGCAGCTGTCTCATGCCCTAGCTTGGAAAAAGGCTGTTCAATAGGATTACTGTCCTCTCTCATAACCTATCAGTCTGCTGATCAGAAATTCATAATGCAGGCCATCTATTTTTCAGCTCCTGCAAGGTTGCTTGATTGAATTTAAATGAGCAAATGCCAGGAGTGGGCTTTGACATTCACTCCTCATACTGTCTTTTCCTTTCCCCTGCTTGCCACCATCTCATAGCATGCAAATAGGAAGCTGCGATGATCACAAAATGGAGGATTTCAGTAGACCGAGGGGAGAGGAAGAAACAAAAATAATGTAAATGTTTGCTGGCATGCTGTCAGTGGAGAAATTGCTGTTCTGAAACCACTCATGTTGAAATTAGAAGAATTAAAATTATCTCAGAGCATCTTTGGACTGTCCTCCATTTCAACCAGCCATTTGCAATCTCTCTCTTTGATGCTGTTGATAATTTTCCTACAGAAGTGTGTTTGTGAGAGTCTGAAATAACTAAAATTGTCTTGGAAGTGTAATGATACATAATACTGCAAGAAACAGCAAATTTAGATCCCGCTAGTGCATAAATAGACAAATTCTGCAGGAGAGTGTAATGTCAGTGGTGTCGCTTATGGGTGTACCTTATTAGTTCTAACAGGCTGGTTAGCATGGGGTCACCTCCACGGCTGCTGCTCGCCACAGCAGGGTCATGCGTCTTCAGGCTAAAACCAGGGAAAGCAAGCTGAAGATTCTGTCAGATCAGTCCAGCATGCAAATTTTGTCTTTTTTTTCCTTTGTGCCTGCGTGTGTGTGTGTGTGTGTGTGTGCATGCATGTTTTTTTCTTTCTCCACTCCAAGCAGCAACCCCCCCCCCCCACCCCACACCCCCACCATCACCCCCACCCCCACCAACCCACAGTCCCCGCTCACTATCTGCAGCACCATGTGATCCTGTTCAGGGCACAGTAGATAAAAGAAGTACATCAACAGAGAAACAAAAAAGGGCATCAGCTTATCTCTGCTTCATTTTTCTCTACGACACCCCTTAAATTTGGATGAAATTTAAAACCATTCCAAATTTGTTTGTACGTTTTGGACAAATGAAGCCAAGTTTTCCCACGTTTGTTTATTTCTTCTTAAAATGACAAGATGATTTTTATTTTTATTTGGCTTATTACTTTCAATATGGCTGCCTTCTTAAAAAAAATTAGTTATTTATCGTCCCATGGATATTTTGTTTCAGAATTACATTCTGTCATTAAATATGAAATCTATTCTCTCTTTAAAATATAAGGGCGCATTTTTTCTAGCCATGGTTTTCTTTTGTAGCTATAGCCCCTGTCATAATGTTTTCATCAAATTCAGTTGCACAGAATAGAGTCTGCAGACATGTGATTAAAATTACCTTTCACTTACTGGATGTTCAATCAATCCAAAGTCTACCTCTTTAAGTGACATTTTGGTTTGAATTTGTGCTGTAGACCATTTATTTATTTGGCTATTTCTGTACCAAACGATCCCAATTTTGAATATATGTAAGATTTTTGCTTTCAATTTTTTAACCCCAGGCATATGTTTGCATTGTGGTTCTAGCCCCAAACCACCAACTCCTCAGAGCAACGTCTGGAAAAGTGACTCTTACAAGTTGTGAAAGCCTTCAGGTTTTCCTTTGTAAAGCGTTTAACTGTGACCCACCCCTCCTCTCTTCCCTCCCCCTATCCAAGGCTTCATGATGTCTTGCCTGCTGGCTTAACATGTAGTTGTCTTTTTATTTTTTTATATACCAGTCACAACTCAGGGAGAGGAGGGGAAAGCAAAACCTTGAAGGATGGAGCTCAAAATTCAAAGCAGCCACAGGGAATTCCAAGGCAAGAGCACAAGGCAAACAAGCTGAGGTAAGGCAGTTCTATCCTTTACCTCGTTTTATTTATGTCTTCACATAGTGCAAGACTTTAAAAAAACTTGTACTTGACTGCCAAAGCAGATGAGCATGGAAATCCTGTGAATATGCAAAGTAGGCACAGAGGCTGCGTTTGTGACACGTGTATGTGTGTATCCATCTCCCCTCCTCCTTTGCCTCAGCGTCTGATCCTCAACAGATTGCTGTTGTTTCTTCTGATCACAAGCCCTGCGTGCAGAGGGGGGCTTGAAGCTCAGAATCATGACATGATTGCACTGTTTTTTAATGTGCGCTTTTCTAGCTCATTTGCATGTCAAAGCCACGGAGGTGTGAGGGCAGAGATTAGTATGGATATGACATAATGATGTAATGAATTGAATGTGATCGCTTATGCAAGTAAGCAGGAGAGGGTTTCTGATTTACTGTACAAGGTTGATTAGTGCCAGGGGGCTGTCGGAATGCATTCTTTATTAGGGCTGATTTTAAAAAAAAATTGATAGTACTTTTCAGTTTTATTTGTTTTCACTTTTCTTCAGCATCATTTTTAAACCTGATTTTATTTGCACGGAATTTTATGACCATTAAACATGAAGCTTAGCCTGACAATCAGACATTTATTGCTGAATTTTATAGAATTTACAACAGTATTTATGTGAACAAAAGATGCTGAATTAAGTGTACTATACAAAAATGTTTCTACTTGTATTATTACTGGTATTTTTTATTTATCAATACAGGTAAATCTATAGCTTTTATATTTAAGAAATCTAAAGCCAAATTGTAACAATACTGCCAGGAGTTACTTAAACAGAGGTATATTTGCAATTTAAGTCCTGATACTATGAAGGTTCTACCCAGCCCCCTACATGCAAATTTGTTGCGAGCTGAGAGAATTAAATTTAAATGTTGAATCAACTGTTATTTTTGTTGATTAAAAAATATTTACATTTTATTTTTAATTGGTTTTTAAAATGGAACTCATTTAAAAAAAAAGTGAAATATAGCCTACTACTATTGAACAATGTAACAATTCAGACATATTAGAAAAACAGGGAAAAAGCTTTGTTTTACATGGATTTAATCCCAGACATTTATTAGTTTTTATATAATTTAAATCATAAATCAAGTAAAATAAAACTTCTTATGTGTAAAACAATTAAATTCTGTTTATTCTCTACCTGGTGTTTTAACTTGTAGAATGTTTGCTTTACAACACACTATAAGCTCGCAATTGCTACAGAGCTCCCACCGAAACCCTAGTCTGTGGTGCCAATAAGAAAGAAAGGCAGAAAAGAGGATTATTACTATTGATCCACCCAAGGGGATCATTAAACATCAGTATCAATCCACAAATCAGCAGTCTGTGGTAGTTGCCTGGGCAGTCATTGGTAATTTGTCCCTATTAGATGGCCTTGCCCGGAGGTGTCGATGATGAGAGTGTGTCTTTATCAGAACTTCAGATAGTAATTTTAGATTTTTTAGAAATTTCACTAGCCAGATCAGAATGTGAAAACACAATACTTTGGCCTTTAAAAAGTGACGTAGGACTAATAAACGCACTGCAGAATGATCTTTCATCTCTTGTTTCTCAACATTAGTGGATTTTTTTTTTAAGTTTGCAGTTTATTATTGGTTAACTATAAAATTAAGCAGTCATTGCCCTGCTACCAAGAACAAAAGTCGCACTGATGTGAGATAAAAATATGAAAAAATATGTTACATTGATTGAAGTATATATATATATGCTAGGCAAAAGGAAATACTCATCTGATCTCATTAGTAATTTACAGATCAATAACTGATATTGATCTTCAGTAATCATAAATCCATGATAGTTATTTCTTAGTACTCCTTTACTTTCAGGTTTTGATCATAAACAATTTGGATGTCTCAGAGATAATATAGTAAAATACTTTCCACCATGTATTTTATTCATTTAAAGACATTATTGTGGTATATTGATTTAATGTTTGCCTCTACATGAACTTGACATCATTCTTACATTCATGTATGTTTACTATTTAAAAACTAGATTGGTTATGTCTTTTTTCAGTTGGCATGTCTGAAGACATTTTCTCCATAATGAATCAGTGGTTACTTTACCACAAAGGTGACAACAATTGTTCTGTATCATCCCCATCCATTGTAAACACCCCTTGATCAGTTCTTGTGCCTTTTCAGCTTATTTACAGATTTAACAGTTGGCACTCAGTGGTAACTTAATTTGAGCTCCTTAATCAGGAAACCTTTTTTTTACAAAACAACTGAGGTGTAGAACTGACAGTACACACATTACAATATTTAAATATGAGGACATTTCTGTAAAGTCTTTATTGTTTACCATGGCAGAGGTAATCCCATTTATGATGTCACCATTGTATAGCAGTAAATGGTTAAAGTTATACGTTCACCTGAGCCTCATTATTGGGATAAATGATTTGACTGCAGTGAGTTAATTGAGGCCTATTACTGATTAAATAGTTTCTTTTAACCCAAGTATGGACTTTAACATTTAGCACAAATTGTTATGTGACGAATATTTATTCTTGAGTAATTGTTGTGAGTAGCATAAACTACACATTTGACAGTTTTTAAACTATTGCGGCAAAGGATATTTTCATTAATTTTTCTGAGGAAGTGCAGAAAACATGTTGTGAAGAATGGCTTATAAATTAATGAATTTATGAATTAACACAAACAATAGCAACTTATGCCATTACATAAAACCAGTGCAGGATAATTCTGCTTGTTGTCTGTTGTTAATGAATGGAATACGTAAAGCAGCAACTTGAGTGCAGAAACCTTGCTATTTTATAAAGTTGAACAAATGGTTTCTGCTGCCTATTATTTTTAGTGGCTAAACCAGACATTGACTTTTATTAACACACCTGTACATTGTTTATAAATTTCATCTATTATTTAAGTTTGTGGCATTTTCAACACTGCTTCAATACAGTAGTTGTTATATTGCTGCTAACGAAATGGCTTGATCATTTTTAGTGGATTCGATGCATTGCACACACAGGAAAATAGTATTTCAGAATATCCAGCATAGAAAATATAGATGCTTTGCTTTGATATGTTGCTCAATAATTAAGATAGCAGATTTTGTTGGTTTTGTTCAGGCACAAAAATCCTCCTTTGCTTTATCTAAAAGTATGCTTTATTTTCCATATCTTCAAGGAATGTTTTTCAAGTTAAGCTGCAAGTCCCACAACATAAATTGCTAATTTTTAAAAAACTTAATTTTTACTATTTAACAATAGGACTGGAAGTGCCACAAAATTATTTATTGTAGATCACTCATAGGAGTAGATCCATTATTATTGTAAAATCAGACTAAACTGAAAACTGTGATTCTGTGAATTGAACATTAATATTACACCACAATAGCTATTGTAGAAACTGTAAAGTTATGGCATGGACAAGCAGTTCAATTTAGTGGGCAAATCATAAGTCTGCGAGAGCATTAATGTAAACAGATGTACAAAAATATCAGTAAGAATATTTTACCAGTAAAACAGAGGCAACTCTAATAAACCTGATGCCTGTTCCTTTATAACATGCCACATATTTTATTCACATGTAAACCTTTTCTTTTTCTCTTTTCAAGAGCTTATTTATAAATCTAATCATCTATAATCATTAACTTTACACTAATGGAACTTGCAATTTCAGACAATCTCATTTAATTGTATATTTGAGTACAGTTATCACCCCAAATATATCCTGAGACTAGTTTTAAATTTTATTCCATAGTTTTACATGTTTAGTGCATGTACAAGGTTTTAGCCATGAACAATTTATGGTGTGTACTGTAATTTTCTTTTAATATGACTGTGTAAAAAAAAGAAATCCTTATTGTGCACAGTTTTCATCCAGATTTTTATATTAATTATAAGCTACAAATTACTGACAAGATCAGAAGTAATTCCATAATACTGTCAAAGACTTCATTTTTTCGTGTAGATGATGGATGTAGCAGAAGAAGTGACTTCCTGGATCATTAATGTATATCGTAGCTTTTGAGTTTTGTTAAACTCAGTGCATCTTGCACACTAGTAGTCACTTTCCTTTCCATGCCCATGATTACTATATTACCATGAAATAACATAGGATAAGCCTTTTCTTGACTACAAAAATGATACTACATAAAAAATAACTGAAAGGAAATTAATACTGACTACTAGTCTGGCTCAGCCAACCCCAACTGAATATCTTCCAGATTTTTCTTCCTGAAACCTTTTAGCCTTCGTCAGTTACAGCATAATCATTTAACTCTTTTGACCCTAGGCTTTGTCATTGAAAGTTAACATATATTTATAAGATACTTGTATGCCTTTGGAAATTTGAATTTAATTATTATTCCAAGCCTGAATTTACAGCACCAGAAATTTTGAAAATGAATGCACACAATCCTGTTTCTTCAGCTGAATCAGTGAGGTTGAATTAGGCACTTAATACTTGTGCTAAATGATGAATTTCTGTGGATTGCAAATTGCAAAGTCAATTTATTTATGAAACAATGATATACACCATGCTTTGTACTTCCAACATAAACAGTGTTCAACACTTCCAATTACACCGTTCTATTCACAATTTCTGTTAAGTAAGAAACTCACTGAAGTAAGGAATACAACATTATGCACTACTAAAATACAGATAATTGATGAATGCATTTACCAACTAATTATAAATAAATGCATCCCACGTTTTTATTTTTCAATCAAAGAATATAGGATTTTTAAGGACTTGAGTTTATAATTTGAAATGGCTGTTTTTACATTTTGATGCCTGTAGATGGCAATGCAGTCTATCTTCTTTGCTTTGTCAAATCTCTTTGATTTTAAGGCTGCCCATATCTCACTATTGTGTAAAATGACAGCTTTTTAGACAAAGGATGTTTTTTATTGGAATCTAGTGATATATTTGTAATTTGTTTTTAGTTTTTAAAACCTGGAGAGGTAGTGGCGTGTTTGCTCTATTGTAACTGTTCTTTGTTTATGGTTTAATCCTAAAACAGCAATAAATACAGAGAGATATTGTATTTGACTCATGCAAACAAAGGAGCATTCTGACTATTATCCTTGAAAGATTTTGTAGTTGCATGTTTCAATGCATATGTATGATACATACATTAGACTATTATTTTAAATACAGAGACAGCTTCATAGGGCTTTTGACTTTTTCAAAAATTAACTGTTTTCAGTACATTTTTATGAGGTTTATTTCAGGGTTCAGCTAATTATGTTCCTGTTCAAAATTTGTGTCTTTTTTTATTATTACTGCCCTTCCATTTGATGGTTTTCAGGGTTATATACAGGGATTACTTCTAATTCTTTTCACATCTTTTAAACAGCATCACTCAAATTTACAATTACTTGATCTAAAATTGCAATACCTTTCTATCTCTGGTATCCTATGTGTTTTTGTTAATATTAAGCCTGGATATATATATACCCTGAAGAATCACACTTCTCACATATAGATGAAACAAAGAACATCTCAGTTATTTTGATGTGTTTTGGTAATTAAAGATAGATTTTTTTTCCCCAAAATAAGCTCTAATTTTTCTTACTGCTATAAAAAAAATGTTGATTACTTATGAATTAAGCAAGCTTTATTTTTTTTTTATTGCCTGTCTCCTTGACGACTATTGATGTCAGTTCAATTTTTGACATTTTCTCATTTGGTAAGATTTCAAAATTGCCATCATCCTGCCAACGTGTCATGGAAAAATTGTATGAAAAATCTAATGGGTGTCTGCTCTGATCGCCTTCACCCGTGGCAGGATAGACAAAACTGATGAAATGTGAAATGTATTCAGAGTGGTTTGAGACAACAGAGTGTCAATAACCCCTTTCGTCTTGTTATGCTCAATGCAGCATACATGCTTGTCGTGACACTTAGGTTTGTAGAATTTAGATTAACATTTTTCACATTCACCTAATGTGCTGATTTATTTCTGAATGAAGGTACTAAAAATATGTAATATAAGGATGGAAATAAAGAATTCTTTCACGGTTGAGGTTGCTATTAATTTTATTTCGGTAAGAGTGTGATTTCAAACAACGCGTGTATGGTATGTGTTACTGGACTATGGGATGAGGTCAAATAAGCATTTACCTTTCCTATTCGTTAAATTAATACAATTTATTTTCTATAGTTCTTTTAGACTAAAGGTTTCTGTAGTTAAATAAGAAATTCTTGATAATTCTTCAGTTAGCGTCTTGTCGTGTATAGTGGATGTCTCTGGTATGAGCAGGAATTGTCCTATTCAGCTAGCAAAAATTTCATCACTTGTTTTTAGCATGCCATGCTTTATTCTGAAGTAAAAAGCATGCCCTTGTTATCTATTCTGTAGTGCTATTTCTACTTCTATTGCTTACTAAACTTGGCTGCTGTAATCATCCTTTGTGTTAAATGCCAATATGATACATTTCATTACTACTTGATTAAAGTTTTATTGTATTTATCATCATATTTTTGTAAACATTAAGTCCAATCTTAATAGATGTAAGGGGAGACACCATTTTTAAACAGTGATCATAAAATAATATGCTTCCTTTATTTAATTTGCAGTAGAGGAGCACCCTACAAAATGGAGGCACCAATATTTGTTTCTTACAGGCTAAATGGATATAATGCAACTATACCATTTGAAAATATTTACTTTTTTCTTTTTATTAAAATGTTTAATATACTGGTCATCTACTGGTAAAAGTAAATGAAAACCTTTTATGAATTTTAACAAAAAAGGTACAAATAGCATCGTTGTAGCATTAAGGCAGTTGGTTTATTATCTGTAAACTCCAGATTCACTTTAGATTTGATGTAGCATGCTAATTTTTATTCTGAAATAAAATAAGTTTAAGAAATAATTTTAGACAAAAATTAAAAAGTATAAAAAGTAAAATGCAAATTATAAATTAGTAGTCAAATATTTCTGTTAAAATCTTTAATGTGAATTATGCTTTACTATTACAAATTTGTAAAATGGGTATTTTGGTGCATCATTTCAGTTCTTTGAGGTTTTGCATATTGTTTAGTCATTTATCAATTTAGGTTGACTTTATATTAATGTGCACTGTTCATGGAAATATATGTTTTTGTCAAAGTATATTTTTAGAGTTTAAATTATATATTTCACTTTAGTGACTGTAGCTGCAAGGGATTTCTTCATAGATGCAATAGATTGTTGTATTCAATGACTCACATTTGTTGCACTTGTTCTAATTAGTGTGAAAATTATGAAGCTTGTATATGGTAGTCTCATTCATGCCATTATTTTTTTCATGGACCTAGTGAATGGATTGTGAAGGGAATATGACAGCTGATAAAGCACTTGTCTTTTTTGTCGAGTGAATCAAATATGAGAGTTTGGAGGAAGAAGTACCATCACTAGGTATCATAAAGGAATGAGGGTGAAAAAGGGGCTGGTGCTGAGACCAAAGATGCATATAGTGCCTTTTAAAATATACCTTATTCATATTTTCTTTGAACTCAGTCAGGGGTATAATTGGAATCCAGACATCAAAGAATTCCACCACTCAATCTATCTCTTTCATTGTGTGTTTCAGTCGTTGTCATAATTCTATATTAATCTTATATTTGTTAGATTCTTCCCTTAATTTTTTCCACAATTCATTTTGTTTAGTAATTGAAATACAGTGTATGAATTATTTTGTCCAACATGAAGCACAACTGGTGGAACGTAGGCTGTTATACTGAGTGTGTATTGCTTATAACATGCTAGGTTAAAGCACGCCACTTTTTAAAATGTTGTAACTTGATATTTTTGAAAAGAAGAGTAAGAATGCTGAAATTGGTTAATTCAAGGTTGCTTCAGAAATGTAACAGTAGTTGAGTCCAGGACAATAATTTATTCAAAGAGTGTACCCATTTAACAGTAGGCATTGGGTCATGAAAACAAACCAGCTTTGTAAATGATTAAAAAGTATTGAATCATCAGTTTAATATGCACATGATCACCAAAATAATATTGCCTTTCTTTTATATATGAAAGTCTTATTTTTTCATATGATAAATAACATGAAGCTTCATTTTGTTTGTTCATTATAGGTATCAACTTCCTCCATGAGAAAAGCCATTTAAGTACAGTTCACAAAAACAGCACCAATAAAATGCAAATGCATTGCACCATGAGCTTATAATACTGTAAATTAGGTGTGAATCCAAGCAGTAGCAATACTAGCGGTCAACCTTGCTATATGGCCTTTCATTTGAAGTAATGCCTTATTATGATGCAAGAAATTTAGAGCACTGGAATGGCTCCTATCTATTCATATGTGGATTGCCATACAAAGATATTGTATTTGATATGAAAATACATAGTAACCAGATGTACTGCTCCTAATTTATTAAAGCTAGTCTGACAAAACGCATTTCTTGGAAAGACCTAGATTATACCATACTTGGAAGGAGAATAAAACATTTGTGTCACATGAGACTTTTTTTTGTTGGGAGGTGGGGCGCATATAGTAACTAGTTACTTTTATCATTCTTACAGTGAGCAGAATTTGAACTTAATATTCCATGAAATAAGGCAACACCATCAAGTCAGTGTAATCACTTCAGGTTGATAGAAGAAGTAAAATTGTCTTTCTTGCACAGATTAGAGCAAGACAGCATTATTAAAGTTTTGTGGACAGGCAGTTAAAATATATCCTCTGTGGCTGACGCAAGTCTTTTCAGTTTGGATGACAGCTTTTCAAATCTTAATAGGCTGCTCATTTCTGGTCTGAGAGTTTTCAGCACTTCTTTCGAATGTGGGCTGTAACATGAGGTAAAAACTGACATAACGAAGTGTCATGTATTGCAGAAACCTTTATTCAGTAAGTGCCCTGTGATAAATTGGTGTCAATAAGCAAACAATTAGAAATAGTTTGTGCCACCCTTAGGGCCATTTTCATGATTTGATTTCTAAATCTTTTTTCCTATTCTTGTTCGTTATTATGCAAAATAGAAATAGTGTGCAGAAGCAATGAACATACACAAACGCACATTTTAAATATATATATGTATAAATATGTGCATATTAGTCCAACAAAAAGACCATTTCATATAAATGAATAAGCTTGTAACATTTTTTTAAAATGTGGCTCCGTGTTACATGCATATTTACATTTTAGTTGGTGTGTGCCAGCAACAAATAATGGTGTATACTGACCTTGTTATAAAAGTGTGTTCTGACTTCCCTGAATCATTGTTTTGCTTGAAAATGTGGAACAATAAGTTAATTTTAAATTTTTTTAGAATTTAATTTCTGTACGATAATCAATTTATAATAGAGTTTAAATACATGCAATGCAAACTAAGGAGCACTGATTTAAATCGTGTGCCCCAGAACAGCTATTTTTTTAATGCCAGCATTTTGTTGAGTTATTTATCTGCTGTGCCTGTTTTATTATCCAGCTATGTATTACACTGTTAGCAGAGTCCTCATTCTGATGTGAAGCGATTAAAGGTTTGTATATGTTTTACTTTTTCTAAGCTCACAAGCAATATCTTTGCTGAATATCATGTACTCTTGTATTAGTATGGATGCAGGATTGTGTACTGTGCAGGTTATAGGTCAAAGGCATTAAATACCACGCAATTTTCTACTCAGAAATGCAGTAAACCACAGTTTAAATGTGTAAAAATACCAACTTCAGTACAGAATAAACATCTCTCTGAAAAACATTGGCTGTCACATTTCTGGCTGCTTTCATTTAATATTAGTGCACAACCAAAAATGGAAAGGATGGCCGTTGGATACAAATATACATCAAATATGTATGCTTTAAGATCACAATCCACTAAAATGTTATCTTACCCTTCATGTGCTGAACTGTAATATTCTGTGTTTGCACATTTTCATATGCCATATATCACAAAATTTATATTTTGATAGCATAGGGATTTATCCTTTAGACTTCAAGAAAATATATTTACATTTTTTTTCCATTTTTGCACAGCTAAGTTACATGACTCGCACATTCTAATCTGGATGCAAAAATCCAAAAATAAACACAGCTAAGCACATAAGAAATGTCCGAAGGAACACAAAAGTGCTTCTACTGTAAAATTAAGCTGGAATTATTCAAGCAAAGGATGATTCAAAATAAGTATCAAATTCAGTAAAGAAAATCTAACTGTAGAAATAAAATGTGAAAAAATTTTGGTATTGAAATGTAACCCGAACCTTCGGTACATTTTACAAATGATGCGGGACTGACATTTGAGCAGTCAAAAACATGGTTAATTCTGGAAGACGGAGGCCTGCTCGTGGGGGCTTATTTCACATTATTACAGCTACGATGCTGCAATAGCCTCAGACAGCAGCCTTTGCAAAAAGCAATCTTTTTGTTATTTACTGTGTCCAATAATTTGAAAACAGTACGGAAAATCTAAAATTAATAAATGTGATTGCTTCTAATTTCACTGCATCAGTCAAATCTTGCTCAATTGGTGGAACTTTCTCCACTGGATATAAATTGATGAAAAAGAATAAATATTAGCATGTGGTTTGATAATGAAACCCATGGCACACCTTCATAAAATATGAACTTAAAACACTGTTGCCTGGTGCATCTTAGTGAGAAAGCTAAAACAGCCACAGGGTACATGATGTTTGGCGTGGTTATGATTAATACAATCTAGTCAAACAGTAAAGTATGTAATTTGGGGGGTAGAGCTTGTGTTTCTAATAGCACAGCCACAACATTCAACCATTCTATTAGGTAAAACTGACTGAACTGAAAAGCTTTTTGCTGTTCTATGCCTGGTGGAAGTTTCAATACCACATTTGTACTATGTTTGTTGCTGCAGACTAAAGTGCATTTAAAATGAGAGTCTTAAATGACCAGAATTAAAATGAAGTATTTAAAAAAAAAACTGCAAGTGGGAATGGAATAAAGTTGGCATGTTACCTTCACAGTCATTTAGCTATTCCTTCATTGGCACCATTATATTTTTGTTGCAGAAACTGTGTATCAGGACAATTTAAAAATGCTTGCACATACTACACAGTGCATTTCAACCTGTTTACGGTTTCATTCATAATGCATCATTTTAGGATCAGTAAATCATCTCTTTAGCTATAAACAGTTTCAAAAAAGAATAAATCCTGATTTTTTCTAATGTTCTTGCAATAATGTCAATCACTAACACATGGAATGATTTATTTAATAGATTGATTATTTCATAGCTGGCCTTTCTGGGGCCCAAAAAGCACTTGAAAGAATAAATTTAATGTGGCCTTGTGCTCCAGGAGCTGAGGAGGTGACAGAAACATGAAATAATTTATATGTCTTACAGTCTTCTATCTGTTTTATATCCTGCTTTGTGGTCATCCACAGTGCAGCATTCAATTCCTTCAGCAAGAATTCTTTTTGCACTTTAAGGTATTGTTTAAATTAGCAAAATGTAAATTGATGGTTTACCATGCAATGTCTTATCATAATTTATTTATGAGTCGTGTCATGTACATTGCAGAAGAACAAGTGCATACAGAAATCCACATAGGTGCATGAGCAATACTGTGTATACAGTGATTAGAAGCATGTTTTTTTATCCTCCTTCGGAAGTGTTGAGCTGGAGCACGGTGTGTAACATTAAAGATTTAGAACCTTTATATTCCAGCACACAACGGTGTATATGGGTAGCAATACTGAATGAAATTAAAAGCTAGTGCCTTAAAACACAATGCCTTTTGTTTTTTTTTCATTACCATGAACCTTATATATTATCAACTGAGTACCTATATCATGTCTTAATGGTATCTTTTAATGTTGATGCAGCACACGCTCAAGCCATTTTGAGACTACCAATGCAGCTGTGTTAATAACAAACCCTTGGAATTGTGCGTCATTATAGGCCTCTTGATTCGGCCATGACATGTCATTAACTTGATTTTCCTCTGTATTGAGAAACGTTTGGGACAGTCTCTTGTTAAATCGGAGAATTGCACATTTGCACTGTGCAGATTTTAATATCTGGGAACTTAATGACCTGGCCCAGTAGCATACGTCAGCACTAAACCACAAAGTAGCTACATCTGTTTTGGCTTTGTTCAAGATACTGAGGGAGGGGGGAGCATTCCATGGTCAGGGGGCCAAACTGCATGTCATATTTCATTACCTTCATTAGCTATTACAGAAGGGTCCATTATGAAGAGGATAGCAACCTCTGTTAAAAAATAATTTCAACCTAGAAATCACAAAAGTCAAGCACAAAATTGTTTGGCTAATGGAGAGATTATTTTTTGAAAACACTTTTGGTCTGTGCAGTGAAATTACATTGATTCGGATGTATAGTTTTGAAACTGGGAAGAAGGAAAAAAATCTAGTGTTAAATCCTGTGATTTGTAGCTACAAAATAGTACTGTAGACATTCACATTTATTTTTCCTTTAGTATATGTAGTAACACAAACCCCTCTAATTTAAATAATAATCCACTATCCAAATAAGTAATTAACCTTTGATTTGTGGGGGTAGGAGTAGGAAAAGAGCTGCAACAGAATTTGTAATCAATTGTTAGACCTACAAATTGCATCTTACATATCACTTTGATTTACATGATAATTCTGAAAAAAGCCTCATTATTGTCAGGGGGCTGGGGGACATCAAGGAAAGAAAAAAAATCAAACAGGAATGTGTTGCTCCGATACACGGGTATTTTGCGTTTTCCAGCCATTTGGACATTTGCAACCTCCTGCACACCTGTGATTGCCATGTTGCTCCCCCACCCCCACGACCCCTCACTCCCTGCCCCCACAACCCCGACACTCTTATTCGATTGCTGTCCTCTCTCTTTTGATCTATGAAGTTTTTATAACTATCCTGCCAAAATTCATCACAGGCACAATGTTGGACGTTTCTCAAATAATTTATTGCAGTAGTCTGTATGAAGAGGTTGTGGGAAGGCCCATTACTAAGTTGCTTGTTGTTGTGGTTCCAGGAGAAGACAACACATCAATCATGAGCTGTAAGACCCCAAAACCCCATCAGATTTACAGCGTAATAAAATTACATTACGACGAAACTACCTGTAACTTATTGTGTAACTTGCTGGACAAAAAATGCATGTTGAATACAATATTGATGTGTCTTTATTCCAACTGTGTTACGCAGTTGAGATTGGAAGGCTGAATACATATTTTAAATCAGCTGAAAGAGGCAAGAGGCACAATATTGTGCATTTTAATTTAGCCCCGAAACTGCTTTTAACAGAATCTTTTAGTTGCTTGACATCTGAGGGTTAAACATCTTGACTGGGATTTTCTCCCAAGCATCAAAATTCCTGTTGTTTTGCAAATGCGATATTTATGATTATCAAAGTACAGGGATGGGTGTCACAGCGGGAAAAAAAAGGGAAAGAAGTATTTTCAGTATTGATTGCTTTTTTGAGCTTAGGCATCTTAAGGACTGAAAAGGATCCGGGGAATATAATAAGACAGGGGACATCAGCAGCACAAGGGGCATGACCTTTATTTGCAATCATAGCCGAGATTTACAGTTTATTACTGATAGCTTTCATAAAGAGCCATTCAGTTCCGAGGTGAGTGGTTTGTCATCTGGAAATGCAATTAACTTCGTCCTTATCCCAATCCCTGGTCTAGATGTGAACAGCGCTCCAATAACATCACATTTTCCCTAATTTCATTTTATTCTCACGGATCTATCCTTTGAGCATTAGTGGAGTTGCATATTATTATCCATCCACAGTGCCTAAAAGGCACTTGTGAATATTTTTAAAATTGATTACATGATTGTTCAGGGTCATTGTGGCACGCACTTTGCCTTTCTGTGACAAAAAAAAGGGTGAATCATGCTTAGAGTAAATGCTTGGTGAGTTAATTAAAAAATGCCTGGACAGCTTAAAAAAAAAGTGTTTCTCAGAAAAACAAAATTAAAGCGGCATAATTTTCATGCAGCCAACCCAGAATAAGGCTGAAGTTGATGTTAAACTGTGTCATCTATGTCTGTTAAGCAATGATCAGTTTTATGAACCTTTTCTGTTAACCTAGTATTAATAATTTAAAGGAGACAATCAAACATGTTTTTGTATTGTCAGAGCCCAAAAAATTGGTTTTCAGTAAAACAATGATTCTGTTGTCTAATTTTGTTCAAAACATTAATACATTATGAAAATAATCATTAACATTAGAACCTGTTAAACAAAAATTGCTAAACTAACCTTTTTCTAAAAAATTGTGTAGAAAATTATTTGGATGTAGAATTCAACTGTCAGTTTTTCATTAGCATACGTTTGCCAATATAAATATGTTTTTCATTTTCTAATTAAAAATCAATAATGGCTCTTCATATTTGTCTTTATGTTTAATAATATCGCCTAAATTCTAATACTTTATTCAATTAAACCTTAAATTTGTCTGAAGTGTAATCAATTAAGTAGGCTGAAAGGCAAGATCATAAAATGTGATTATAATTTGATAGCGTTTGAGCAAGTTGATGGAAGAATATGTTGATAGCTTGAATATTTTCCTGATATTTTTATTGAATTTTGTTTTGGTAGAAAGCACAATGATATTCAGATTAATGAGCATCCTTCTGCATGAGGTAGTGATTCAGTGCAGTTGTTTCAAGATGATGGTAAATATGAAAACTCTTTCTAATATTATCAATTTGTAAATCTTCTATTGAAGCAATTTTGAGCCTGAAAAGTTTTTATGCAGGTTATCAATATGAGAAACTAAACATGGTATATTCTTGACATAATTCTGTTTTCCCATATTTTCCGCAGTTATTTCATTAAATATTGCAACTACTGTGCATAGTATGTGCCAGATGTTTTTCATGGAAGTACTTATAGTGATATAAGTACCAAAAGCATCAAAGCGCCGACAGTACAGTTGAGTTGAACAGGTAAATATTTAATGATAGGAACAGTTAATATTTTCCTCTTAATAAGATGTTGATTTTCTCTCATTCTCTTAATTATATACTTGATTTTTTTGTAATTTTCTCAGATACCTTGCCTTCGAAATTACGCTGCATTCTCCATGACTCTGTCAGGTCTGCTATTGAGGTGAGCTATTTGGAGATGTTCATACTCCAGTTTAATTGCTTTTATAGTTGTGCTGCTCCTGATAGTGTTACCACTACCAGCTGCTTGCTGACGGAAGGATTGCTGCTCTTGGACGGACTATGGTAAGCCATCTCAGTAGGATTCCTGGCTTCTCTAACAGCAGCAGTGCTGCGCCATTGGCATGTAGAAAGATCTCTTGCTTTCTCTTTTTGCCTCTCTTCTGTTTGCACTTGCCCCTATAAGTTGGTACTCCCTGCTGATCATTTTGCTCTGTTTGTTATATGCCATTAAATTTGCACTCGATCAGTCCCCAGCAGCTTTGCTATCTCTGTATGCTGTGAAAGTAACAACTGCAAGCTCTAGAGAAAGCTAAGATGGAAATGCCGGGCAAATATTTTCAAGTGCATAATTAAATTTGATCTCAATGGTCTTCCATATTGGTTCCATTTCCATGCTGTGAATGTGTGGTAAATTTAAATAATGCATGTCTGTAAGTCTAGTTATTCTCGCTGTTGAATCTTAACTTCTTTTCACAAGTTTCAAATCATGGTCAAAATTGATCCCCTTCAGTAGGTGAGCTTTTCCATAATGAAGCGTTTTGTGGAAGCATAAGTAATTATCTGAAGGGAGGTGCAAAGTTAGAATAATTCTGATCTGTATGAACACAAGAGTTGATCATGGATGAAATTTGCTGGATCTAAGGAGTAGCTTATAGGGGAAGACTGTCCTGCCTTTCCAGGTGAAGAATGAACTATGACGGCAACCTAATAATATAAGACAAGTAAAATGTTTGGAAAAAGTATATAGAGAGAAATCATTTCATGGTTTTCCACTTGAATAGAGCCAACGCTTGACTAGGTTGAGGTTATGATCATGTTGATACCAACATATGTTTGGTATTATAAAGAAAGTTTTATTAGCAGACAAGTTACACACTATTATATGAGGCAATTAGAAACTGCAGTTTTTCTCACACCTTGTCACTATATGCCTATCATTAGAGGTACACATGTGGGATATCTGCAGGGTTCCCATTGAATCACTTGTGAGACATATAACAAAAGTACTGTTTTAACACTTGTGTAGGTGTCTCACTTGAAAGACATTTAAGATTTTCGGGAAGAAAATTTTGCAAAATGTACAACTAGTGGGATTTCTGAATTGAAATTCAAATCCATGCTATCAACATTATAAAGCTTTAGTGACTAAATGTGAACAAATAGCAGTTTGCTGGTTCAAAGAATCCATGTTGACTACAGGCAATTTCATTAGTTAGGAACTGTTCAGTAAGTGATTTTTCTGTATTAACAAAAACAAGGTGCAGAATTTTAGCGTCTCCCACCAGTAGGCTTTGTAGGCGAGGGAAGGGTTGTGGGGGGTAGGGCAGTTGACGGTAAAATTCCCTAGGATGCTCCCCCACCATTCTCCTGCCCAGCTCCAAACTCTGCACAATTATACGGGGGTTGGGGGGGTGCAGGTGGTTGGGCCTGCCCATTGTCACCACAGGCTATGTATGGGCCGCTTCCCATCTGGCCTCAATTTGAGTCTGACAGGAGGGGTTTGGGGCAGGTGTTGGGAGCCTGGCAGGTCACCCTGTTCAGGTCTTGGGCATGAAGTAGGTGGGGATGGGTGGGGGGAGAAGAATGCCTCCCTCAAGGACCCCCTTGCCAGATTGAGTACCTCCTCCAATGTCTCTCCCCACCTGCCCCCCCCACCCCCTCCCCCCCCCACCCCCCCCCCCCCCCCCCCCCCCCAGGAAAGTCTGTAATAGATACTTAGAAATTTATTTTCTTTCATCTCAGCATGGCTCCTGAGGTCCTCCCATGGTGGATCCTGGGTGAGTTGCCATAGAGGGTGTAAGGTATTGGCTCACCATCACTCTCTCAAGGGCAATTAAAGATGGGGAATAAATGCTGGCATAACCGGAGATGCTCACATCACATGAAAGAATAAATAAAACAAAAATGGCAAAGGGTGATGGGTAGGCTGGCATGTGTTGACACAAAGTTGGTATTGGAGTTATGGGGATGAGTGGAAGTGCCAAGGGTTGGGCATGAGTTGACACTAAATTGGCATGGAGGGTATGAGGATCCAAGGGGTTGGTGGATGGACACAGGTTGGCATGGAGGGTATGAGGGGCCATGGGGTTGGGAGGGTCGATAATGAGCATGAGGTGGCCTAAGTTGGCATGGATGGAGCATGGGAGTTGGGGGATGTGGGGGGGTGAAGGCTCGAGGGCCTAACTGTTTTTATTATTACTAGGACTAAGTTGTAGCGCACTGAGGTGGGTCTTTTAAACAGCTTGTCTCAGTATTCGGCTCCTGTGGCTGCCCCCACATTGTTTCCGAGGACAGTGGGCTGACTCCAGTTAGCACTTGATCCCCAGAATGAAAATCAGACCATTTTGGGAAGTTCCTTCTGAGTCAGGGTTGGAAAGTTGGGAATTTTTCCGACACTGCGACCAGCAAAAATTTGGGCCTTGGCGTGAGTTAGGTCACAGGTAGCAGAGTTTTGAGTGACATCAAGGGTAGAACTAGGGAAGCCAGCCACTAGATAAGTTGAGGTAAGCATGAGATTGGGTGATGTTACTGAGGCGGTGTAGTGAAGGCACAGATATACGGTTGAAAGTTAATCTCAGGGTCAAATATGATGCCGAGGTTATGAACTGTCTTGTTCAGACTCAGATGGTTGCCAGGGAGAGGGATGGAATAAGTGATAAGGGATTGGAGTTTGTGCTGGGGACTGCTTCCTCAATGTTTAGTTGGAGGATATTGATGCTTATTTAGCACAGGATGTCAGATAAGCAGTCCGACAGTTTAGACACAGTGAAGGGTTCAAGAGAGATGGAAGTGAGGTACAGCTTGGTATCATTAGCATAAATATGAGCACTACCCCTGTGGGCTGCATTTTATGCTTCCCCGCCAGTGGGCTGAAGGTAAGGGAGGTGACCATGCCATCTCCCCCCAACCTTTTACAGCAGTGCAGAAGGGGCTTTGGGTGGTCCTGCTGACCTTGGGCCTATTGAGACCCTTGGTGGCCAATTAGTTGTCATTTACGTGCCTTGCCCTGCCTCTTCTACCTGCTGCAGGGGGATGCCCACGTCAAGTGAGAAGCCCAGGTGTCAGGCAAGGGGGAGGGACGCCTCCTTTGGGGGCCCCCTGTGCCCATCGGAGGCAATTCCCCCCTCCAAGGTCATACCCTCCCTTTAATCTTTCACCCTTTAACCCTTTCCCCCACCCTACCGTCCTGATCTCTCAAACCTGGCCTCCCAAACCCCTCACTGTCCTCGCTGGGACCTGCCAACCACACCCTGCCAATACCCAGACTTACCTTCAGTTCGGTCTCCATAACTTGCTCTTTTTCAGGTTCTGACTGTAGCCCTAGCAACGGCCACTGCTCAAACCTGGCACTGTTGGGACTACAGAGCTGCTAGCCAATCTGATTGGCTGGCAGCTCTCTAAGGCGGGACTTAGTCCCCAGATGGAGGCAGAAGTCGCACCCTGAGCCAGTTGATGCCCCTCTGAGCATAAAATGGCTGTGGGCATTAATTTTCATGGGCAGACTCCTGACCGAATTACTAGTTGGGTGGTTGGGGAGGCCGGAAGGGTGGTGTAGAAAACGTGGTGCCCCGTAAAATCCAGCTTTGTGTTTTCACATGTTGCCACTGAGTGGCAGCATGTAGGCCAGAAATAGGAGGGGGCCAAGGCTAGATCCTTCGGGGATGACAGAGGTAACAGTGCGGGAACAGGATAATAAGCCATTGCAAGTGGTTCTCTGGCTGTGACTGGATAGATAAGAATGGAACAGAATGGAACAGTCCCACCCAACTGGACGACAGTGAAGTGGTGTTGGAGCAGCATTTTGTGGTCAACCTTGCCAAAGGCATAATCTTTAATCATTTTATGTTTTAGCCCTGTTATTCCAGAAGAATTTCCATTTTGTTATTGTGGTTAGGCGATCAAGCCATTGGTATACTTGGCAGATGGTGGAAAAATTATTACAATATTCAAAAATTAAAGCCAGCTGTAATAGGGTGTGTCTAGCAAACATTATTTACCACGGAAAGCATTCATAACCTAATTTGTGTTACTGAAGAACCTCAGTTATATTTTCCATGTGGAGCCATAGCTAAGGTACATCTTAAAGATCTCCAAAAAAAATAATCTTGGCCACTTTTTTTTAAAGTCCTAACTCCATCTCTTTGTAGGTGGAATGCCAAGAGACAAACCTGAGTATAGGATAAACACAGCAAATTCTGCCTTATCTTTGGGTGGGCCGCATATTAAATGTGCGGCACCTTGAAGTTTCTCCTTCCTTCTCTTGCCTTCAGCCAGGAGTGCAATGACAGCATTTGGGTCCATTTACCAGGCACTGCACCTTGATTTCCTGAGACTTTTGCACTGTTCTACTGGTATCCTCATCTAAAACCACGAACAATTGATTATCATGCCTCTGTCCCATTCAAGTGAGTTGGCAATCAGGAATTTTATGGATTTATGCTAGTTTTCTCACCACAGCCACTTAGACTGAAAAATAATGGTTCAGGTGGGCCTTTGATCACCTGGTATCTATGTGATTTATGGCTCTCACATGATCCCCAGCCATAAAAGCTCCGAGCTTCATCTCTGCAGCCTGCAATCGTGTGAATAGATTTTATGTATATATAATAAAAATAGGCTCAGCTATTTCACCATCAAAAATAAGTTATCACTATGTTCATTTTGAAATAGGGCTATCAATGTAAGTGCTAAATCATTAAGTCAATTTATTTGATCTGCGAATATATTTAAATTTTTGTTCAAAATAATTGATTACGGTAAAATAAAATCTCCATTGATATATTTAAATTATGACATAAAAACCATGAAAACACTTAATTGCAGAGTAGCTTTAATAGATATTGTGTGCATGGTGTGGGGTATTAGTATGCCATTAATGAAAATAAGGGTTTTTAAAATCAGACATTTTGGGAGAGTTAATTTCCTAATATTGTCACCTAATTAAATGGTTAAAACGAAATCTCTAACATCAAATAGAAACGTAGAAAAAAGGAGCAGGAGTAGACTATTCATTATGATCATGGATGATCATCCAACTCAATAGCCTGCTCCCACTTTCTCCCCATTTCCTTTGATCCCTTTCACCCCAAGAGCTCTATCTAACTCCTTCTTGAAAACATACAATGTTTTGGCCTCAACTACTTTCTGTGGTAGCGAATTCCACAGGCTCACCACTCTCTGGGTGCAGAAATTTCTCCTCATCTCAGTCCTAAATGGTCTACCCCGTATCCTCAGACTGTGACCCCTGGTTCTGGACTCCCCCACCATTGGGAACATCCTTCCTGCATCTACCCTGTCTAGTCCTGTTAGAATTTTATAGGTTCCTATGCTCCTGAAAACTGAGCACAGCACCTGAATGTGCCAATAACACAATTGTCCCCAAGTGACCAAGGCTGGCATAATGAAAGAATTCCATTATTCAGGTCACGTCAATATTATTCTGCTTAATTATTTTATTGATATCAATGGGGTAAGCCATTGGCTGCGTCCTTCTGAGTTCCTTAATCCATAATTATGTTCGGTGCAGCATATTCAAATAAATTTTCCAGGAAGTTTTGGCATACGTTCGCAACAGGAGGATTGACACACAAAAGGCCATAATTTACAGTATACAATGCAGGTTGTGCTGTTCCAGGAATTTCTGGGATTATAAATGCTGCAGAGGTTCCATTCCTGTCAAAACATTCATATAAATATTCAATTCAAGCTCTACCCAAAAAGTGTTATGAGTTGGTCATCATTTTATGAGTCCTACGTTTAGTGTTTGGATGCCATTTTGTTTATTATACAGATTTGACACATCTGGCCAAATGGCCTGAATTAAAAATGAATTAGAATGTCACAACCTTATTTTTGACTCTCATCATTCACCATTCGGTTGTTATTCAAGTTATGAGTCTGTTTGCAATTAAACTGAGAACTCCGAATTACGCCCAGTTAGTTGGTAATGTCATTCCATTTACTTATTTTTTTGAGATAGAATAACCCTAGTACTTAATAGAACAAGAAGTATATCCAACAAAATTGTGATGCAATATATCACAAAGTGGAACAAAATAGTGGTTCTGCATTCATTTTGTGAACTTTTAAAAATGTTATGAGTTTGTTGTAATCCTGCGCTTTCATCTGTGACTACACTTTCAATGAAGCCCATCAAGCTAGAATGCAAATATCCTGTTTGATGATTTTAAATAGTTTGTGCTGTAATGAAATCGAAACAAATGAAACCTACAAGCCCTTTCATCCATTTGCATCAGTACCGAGCCTCATTCTCACAAATGCCTGTCAAGTTTACATTTAGATATAATGCTAATCTTGTTAAAATTTATTAACTCCTGCATTGAAATATTTAGATCAGTGTACAGTTACCACCTTGGAGTAGGGAAAATACTTTACCCATCAGTGTAGCTGATGTGGTAAATCAGTAATCTCTAACATGGGTCAGCAAGGAAGGTTTGTGTGGGAAGTGGGATTCTTAAATAATTATAAATCTCTACCCCTATTACCATGTGTGATACTATAATCTGGTTTCCAGGATTGATTGCCTTACTGGAAACCTGAAACCAAGTTTAAACAGTGATATCACACTTCTGTGCTAATCATTCGATTGAGTATCGAAAGTGAAGTGATTCCCTTGGCATCAGATTTCTCCTTTTCCATAAAATTTTGAGCTAGACGAGAAACTGTGCGTTTGTGCTGTTTACTTTCACTGTACTTCTTCGTACAGTGGTGAATGCTGCAATTCTGATGCGCTACAATGAAAAATGTGAAGCCAATTTTTTTTGCTGAACACCAGCAGTGCAACTTTCACCTAACCTACCCAATGGGAAACTAATGGGATCAAATCGGCCACCAGTTTTACACTCTGGCCAATTTTACTTTCAAACTCAGTTTCCCACTGGTTAGTTCAGGTTAAAAGTGCCACCAGAGAATATTTTGTCTTGTTATCTTTTACATTGTAAAGTATACAGTTATATACGTCTGTTTATTCAGCATCAGTAAAGTCAATCCTGACCAAATGAAAAATTTCTTCTATTCACCAAATTAGGATTGTTTGTTTCATAAATTCTTTTGAAAAAACAAACACTGAGCAGTTAAGTTTTGATTTTTTTCCAATTAGTGTCACAAATCACACTATTCACTTTCTGGTTACCTCACTTCAAAAAAAAGTCTCCAGCTATATTAGTGGCATGTAATCTGTCCACGTTTCTTTGAATCTCTGTTTTCAACAGTCTGATAGCTTTGCAAAAAGTTTTAAGTACTAATTGCTGTGCATTAATCATGATTAAGCATTAAAATAGAAGATGGGCTGGATTTTGCAGTCAACAATGAAGGAATGCACTCACTATACTTTTCGCACGCTTTTGAGCAGCAACTTTAGGTATATGGAGATCCTTTTCAGCGCAGTGAAAGGGGATTTATGGCATGTGTAAGCAAAGTGATTGGATTGAAGAAGCCTCAGTGAGACATGCACTGAGGCCTGATTTTAACCCCGTCAAAAACTATTCACTTGCACAGGGTTAAAATTGGGCCTGTGAAATCTAAACAAGGAAATATGAGCTAGAATATTTAATTCAATGTAAAATCATGTGTAGAAAGTGAAATAAAGAGGGGAAAAGAAAGAAGGGATGAAGAGAGAAATAAAAGAAAGAAAAGGTAAAATCATTTTAATCATTATTGTTTTTTTTTAACATTTCCAAGAATAAGTACATCCTGAAGGAATGAGAAGCCACAATTCCAAAAGTCAAGTTTCAGGACCAGACAGGTTGTTGGGCAGTAATTAAGATTTCTGACACCATTAAATATTCACTTACACCTGAATACTTCAACCCTAACTTCTTCTGGTATGTTTAGTGGATAGCTAGTGGGTAAGTACAGCAACTTCACGCCCTTCTTGTGTTTGAATGCTAAATCGAATGGCAAGGCACTGGTGGGACAAAGCTTGTGGAGGAGCAGGATTAATTAGACAGCAACTTCTGGATCTCCTTGTTTAACTGGACATATGTGGACATCGGGGCTGGATTTTCATGTTGGGTTTGGGAAACATGAGTTGGGCCATTTCCCGACATCTGTAGTCCGAGTCCATCACATCTACCCATACCCGCCATATTTTCATCTCCTGGAGATGTGGGTGGGCAGTGTTCAGGTTTCCTGGCTCCCTAGTCAGTGTTAGAGGAGTGTGGATGCTAAGGTGGGCTGATTAAAAGGACCACCTCAGTTCGCTGGGACATTGGCCTAGTTCTCCACATCATTCTTATAGCCTCTAACCCTCACCACCCCCCCCCCCCCCCCACCCCGCACCCCTCACACACATGCCTCCTCATATTTGCATGTCCCCTCCATGCCCCTTAATATTCTGCATGCCCCTAATGTTTCCTCATGCCCCCAATGTATCCTCCATAGTGCTCACCAAGTATCCACTATGTATAGTCCTCAGGAGCCATGTAACAGCAAAAAGGAAGTCTTTGAAATGAAAATGAGAAAGAAGCACACATCTAAAAAGCTAATAGAGCTGTTACTCATAAACACACCATTCATACTGAAAATCTCCAGACTCAATGAAAAAAAATCTTATATCCCCTCTTAGAACTGTCAATCAAAAAGTGTACCTAAGCCCCTGCTGAGATAGGCGGTTCATTAGCTTTTGAAACTCAGCCAACCATTCATTATGGTCTCAGCTGTCAAAACAAACCATTGCAGCTCCAAACAATAGAGCCTATTGAAACTGGAAAATAAATGGCTGTTATTTTTCTAAGCTAAACTAGATGGCCTGTCAATCAAAGCATTCCAGGAGCAGGTCATTGTTTTTTTTCTCAGTGAAAGCTGCAGAACTTTTTACAAATTTAAAGTACTGTGGATATTTAAATCACTTAAGATCATGACACTAGAGTCCCAAGCACTATTTTCTTCAGTTTTTAATGCATAATAGCACATTTCCTAATGGGAAGTGTATTTTAATGCATCTCAACACATACAAAATGCAGGTCAAGGCAATGGCCAACAACGTTGCAGCACAGAGCTTTATGATCAATCACTGCAGTAAAAACACATCTGACTTATAATACAGCATCTAACAATTTGAAGTTGCCAAAACATTTAACACTTATCTGTCAGAATGTTCTGGGCTCCTCAGCAGGTTCCCCCAAGGTTCCCGAACTCTCAAACAAAGGTTTCCAAAACCTACTAAAATGGGGGACAGGAAATACAAATTTTACCTAGGGCTGTCGATGGTGACCCTGACGTCAGAGGACATGTGTGCGGGGTCAAAATCCTAACCTGAACCTCCTTCTGCCTAAGGGAAGGTTGCATGGCCCAGTTTTATATGGGAAATTTAAGTTTGCCAGGAAAAAATTAAAAGCTTTGGTAATTTCCAACCCCATTCCTGACTCAGGAGGACACAAAAATCCAGACCCAGAAATCACTGTCTGATATACTACATGTGGGGCAGAGTTGTACCCTTGGTGCGTGGACGTGTGCCCGACATGCCTGTCTGTGAAATAAAGCGCGGTGATGCCGGACGAGCATCCCAGCATCAATGCACACTCTCGCGATAGTCAGGTCGGCAGGCACGCGCCTGACCCAGCAGCTCACCCGCCGACAATTAAAAGGCCTATTAAGGCCATTAAGTTAACAATTATCCTGAATTTTTCACTACCCGTTCAACCAAAGCGGCCTTTGCATTTTTTAGGAAACCTCATCCATGGGCGGGGTGCGGTTTCCTAAAGCAAATAAAAATGTAACACTTGAATTAAAAACATGTCACTGCTTATGTGACAGAGTCACATGGGGGGGACATGTCTTAGGACATTTTTATTTTGTGCATTAGTTTTTTGGAAACAGTGCTTCATCTCCCTGAGGCAGCTCCATGCTCTTTCGTGTGCACGTGCGAAGTTCGTGCTAGGCCTACTTGCCCTCCTCCCCCTGCCCGCGCAGGCAGCGCTGAGCGCTGCCACTCACATTCCATGCTGGGCGGACCTTAATTGGCCCGCCTGTGTAAAATCGCAGCGCGGTGCTGTTCGCGGGCGGTTGTCGGCTTCCCCACCGCCCCCCTGCCCCCGCTGAGCACCCCCGCAAAGGGCAAAATTCTGCCCTTAGTGACAGTGAGTCCTGATAGCCTTGGGGGAACTTCTATTGCACAACCTGAGCCATTAAGAATTCAGCATTTCAAAATTTTGCAACAAATAAAATGTTCTCTATGTCTTTCTTAATAATTAACTTAGCAACCCACTCAGTTTCTAGTTGCAGACTTTAGTGCTTTAATTGCTTCCAACGCCATTGTTACCATTAAAGTTTTTTATTGTCATTTACATCCTTTTCACATTTGTTATTGCTGATGGAGTCAAAAATGCTCTATCAATAACGGTTATATATCTTTTATTTCAGTTCTGCACTCCTTGTTCAGCTCAGCAATTATATATTACATTTAAATCAAGTAGTTATGTCCACCCATTCAAAGTTAGGTTACATTTCTCCTCAATATTAAAATTTAGAAAGTTACAGTGAATAATTTTGAATAAGTAATTAAAAAAAAAATCAATATTATTAAATATTCTACAAGTGTCTGGAATTTTTAACCAATGAAAATTTTTATTACAAATTATTTCTGATTAGCTTGATGAAACATTGCAATCTTTACAGCAGCTCTCAAATAAGAGAAGGTACCCAATTAATATTAAAATGCAGCTAGAAACAGAATTCAACTTTTTGTGACATAACTTTACTGGCAAAACAATGTAATCACCACATTTCAGGCAGTGGTTATTTGTCAAATATAGCATGTTTCATGTGTGACAAATTAGATGGCACTTATAAATATTTATATTTTGTAATGAAATCTACGTTTAGTTATGTGCATCCAGTAAGAACCCAAAAATTACATTTGAATATATATATATAAAAAAACAAATTCTAGAAGGTCTGTGCCAGTTTGGAGGGAGGTCACAAACAGAAGCTGAATTTAAACACAATCTTTTTGTGTTGCTAAATATTTTAGTAGAGCTATTTCGGTAAAGAAGGAAAGAAAGAAATTAGTTCAATTTTTCCTTATATTTTACGTATATGCTCGGATGATAAGCAACAGAAAATAATGCTCACCATGTTACACGTGGAGATTGTTTTATTTATGTAACTGTGATATGTGAGAACAAAATCTACCTTGATCAGGTAAGGAAAATATTCATTTCTTTGGAAAACAATCAAAGAACTCTTGCTTTACTAGCTTTTGACGAACATTATTCCAAACCCTATCTCCCTACTTCCAGTTCACAGCCCCTTTCCTTGCATCAGTGTAACTTCTAACCTATGTGTAACACCATGGAGGATCTGCTAGAACACAAAATTATAGAAATGTTTTTAAAAAGGTCAATAGATATAATGTAAACATATGCTAATCTTGGGGCGTTATTTAATGGAGGCGACGAGGAGTCTCGTCCATTCAACTGGAGAGCTGGCGAGAGTCCTGCACAGCCTCTTTTCAGGAAGGCCCTCCAAATTAAGTGCCAATCAGGCACTTAACTGGGCAGTACTGGGTCTTCACCAGGATCAAGGACCCTGGGGGTGGAGGTCCTGCCCACCGAGAGCTTCAGGCCAATCAGAAGCGGGCAACTCTTCATCGCTTGGCAGCACTGGGGTGTAGTGGCTGCTGCTAGTACTACATCCACCTGAGGCCTTGGATCACGATGGACCCAGGCACAGGTGAGCGATGACGGGGTATGTGGGGGTTATGTGGGAGGTGAGTTAATCGCAAGGACAGGTAGGTGGCTCTCAGTGGCTTCCCTTCCTGTTGCCAGGCACTGAGTGCCTTTGAATGAGAGGTGCCACCGGGAGCCCACAAGCAACCCTGACAAAGTTTGCTTTTCGTGCTTTCTGCATGGTGAGACCCTTGCCCACCAGTAGGTGAATATCAATTGACAGTGGGATGGGAAGGCTGCCCATGGGCCTTCCTGCCACTCAGACAGTGACAGGAAGATAGCGGGTTCCCCACTCCACACCCTCCAACCTGATTAATTGCACCCCCGCTACAATAAACTCACCACGAGTCATGGAATTATATTCTGCCTCTGAAGTCAGACATTTTAATTTGTCTACTGCATTCGTTGCTCCCAATGCGGTTTCCTCTACATTGCAGAGACCAAACGCAGACTGGGTGACCACTTTGCAGAGCACCTTCGGTCTGTCCGCAAGCATTACCCAGACCTCCCTGTCGCTTGCCATTTCAACACTCCACCCTGCTCTCATGCCCACATGTCCGTCCTTGGCCTGCTGCATTGTTCCAGTGAAGCTCAACGCAAACTGGAGGAACAGCACCTCATCTTCCGACTAGGCACTTTACAGCCTTCCGGACTGAATATTGAGTTCAACAATTTTAGATCAAGAACTCTCTCCTCCATCCCCACCCACTTTCCAATCCCCCCTTTTTTCCAATAATTTATATAGATTTTTCTTTTCCCACCTATTTCCATTATTTTTAAATTTATTTCCATCCATTGTTTTATCTCTACCTTTTAGCCTATTTCGATCCCTTCCCTTCACTCCACCCCACCCCCACTAGGGCTATCTGTACCTTGCTCATCCTGCTTTCTACCCTTAATTAGCACATTCCTTAGATAATATCACCACCTTCAACACCTCTTTGTCCTTTTGTCTATGACATCTTTTGGCTATCTCCACCTATCACTGGCCCTCTATCCAGCTCTACCTGTCCAACCCCCCACCTTAAACCAGCTTATATTTCACCTCTTTTCTATTTTTACTTAGTTCTGTTGAAGAGTCATATGGACTCGAAACGTTAACTGTGTTCCTCTCCGCAGATGCTGCCAGACCTGCTGAGTTTTTCCAGGTATTTTTATTTTTGTTTTAAATTTGAGCTCTCTTTCAGTCGAAGTTGGTGTTTAAAGGTGGGAAGTAAATTAACCAAAGAAGCACAGATGTGATGATACCTGTGGTCTGAAACATCTCTCACTGTGAAGCATACCATACAAAGGCAGATATCGGAAAAAGGCGCAATTATATATTAAGCATTCTTAATTCACAAGTCTTTAGAGTTTAGCCATCTTAAAATAATGCAATGCTGAGTGGTTTGTGATAGTATTAGATTTTGAAAGCAAATAGAGATGGAAAAGTAGATTGATGAACTGTAGGGAAAAAAATAAACTGAACAATCATAAATATAAAACTTGAGTCTTGAGGAATTAAACCAAAAGTATTATGTTGTTGAAGCAATGAAAGTGGTTTAGAACAACATAATACAGCATAAAAAGAGACAGAGATAAAGGTTAGCACAACTGAAGAAACAACATGCATCAAAAT
The DNA here is from genome assembly GCF_964194155.1 of Cetorhinus maximus. Taxonomy (NCBI): domain Eukaryota; kingdom Metazoa; phylum Chordata; class Chondrichthyes; order Lamniformes; family Cetorhinidae; genus Cetorhinus; species Cetorhinus maximus. Next base: position 132,031,497 of record NC_135884.1, read on the forward strand.
TTTTTAACCCCTTCCGGTTCCATTGCTTTGATGTGAGTGCTTTTTCAGAGTATTGCATATACATAATTTTAACAAGAAACTCATGCCTTTGATTTATTCTTGGTCTGAAGAAGGTTAGCAATTTTATTTAATGAAGTGAATTCCCTCCCTCCTATTAAAACTTCCATGCAGATTTATTATCATGAAATAATTGATAGGCATGTTCCCTTGTGGACTTGAATATCTGATAACTGCAAGGTGTACCTTTAGTTGAAATATGACAATAACAAATAATTTTTAGTGTCAATGCTTCACTCTGACTGCTGCATTGTGAATCACTTGTACCATGGAAAACTTGGTAAAATAATGGATCTCTGTTCAAATTCAGTTAATCAGAACAGTATATATTGGTCGCAATGTATTATAATTAGTATTTTTCATTATATTTGAAGTATTTTATTAATGATTTCTAAATCCTCTTAAATGGGAATTTTCCTAGTCAAAATATGTTTTCTATGCTACTCAGACACAGTACAGATTAGAGTGAAACTTTTGCTGCACTGAAGCAGATTGAACTAAAACAGATCCATGATACCAGAACCGCAACTATGTTTTTTAAATAATAAAATGAAAGCAACGTTCTTTAAATCCAGCTTTCAGAAGTATTCCGTCTACTGCAGTATGAATTGCCCACAGTTTCATAGCAGAAACGTTACTGAAGAAGTCATGCAGACTCGAAATGTTAACTCTGTTTCTCTCCCCACAGATGCTGCCAGACCTGCTGAGCTTTTCCAGCATTTTTTGTTTTTATTTCAAGTTACCAGAGCAGCCCATTTTAGGAATTGAGTCTGCCTGAAAACTGTGATACAGCTACATGGTCATTTTAATGCTAAAGGCTTTGTCTCCAGGGCACATTCGGTAGTTGGGTTGAAACTGCTAAAACTACAGAAAGCTTTCTTTTTAGTCACTATATAAAAATAATTTTTTAAAAAATAGTCTATACCTGAAGATTAACCTTTTATAAACCATTGATATTATAAATTACATATTTTCACAGAATCACAGAATCACAGTGCAGAAGAGGCCCTTCGGCCCATCAAGTCTGCACCGACACATAAGAAACACCTGACCTACCTACCTAATCCCATTTACCAGCGCTTGGCCCATAGCCCTGAATGTTATGATGTGCCAAGTGCTCATCCAGGTACTTTTTAAAAGATGTGAGGCAACCCGCCTCCACCACCCTCCCAGGCAGTGCATGTGTTTGTGTAACAATTTTGCTTATGTTAGGCATAACTTTTCAAAACAACTGTATTAGCAGTTGAGGATTGGCAGAAACTGGAGTCCATACAGTTCACAAGGTTAAAACACGCTGTGTCGTCTGTTACCTCATTTGAGAAATGATTTTATAAGGAGGATATGTAGCTTTTAACATATTTTTCATAGTGTTGCATTTAAAGACTGCATGGTTAAACATCAGAAAATATTTCTCTTACTCATTTTTAAAATTCCTATTTTTTCCTTTTTCAGGCTTCTGACCATGAAACATTATCCTCCAGCTGGGAGGCTTGGGTTGCCTGGGCTATGGGCACCTCCATGACCACTGTCGGCGCTAGTCCATGATCCTCGAGCATGAGGGACAAATCACTCAGGGCATGACGGATCATTTCAATTACTTTTTTCCCCCGTGAGTTATGTCCTAGGCAACCTGGCCAAGAGCCAATGAAACTTACCCGACAAAGGTATGTGAATTTGAGTGACAGATAGCATTGGAGCTCGAACCTGCAACCTTTAGTCAGGAAGCAAGCATTCTGCTGCTTGTGATACATGGCAGACCAGTAAAAATAAATAAAATCAGCAGATTTAATAGGTAGGTGGTTAATATTTTGCAATCCAGAAATCAGTGTCCCTTGTGCCAATAATGTTATGGCACTCGTCATTTCAGCTTTTTGTTCTAAGGTCTGTAAGGGACCACTACTTTATAAGCATTCCATCTACCTGTATATTTATGTAACTGATATTTTATGTATTATGCGCATTTACTTACTCTTAAAATAAGAAAAACGCTGGAAATACATAGCATTTCTTCATTTCTTGATGGAATTCATTTTTCACTTTGGACATATGAAAATTTGAGTGTTTTCTCAAACCGAAAGCCATTTCCACAAAACTAAAATCAGTGAACAAGTCTTTCAACTTCTTTGCATTAGAACTGAAACACATCCTTTCTATCATGTCTCCATCAGAGCACTATGGATCAAAGTTACATTCATCAAAATGCCAATAATAACATTGATGCATTTCCTACCAGTGCCAGATCTATAAAGGATGTCAAGGTGTGAACTCACCATTATATCAAAGAAAGGTGGATGAATGCTCTAAATTGACCAGATTGGTTAATGAAGCGTAATTGGCCCATATTACAAGTTCATTTCAGTAGCCATTTTTGATCCTGAAGTCATGAAAATTGATAAACAAAGGGCGCATTGAATCAATGTCAGTAGAAGTTAAGGCAATTCTGACTTTACAAACAGTTAATATTTTAAGAATGCTCACATACAGCAAGTACACATATGTATGACAGATGTGTGGACATAAGCTTGGCATTCTCTGTGCACCACCTGACAGTTACATGGCTATTGGTGGTTCATTTTATTAATACATAAAGGTCAATCGCTAAGGGAGTTATAGTCTACCAGAGAGAGTAGAGAATTTCTTTTGAATGCAGTTTTGTGGTTGTTGCTTAACTGGCAAAGTAAGGAGCATGCTGGGATGCTGTTGTGCATTGATTTTTGTGTACCACGAACCTGACTATTCATCTACATCTGTTATTTGAAAAGAAAATTATTATTCTTATTTTCTAATTCAAGGTGAGAAAGAATCAAGATAAAAGATGATGAACATGTGAGAATTTCGGGGTTGACATCTTCAAAAATTGGTGTATTTTTGTTTTGCAAATAATGGACACAGAGAGGAACAGATGAGAACTGGCTAATCAATTATGGTGGGCTTGCATCATTCTTAATATTACTATCCTCAAAGTTAAATGAACTCATCTTTCCTGACACACTATTGGTTATAATATCCTATGGAGTACCAAAAATATTCCAAGGGGAGAATTTTCCGGTCGGCGAGCAGGGGCAGGGCCCACTCACCGACGCGTAAAATGATGCACGGTGATGTCGGGCGGGCGTCCTGACGTCACCGTGCATCATTTAGATTTTCAGTTCGACGGGCACGCAGCTGAGTCGGCTGTGCGTCCGCCGAACTGTCAAACGCCTGTTTAAAACTAATTTAAATCAATTAAATGAGCCCAGGCGGCCTTCGCATTTTTCGTGGAACCTCATCCACAGGCGGGATGGGGTTTCATGAAGTGTTTATAAATTAAATAAATTTTTAAATTCATGTTCCTTGACATGTCCCAGCTCATGTGACACTGCCACAGGAGGGGACATGCCTTAAAATATTTTCAATTCTTTATTTAAATGTTTGAACCTTAAACAAATCTCCCTGAGGCACCTCTGTGCCTGAGGGAGATTTCTGCACTCTTTCGCACAGCACACATGCGCGAAAGAGCACAGGCCCAGACTCAGGGAATCGCCCCCCGCCCGCACAGGGAGCACTCAGCTTAATTGGCCCAACCTCGTAAAATGGCGGCGCGCACCCGATCGGGGGCGCCGATCGGGCTCGCGCTTGCTCCCGCCCGCCCACACCCGATGGGGGGGAAAATTCAGCCCCAAGTTAGTTTAAATAGGAAAACCTGATCTTGCTTTTCTGTGGGAAACTTTCCTAGCTTGACCGAAACTCAGACTATGGTTGGCGCTAAAGCACCAAAATTCCATTCCTTGGTTTGTCCAGTTTTTACATTAAAAGAAATCTTAGCTAACAAGACTTTTTGCCCTTCTGCACACAAGGCAAATAGATACATTCTGGCGCGCAGAGAATTTTAGTAGGTTTGTGTATTAATATAGTTGTGATAGCTGAGGGTATAGCCCCTCCTGCTGTCTATCAGGGGTCACATGTTGTTCTGTAGTGAACCCTAAGTGTAGGCAATCTGGGGGCGGAGCTTCCTGATGAGAGTCCTGATTGAGCGTGTAGCACCTGATAAGCTCTCTGTAATAAAGTTTAGCTGTTTTTTGTTGAAACCTGTCTGCTACATTGAGTCATTACAGTGGTTATAATGGTTTTAGCACCCTTGCTATTGCAGGTACAGTACCTCAAATCCAACTATCTGAAAATGGCAGCGTCCAAAAACGGTATTATTTTAAGCGGGCCATGCAAAAATTTTTAAGTCCTAGTAAATGAGTCAAAAAGCTTACTGGCTTGTTTGGGGGGTTGCTGCATTGGTGCGGTGGCGTGTCGAGTAGTTATCTGCTTCATGCGCCTGTTGTTTCCCAAGATCAGAGTGGTCAGAATGACCCTTAACCCCACCTGACCCAGCTCAGAAAAACTCAGGGAGTTGCACTTCTCTGCACAACTCCATCTTCAGTGTTTCACTTGTGCTCCTGTGACCTGAAGGCAACAGTTTTTTTAAGTTGTGGCCTTACTAAAGCACTATCCAGCTTCAGTGTGGCCGCCTTAGACTTAGACTTATTTGCTGTCGATCTTTATCTAATTACACTACAGGCACTGTAAAATGCCTCGGGGCCTTTTTCTGAAAATCGGCAAGATCTGAAATCTGGCAAGGACTCGGTCCTGAGGTTGCCAGTTTTGAGACATTTTGCGTGTATTATTGCAGTATTCTTTCATATTGTTTAATATAATTCAGAAGTGGTGGTGAATGGGTTCGATCTATTTTGTAATCAAATAAACTTTCATAATAATAATAATGAATTAAGTTTTGCTTTGGTGTTTAGAAAAGCAAGAATTATTCATTTGATTGTTAGTAACTTCTACCAGGCAGATTTCTTAAAGCATCTGCATCTAACTTCTTATCTTCTAAATCCATTTTTCGAACTGGGACCTAATTCTTTTCGAGAATGGATTTCATTTTCTACTCTCAGTTAGTATGCAAGAAAGGGGAAAAAAATGGTTTTACCATGGGTCCATAATTTATTTAGTTCAGCTTAACTTTCTCCTTTCTTGGTTATAGACAGTAGAGAGAAAACCTTGCCCTCTCAGAAACATAATCCCCCTTTATCCACAATATTTCTTATGAATAATTTGTTACAAATTGATCTGAATTTTCCCCTAATCATTAACCAGATTCCAGGGCTATTTCTTCTACTCCAATAGTATTGGGTAGTGTTGAATTCTATGAGTCAAATAATTTGACAGCAAGAGAACAGCAGTGAAAAACAGAGACCTGGATCTTCTGGTCGGCGTGTGTGGGGCTGGGCCCTGCTCGCTGACGCGTAAAATGACGTGCGGTGATGTCGGGCGTGCATCCCGACGTCACCATGCGTCATTCAGATCTTCAGTTCAGCAGGCGCGCTGCCGACTTCAATGCGCACCTGCCGAACTGTCAAAGGCCTATTAAGGTCATTTAAATGCCAATTAAAACAATTAACAGGGCTGTCCGTCTAACCTTAAGGTTGGCGGGCAGGCGAAGAGCCCAGGCGGCCTTCGCATTTTTCATGGAATCTCATCCACGGGCGGGATGAGGTTTCATGAAGGGTTTATAAATGTAATAAAAATGTTTATTAAAATTCATTGACATGTCCCAGCTCATGTGACACTGTCACATGAGGGGACATGTCTGAATATTTTTTTTTCCTTTATTTTAATTTTTCACACCCAAACTAATTTCCCTGAGGCAGCTCCGTGCCTCCCTCCAGGCCCCGACTCTCCCTTCTCCCCCTCCCCCCCCCTCCCCCGCCCACACAGGGAACGCTCAGTGCGTCACGTTGGACGGGCCTTAATTGGCCTGCCCATGCATAATGGCGGTGCACAGCCAATCACGGGTGGGGATTGGCTGTGCGCCCGCCCGCTTCTGCTCAGCCCGCCCCCCCTCCCCCCCCAACAGGGAGAAAATTCTCCCCAGATAAGAGTATAAACAATGGTAAATATCGAGAGTAAAGATACTAAAATGTTGAATATATGTTTCACAGTGAATAAGCCAGAATTCCCTTCATTTTTTTTGTCCTTGTATGGATGATCCCATCCTGAAGCTGATGGAGCCCATTAAAATTGGGGTTGGGAACCCATAAGCTATCTTAAAAGGTGTATGCAACTTCCTCTGCTAGTTTTAATCTTCTGCATGTTCCTTAGAATTGCATAAATGAATTGTTACACCAGCAACTTCCGTTATAAAACTTGTGAGGAGAGTCTGAGGCACGGGAATCAGCTCTGGAATATGCCAGGAAAGCGCTGCTATAGATGTATGACTCAAATAGCTTCCTTCTGTGCTGTAAATTTCTTTATCTAAATAATCATAATTTTATATAAATCAGGTCACACACACCAATCCCTTCAGACCTCAACTTGTAAATGTGTTAATGTTTCTCAGACCCCAGAGGTTAGAGAGGGGGAGATGAGAAAAAACATTTTGTCAAATGACCCAATCACCTTTGAAAGGAAAGGTCTCTTTGTTCTCCCTGCCCATAGGTGCTACCTTGTCCATGGGTAGGCAAACTTTTATTTTCTCTGGTTTTATTTCAATTTGGCTACATTATGTTTCAACCTAAGCACTTAATAGAACCAAATAATCTCACATAGGTATCCCACTTTGTGCCTATTTCTAAATCAATACCCAGGACACAAGGAAGTTGAGTGTCTGCTTTGGGACATCAGTGTCTTGACCATGGTCTCCAACAGATGATCATTGATGGCGCGAAGAGGAAGGTGTACCGGAGGGGATGAGGTTGGGAGGAGGGGAATGATGGTCTGAGAGGGGGAATGATGGTGCCCGGGGGGTGAGGTTGGGAGGGGTGGAACTATGGTGTTAGCGGGGGATGACTTTGGGAGGTGGAGGGAGTATGGGGGAGGAGGGTATAACGAAGAGAATGCGGCAACTGGGGAGGTAGGTGTAAGGGGGGATGAAGGTGAAAGGGAAGGAATTTGGAGGGGGGAAGGAATTTGGAGGGGGGCAGGACTTTGGGGCAAGGAAGGAGTCCGGGGGAGAAAGGAGCTCAGAGGGGGGAAGGAATCGAGGGGGAGGAAGGAGTTTTGGGGGAATGAAGGAGTAAGGGCAGAGGAAGGAGTCCAGGGAAAGGAAGGAGTCAGGGTGGAGGAAGGAGTAAGGGGTGGGGGATGTCCAAGTGAACGTGCAAGGGAGCGGTCTGTGGAGTTGATGACTGCCTAATGGGGAGCAATATGAGGGTGGGTATGGGCGGAGGGAATGGTGAGAATGAGGGAGAGCAGAGTGAGCCAGTAGGGTGAGAGGGTGAGGGTGCGATGGTAGCAGTAGAAGGGACAGCGAGGGTAATTGGTGGGCTCGGAGGCAGACGCGGACCCTGGGGGTGGGAAGGAGATGTTCAGGGAGGTCAATGTGGATGTGGTTGGGATTATCGGGAAGGTAGGGTACGTGCATGTTCACCTGGGCACCCTGGAAAGAAAATAGCTCTGGCTGGTAGGTGACGGTGGGGAGGTGAAGGTGATGCCAGGGGGTGTCAAAAGTGTTGGGGGGGGAAGGACATGGGTGACTGTGAGGGGAAAGGATGCGGGAGCTGAAAACATACTTCACCAGTACCATGCTTCTAAAAGCGACAGTGAGCAGAGCCTCGTGTTGGACGGGAACAGGTGCTGCATGGGAGTGTGATCAGTGAATGGGCGGAGATGCAGTTCAGCTCAGATGGACAACAGAAAGAGAACCCCAGCAGGCAGCATTGAAAATGCTCGGGATATCGAGATGAGTGTGATGGATGAAGGCTCCGCGTGTGTGGGAGAGTGCTGGCACGAGACTCCGAAAAGCCCTGCCACACGCACACTTCTCCCTCCAGAATCACTCATGGGCCATTTGCGTGCAGCTGAACTGCTAGGAGGGGAGATGCTGGGGGAGGACTCGCGAAGCCTGGAAATGAAGCTGAAAGACGCTGTTACACATTATTCAGTGAAAGTGAATATATTTGCAAATTATAAAATAACAAAATGTGTTCACCTGTGCAAACACCTGTGATCAGAAATTCTTCACTTTTCTATGCCTACCACTTCTAGGTGCTGCCCTGACATCCGCAGTAGGGGTGAAGACAACCTGTGCAGTGGTTGGCTCTGTTGCCTCTGATGTCTTTGACATGGGTCCTCTGGAGAGCCAAGGCCTTGGGGGCCCCAGCTTGCTTTGGCTGTCCTCCTGTGGGCTAGCTGCACCCTCTCCGGTGACAGGAGCTGTGGTTGAGGGGGATCACAGGCAAAGGGGACTTGGAGGGAGAGGACAGCTTCAGGGATTCCTGAGTGGATGACCCCTGCCTGAGGACCCCAGCCTGACTCCTTGAGGGTAAGAAGCACCTTGAGGGATGTCGAGGTGCCCTGTTTTCCTCCTCACGTTGCCACTGCAGGAAGTCACCCTTGGCTACACGCATCTCCATGTCCTGCTGGACCAGGGTCTCCATGGCGTCCGCCATCCTTCCCATGGAGACCTCCATATATGCACATTTGGGCACCACTTCATCAAGAAAGCAGGCAGATGCACTCTTCCAATTCACCTGCCACTTTGTTGATGGCTTCCAACAGCTCTGCATGATGTTCCCCCGCCTTGACTCACCATGATGAGTTGAAAGGCTGAATCCAAAGGTTCATCATCTGGCTCATAACTCACAGATGCCTCACAGTCCTCCTAGTGCCAGGGAGCTCGGCTGAGCCTGTCTCCTCCTGTTGTGGACACGTGTCCGTGCAGTGACCACAAGATTGTCAACCCGAGCCTGCTCCAGATCTAGGTCCCACTGAGATGTGTGTCTCTATGTTGGTGTAGGATGTGGGTAAGCCCTGTGACAGGTCTTCCAGGTTGCTTACTTCCAGCTCTTCAATGGAGGAGGTGTCCTCTTGGCTGGAGGTGAGGACCTGGATGGAGCTGAGGGACTGGCTGGCTGAGGGTGTCGGTCGCTTGGCAGATCTCCCTGTGAACCAAAGTAGAGATAATTTGTGCATGGCAGCAGAGTCAAAAGCAGGAGAGAGAACACTCACAGTTGCGTTGTGAGAGGGATGATGTGGTGCAGGATCCTCACGTGGGTGTTGGCCGCCAACCTTAACTTCACCGCAGGCGGGTCCACGTCCTCACCAGTCAGCATGATGGCACGCTTATCAAAGTGAGTGAGGGGCCAAATGTGGGCCACTCCATCCCTGATCTGGGGCCCCTCCCTGCTGATGTGAGCCAGCTTCTCCAGCATGGAAACAGATGGAGAGAGTGTGAGCAGGACACATGGCACTGCGTGGAATGTTTGTGTGGTGAGCGGAGCCGTGGACAGGATGAGGATGTGAGCTCCAGAGGGTATGAGCCTGATAGAGATGTGAGGGTGTGTGTGAGAGTTAGTGGTGTTGTCCCTTGAGGTGCGAGATCCCTGTGGATGTGTGATGGGTTTGTGACTGTGTGAGTTGAGAGTGACAAGAAGAGTGAGTTACTCTGGAGGAACGGATGAGACCGTTCAACCTGTAAAAGCACTGGATGGCTGCCCTCTTTTGCAGGGCACTGGCGCTGACCACCGCTGCCACCACCTCGCATGCATGATTGGTGACCTTGCTTGCTGGCCTTCACCCAGAGTCAGGTTAAGGGACATAGCGGCAGGTCTCCACTGCATCAAGTAGTATACTTAAGGGAGGTGTCGCTAGATTTGGGGGCAGAATGTCTTTTCCCTTTGGTAGCCATCAATTTTCAACAGCTTCCTATCCCTTGAAGAGTGCTAGCTCTGTGCAGGGACGGTCTTTCAATATGGCACCCAGTTTACTGAAGGCCTGAGGTGATGGCGGGTTAGCGAGGGAGACAATGTCCTGCCAGTGATCTGGCGTGATTCCTGGGAATGCATGATTAATGAGGCAGGATTGGACGATACGGCGTGAAAAGCCGTCATTGCGGCCAGCAGGTAAAATGTCATTTGCACTTAGTGCAAATCTGGGACAATTCCGGCCAAAGTCCCAAAACATATCAATCTTGTAAAGTCTTGCATTAAATGCTCAAATTATTGCTTTTGCAGGTCCATCTGTAAAGACATTTGCTCATGGCAATTGTCTCTCTGTTCTAAGGAAGATAAGGAAAAATCTTTTTAACTACACAAATTCTTCCCTTCTTCACTTCCTTATGGGGAGAGTACTTCTGGAAAATAAAATTCGGCTCTGAACGTGAATCATCTAAAATGCAATTGATTACATATACACCAATTTTGATTGAAAATGTTTGACTTGAAAATTACATTTGTTTTCATCAGAAATTCACATTTAGACTGTTTAGAGCTAATGTAAAGTGTTATACATGGTGGAACATGAAGGGAGCTCAGGCATGGTTGTAATGAAGTCAAATACACATCATTGATCCATCGTGATCTCTGTGTGTCAGATGAAAATCTGTTTCGTCTTGGCTGATACAGATTTTTTTTTTTGGATGTCCAAACAACTCCTGTGTCTGGACAGTGCTCTGAAAAAGAAGCCTTTATAGGTGCAAATTGACTGCTGAAGATGAGCCACATATGGCCGAACAAATGATGCCTGTCTTGCATCAGAACGGTGGTGTATTATTTATTGGGTTACATTCATAGTTGTATCTCAGGCTTTAATGCAAACTGCAACATGACTGTAATGGAGGCGTGCAAAATGTGAACATTTGTTCTTAAGGATATGATATTAACACTTTAAAATCTATTGAAGGGGGACTACAGTTGGGTTATTGCTTTCAACTTCGGTCACCATGATCTTGAAATCATTGATTAATTTGAAAGTATGCAAAGAAGGGAGGCAGAAATAATTCAGAGTTTTTGTTATGAGGCAAACTAAAGGAAATATGAAGATAATATCAAAGCTGGTAAATTTGTTAAAATTAATCAGAATCCTAGACAAGGGAACAAAGCTTTCATTGTTAAATCACCAGCCTAAGTAGCAGTTTAGAAGGATTATCTCATTCATCATTGGTAATTTATGGGATAAGCTTGACCAATGTTCTAGTTTATTGGATACATTACCCAATTTATTTTGAACAATGAAACAGATTAAACTATAAAATGTTTCAATGGCCAAAATAAGTGAAAAATCTTATTTTGTAACTGGGTTACAAGTGTGCTTTTCTAAAAAAAATATCTATTTTACTCTCAACTTAGAGATATCTGGTGTGAATTGGAAAGTATTTCATAGATTAATGTGTATCTGCCAAGGTTACAATTTGCAAAAGCACTAACAGATTAGAAATTTATTGACAGCTCTATTATTCTTAATTCCTTGAAAGTTTGGAAGGAAAGCATAATATTTTGACATGATGACATGAATTGTCAATGTGAACTGCAAAGCACAAGTGGTTTATAACTGTCAACTGAACCCTGAAGTTTCAACTGCAATATGCTCAAACTCTCTTTCGCTTATGATTTGTTTCATGATCATCATCGAATCAAATATGTTAAGCACCGTTTGATCAAAAGACTTTAGGTTTAAATTTCCTCTTCTTTAACAGAGTGAGTTAATGCTCCCAACATGCAGTCCTGGGGCTGCATTTTCTGTGGCCCCATTGGAAGTGTTTTTGGCAGGGGGAGGGGCACATAAAATAGGGCAGGTGCCCACCCCACCCAACCCTGAGATCACCCCCCATAATACAGGTTGGGTGGTGGGGGGGGAAGCAGGTGCTGAAATCGGCAGCCCACTCACCATATTTAAATAGATAATCAAAGGTCAATTAGGATTGTTACCAAGCCAATTGACCTGATGATACGTTGTCCATGTAAAAATGTTTAGCATGGGCAGTTGGGCTGGAGTGGGCAGCCCGATTTTTTTCTTAAATACTCTCTTCAAAGGGTGGGAAGGAAGGTGGTCTATCTTCGCGTGCTGCTCTTTGCCAATTGGGAGGTGCCCCTCCTTAGAACGCCCCCCCACCCCCTTTCTTCCTACCCGCCTGCAGCTTTAAACCCACCTCCCAAACCCTTCCCTACACTGCCCAAACCCTCCCAGCCCAAGACCCTGAACTTACCTTATTACAAATATCCATGGGCCTTCATTCTCCTCCCCTTGCAGTGCCGGCAGTGGCCACTAATGTGCCCTTGGTGCTGCTGGGACTGATGGAGCTGCCGGACAATCTGATTAGCTGGCACCGCCTGAGGGCTGGACTTCCTCCCCAGTGAAGGGCTGGAGTCACATCTGGCCCTTGTTTAGCCCACCCACAGCACATTATGGCTGCAAGGTAGGCATGGAGCGGGTTGGCTTCACATCAGCTTGGCTTCTGGGGGTGGGCCAGTCTTTCCCACACTTTTCCACCGGAAGTAAATCAAAATCAGGTGGCAACTTTCATCCCTTCCCAATCCTTGCAATCTGCTCCGCTTAGCTATTAATCTAAAAGCAGAATTGGGAGGAAGTTGCCTGTGGGAACACTTAGCCTGGAAGAGCTTAGTGGCCACCAAGATTGCAAATAAAAGAGGGTAGAAAAGAAATACATTTTTTGGTAGACAATGGAAAGAGCTGTGGAACAAAACTCTTATCTGATAAATTTTGGGCCAAGTTTTTTAAAAGATGCAGCTTGTGATTTATGTTAGAGTTGAATCCTTGCTCTAATGCATAATTCTGCTGGGACGTTTCATTGCTGCTTCAGTTCACTGTGAAGTAAAGTGGTAGAACAAGTGCATATCACCACACAAAGAGTAGAGGCAAAGCAGTTTCCTATAGGCAAAGAAAATCAATGGTTTCTTTCACACAGCTTAAAGTGACCAACCTGAGTAGCATTACCAAAAGGTGTTAGAGTATTGCTGTCATCTCTCCTAGATAATAACAAATCATGTATGTAGAGGACTTTGGGACATATTAATTTTAAATAGGCAAACAAAAATTGATAGATAGCTGATGTAACAATTGAACGAAGGAGTTAAATTTATAGCACAGAAGATAGTAAGCAGATGAGGGGGAAGTCAGTTAAAGTTAGAAACAATGGAGATGATTTTATTATAAAAGCAAAAAACTGCGGATGCTGGAAATCCAAAACAAAAACAAAAATACCTGGAAAAACTCAGCAGTTCTGACAGCATCTGCGGAGAGGAACACAGTTAACGTTTCGTGTCCGTATGACTCTTCTACAGAACTAAGTAAAAATAGAAAAGAGGTGAAATATTAGCTGGTTTAAGGGGGGTGGTGGGACAAGTAGAGCTGGATAGAGGGCCAGTGATAGGTGGAGATAACCAAAAGATGTCATAGACAAAAGGACAAAGAGGTGTTGAAGGTGGTGATATTATCTAAGGAATGTGATAATAAAGGTACAGATAGCCCTAGTGGGGGTGGGGTGGGGGGAAGGGATTGAAATTGGCTAAAAGGCAAAGATAAAACAATGGATGGAAATAAATTTAAAAATAATGGAAATAGATGGGAAAAGAAAAATCTATATAAATTATTGGAAAAAAGGGGGATCGGAAAGGGGGTGGGGATAGAGGAGAGAGTTCATGATCTAAAATTGTTGAACTCAATATTCAGTCCGGAAGGCTGTAAAGTACCTAGTCGGAAGATGAGGTGCTGTTCCTCCAGTTTGCGTTGAGCTTCACTGGAACAATGCAGCAGGCCAAGGACGGACACGTGGGCATGAGAGCAGGGTGGAGTGTTGAAATGGCAAGCGACAGAGAGGTCTGGGTCATGCTTGCGGACAGACCGAAGGTGTTCCGCAAAGCGGTCACCCAGTCTGCATTTGGTCTCTCCAATGTAGAGGAAACCGCATTGGGAGCAGCGAATGCAGTAGACTAAATTGAGGGAAGTGCAAGTGAAATGCTGCTTCACTTGAAAGGAGTGTTTGGGCCCTTGGACGGTGAGGAGAGGGGAAGTAAAGGGGCAGGTGTTGCACCTTCTGCGGTTGCATGGGAAGGTGCCGTGGGAGGGGGTTGAGGAGTAGGGGGTGATGGAGGAGTGGACCAGGGTGTCCTGGAGGGAACGATCCCTGCGGAATGCTGCCAGAGTGGGTGAAGGGAAAATGTGTTTGGTGGTGGCATCATGCTGGAGTTGGCGGAAATGACGGAGGATGACCCTTTGAATGCGGAGGCTGGTGGGGTGATAAGTGAGGACAAGGGAGACCCTATCATGTTTCTGGGAGGGAGGAGAAGGCGTGAGGGCGGATGCGCGGGAGATGGGCCGGACACGGTTGAGGGCCCTGTCAACCACCGTGGGTGGAAAACCTCGGCTAAGGAAGAAGGAAGACATGTCAGAGGAACTGTTTTTGAAAGTGGCATCATCAGAACAGATGCGACGGAGACGAAGAAACTGAGAGAATGGGATGGACTCATTACAGGAAGCGGGGTGTGAGGAGCTGTAGTCAAGGTAGCTGTGGGAGTCGGTAGGCTTGTAATGAATATTGGTGGATAGTATATCACCAGAAATTGAGACAGAGAGGTCAAGGAAGGGAAGGGAAGTGTCAGAGATGGACCATGTGAAAATGATGGAGGGGTGGAAATTGGAAGCAAAATTAATAAATTTTTCCAGGTCCAGATGAGAGCGTGAAGCAGCACCAAAGCAATCATCAATGTACCGGAGAAAGAGTTGTGGGAGGGGGCTGGAGTAAGACTGGAACAAGGAATATTCCACATACCCCATAAAGAGACAGGCATAACTGGGGCCCATGCGGGTACCCATAGCCACACCTTTTATTTGGAGGAAGTGACAGGAGTTTAAAGAGAAATTGTTCAGTGTGGGAACAAGTTCAGCCAGACGGAGGAGAGTGGTGGATGGGGATTGTTCGGGCCTCTGTTCGAGGAAGAAACGGAGAGCGATCAGACCATCCTGGTGGGGGATGGAGGTGTAGAGGGATTGGACGTCCATGGTGAAGAAGAGGCAGTTGGGGTCAGGGAACTGGAAATTGTTGAGATGATTTTATTGTTGGCTGAATAAAGGGCGAAAGTAGATCGGCAACGATTTTAACATGTCGCCAGATCTTCTTTTCCATTTGAGCAAGGTGTAAAATAAGCTGTCTATTCACTCCCTTGCCTGCTTTTGCCCAATGACCCCCAAAGTGATGAAATGAAAAATATTAAATCCGTGTAAGAAAAGCAAACATTACACGAAATAATGTGAATAAATGCCTGATCAAGCTAATCACTTCTGTGTTCTTGGGATTTGTGTGAGACAGTATCTGCTGATATTCATGCAGCCATGATATTTATTGTACGGTATAACCTTTATGGAGCAGTCACCTGTCCCTTTAAAACCAGTTTGCACATCCTAAGTAACTTCCAATAGAAGTTAGTCGTAGATTTGCTCTATAAAATGGCCACCTGTATATCAGCCATTTCTCGTCCCACTATCTGTTTTACGCCTATATATTTTCACTGAATGATCAAGGTTGTTGGAAGATTTGTGGCGTGAAGTCAGGTCCTGGAAGCAGAGCCAGAATCAAGACCTGGTGATGCCTGTGGAGAATTGATATGGATAATGCAGAATGCTATGGAAAATCTCAGGATCCTTTGGGCATCTTTAATAGACTCTTACACTGCAGATGTAGGTTCACAGCTATTTTACTTTGTTCAGTCACTAAAGTAAAACTATGCATGATGGTAGGGGGCAGTTCATAAAGAGAAGATACAGTAGGGCACAGTGTATGTTGACCCGACGTATAAGACGATCCCATTTCTCCAGCCTCAAAAATCATGTTTTTGCATATACTTGGCATATAAGTTGGTCCCCCTTTTCAGCCACAATGCGCTATACTCACATTAGTAGTCAGCCTGAATTTTCCACCCCACAAATGCATATTTTACACACCTTATAACTGTGTGCAAGGGATCAAGCAGGTGATATTGTCTGTGTTGCGAAGATGTGTGGGAGTTTATGCCAAGCCTACATAGAGCAGACCTTGTGAACAAGGAAGAAAAATCTGTCTTCCAACAAAATGAATGAAACATGAAGCGGGTTTAAGCTAAAAATCGTAACATTCACTAACTCATCAAATAACTGCATGAGAAGAGTTCAGAGAAGGTTCACTTGATTCATTCCTGGGATGAAGTGCTTATCTTATGAAGCACGGTTGAACAGGTTAGGCCTATACCCACTGGAGTTTGGAAGAATGACAGGTGATCTTATTGAAACATATAAGATCCTCAGGGGACTAGATAGGGTGCATACCGGGCAGATGGTTCCTCTAGTGTGAGAGACTAGGACTCCGGGATGCAGTTTAAAAATAAGAGGTCTCCCTTTTAAGATGGAGATGAGGATTTTTTTATTTCTGAGGATTGTCAGTCTGTGGCATTGTCTTCCACAGAAAGCAGTGGAGGAAGGTCATTCAATTTATTCAAGATTGACTTAGATAGATTTTTGATAGACTAGGGAGTCAAGGGTTATGAAAGAGACAGGAAGGTGGAACTGAGACCACAATCAGATCAGCCATGATCTTATCGAATGGCAGAGCAGGTTCGGAGGGCCGAATGGCCTGCTCCTGCTCCGAAGTCCTCTGTTCTATGTAACTGTGCTGCAGCAAGGGAATTTGGTGTCGGTGAAAAACTGGTGCGAGAATGGGAAAAGAAGGAACCCACTCTGAAGAAGATGCCCGAGACAAGTGCACCATCAGAACAGGGACCAGCCACTGATCTTGGGAAACATGCATCAGGATGGGTTCTTGAAAATCATCAGAATGGTTTCATCGTCACCCGAAATGCAATGCTTATGTGTGCACTTAAGTGGGGTAAATTGAACCCTGAGTCCAGCAAAGATTTCAGAACAACAGCTAGTTGGTATAGCTGTTTTATGGAACAAAAATGTCTAGTATTGTGGCAGAAGACCAAGATCACTCAGAGACTACCAAAAAACCTCAATGTCAAAGTTGCACATCTCCAGCTATTCATCATCAGACAGTATCCACTATGTCACATGGATGAAACGCCCATGAATTTCAATATGCCCAGCAACCGAACTGTGGAATGGAAAGGTTCGAAAACAGTTCTCATGAAAACCACAGGACATGAGAAGTTAATGTTTACCTTAAGGTTGGTGGGCAGACCAGGAGCCCCGGCGGGGAATAGAAAAAACACGAAACCTCATCCACCGGCGGGATGAGGTTTCATGTAGGGTTTAAAAAAGTGCAATAAAGTTTTTGTGTAATTTATTAACATGTCCCATCTCGTGTGACATTGTCACATAAGGGGGACATGTTAAGGATTTTTTTTTTCTATTTTTAATGTTTGTACAACTTTCAGCGATCTCCCTGAGGCAGCACTTAGCCCCAGGGAGATGTGTGCTCTTTCGTGCGCATGCACGAAAGAGCGCACTCTCGCATTCCACCCCCCCCCCCCCCCTCCCCCCCACTGCCCGCACAGGAAGCACAAAGCGCTTCCCGCTGGACGGGCCTTAATTGGCCCGCCCACTTAAATTGGCGGCGGGCCAATTTACCAGGCTTTACCAGTTGGGGATCGGCTCCCCGCCCGCCGGAGATTGGGTTGGTCCCACCCGCCCGGTACGCAGAAAATTCTGCCCTATAATTCTTTTCAGAATACTATCACTTGCTGAAAATGTGAAGCTGTCTGACGCTTAGGGTTGAATTTTCAATGGTATGCAGAAACAAGACCATAGGCAGGCAAGTCTGACATTTCCTGTTATTGGCCAGCATGCCACTGTGCCACCTTGGCCCTGCCTTCAGGCAATTTCCATTGAGACTGGGTCATGGTGATGCCCATTAGACGCAAGTGATTCAAACGCCCATTGAGGACACTTGTCAAAGGTTATCTGGGGGTCATTTTCCAGAGGGAAAACTGGCCTCCCACAGAGGCTGAAGTCCAGCCAATGAATTGAGGCAGCTGCCTGGTTGCAGTCTGGGGGGGGTCTTTGATGCCTCCATTGAGTTTAAATACCAGCCCTTCTCCCCAGGATTGACAGAGGGCCCCAGCTGAATCACAGGCTGCCCTGCGGATGGGTTCTCCTTCCTCAACAGCCTGGCAGCTATGACCACTTTTTATTTCCGCTCTTTTGAACAACTCTACAGAATTTCTTCATTTCGAAATTCTTCAAAAATTTCAGCTTGAGGCACCCTCTTGTTCCCCGAATCACGGCAACTCCCACCTCCAAGAGCGGGGCTGCAAATCTTTCATTGCTGGAGGGCCTCCTATAGCCCTTCTAGCCTTAGGAGCTTGCCCCTTCACCCTCCAATTGACAGGGCTCCCAGAGGCAGCTACTTAATTGACCCCTTCCTCAAAAATTATCCTCTGGGTCCAGCACCGGCACTCAAGGATTCCTGACTCGCATTTCCTCCCGACAGCAGGATCAGGACTCAGGAACAAAAATTCAACCCTTAATGTTGATGACCATTGTAATGGTCTCTGACCATTAGCTTTAAATCAACTATTAGGCAGTGAATAACTCTCCTGAAAGAACAAAGTAAACTGGAAACTTCCCACATGCCACATACAGTTGAACAATGTGGCCTGTTGCATATTGAAGTACAGTTTTATAGTTGATCACAATGTTAATTAACAATCTATTTTTATGGTTGATAAGCATTTCAGAAATATAAGAAAAGTATCATTTACTTCCAGTGTGCATTAAAAGTTTGCATAAATGTTGGCCTTTAGGATAAGGTTAATTCTGACAATAACTTTTACTTAAGAGCTCATTAAATATTGAATATGATTTTGCCTTCATGAACAATATTTTACAACAACTGTGATATATTTTAAGCTTGTTTTCCTCATTGTTAAATGCAATTTTTTTTCTGCTCTTTAGGTCAATCAGCAGCACAGCTTTCCTACACTCCCTGATCTTTATAAATGTCACTCTTTCACTGGATGCTCAAAGACTTGCAAGGTAGCTCAGTCTGTTACGACCTTGCATTTTTTCTTCCACCCTCTCCCCACCCGCCAACTAATTCTTGGATAATATCTCCAGATGGCTTACCCAGCATTGTGAATTCACTGTGTAATGGATCAGAGCTGCAAACCCTCACCCTACCACTCTGCTGTACTCTGGTACACCAACTAGTCCTGCAATCAAGCAATTTTATGAACGAACATTTGTTTAATTAAAAAATAAAGCTGTTCGCTCATGGAACTAATTGTTTTAACTCTTCCCCTGTGGGAGTCTAACAGCCTAAATAGTTTAACCTAAATTCCCTCTTAATTTTCAGCACAGCAACCAAATATCTTCAAGGAGAGATGAAAGCCGGTTTACATGATTATGGGAGGAAATAATACAGAACTCTATGTTCTTGCACTCCTACCCTACCATAATTAAATGAAAGGAGCTTTTAAAATAAATGAATCCTTTTGTAAATCATGGAAGTGAATATAAAGAATAAAGACAAAATGCAAGGAAAAAAACAAAAAATTTATTGCACAAATTAGGAAGATCCTGACGACTTGCATGAATTACTAAATTGTCACGTTGCATTGTGTGTCTGTAACTCTAGTAATTTTGAATTCCGATTTTCTTCAGCAAAAGATCTTTACTGCTCACTTGCATGTCCGTGGATTGTGGAACACGTTTTCACCAGAGAGATGGGCCCTTGTTTTCCTGATTTATTCTTAACAGTGAAAATAATATGTGGATAAAGTAAGACAATGGTGTGAACATAATTTTGTTGTTTTCCTCCAATTCCTTTCTTCTGATCCTCCTTCCTTCCCATTCTTCTCCTTCCTGCTTCTCACCAAATGCCAGTCTGCTTGGAAACTCTTTCGAGTTATCAACAGTCACAGATTGCAACTCTTTTGAGTACAATCACAGTTCTTGGTTTCCGGGAGTGGGACATGAAACCACAACCCTCTGATTCAAAGGCAAGGGTGCTATGAACTGAGCCATAGCTGACACCTCAGTCTGCTTGGAAAGGAGGACAGACTTGGTCTACAAGTTAATCACTAAGGTAGAAGATCAACCATGATCTCATTGAATGGTGGAGCAGGCTCGAGAGGCCGAATGGCCTACTCCTGCTCGTATTTCCTATGTAACTTCAAAGTTGTATGTGAGGTACTTTTAGCGATGTCACAAGGTGCTAGATACATGTCAGTGATACTTCTTTACCCAAGGATAATTTGTTAGTCTGGGGAACTCATCAGGGAATACAGATCTTTATCTAAAATGCAAGTGAACCTTGGTCATGTTTTAACTGTTAGACTACAATTGGTAATTACTCCATATAGCTATGATTAACGCATATATGTTATGAAGCTTGTTGGAGGTGTATTTGGATTTATTTCCCCTTATCAACTTCAAACTCCTTGTAATAAATACTTACAAAGCCTTACCCCTTCCACCTCTGCGGCCCATGTTCCTGTACTTGACCTCTGCCCTCTGATTCTGGCTGCCTTTTCATTCTCCCTTCTCTTTTCTGTGTTGGAAGGCTATCAGTCTCTCAGCCCCACATTGTGGAGCATTTCACTCAGCCTCTCCACTTTGTGACATCTTTCCCTTGCTTCAAAAGCCTGATCAATGCCTATCTATTCAACCTTGTTTCTCAATACTTCTCCTAATGTATCTTCCTGCATTTGGTGTTCTCCCATTTTCTCACATTAAAGTCACTATACAAGTGATGGTGAAGGCTGAGTCTGTTGATATAAATACCCAGATGCTTCATGCCATTAAAGCAAATTGAAGATGTCACAACTGGGCGAAATAAAGTAATGTACATATAAACCCTCCAGGGAGTATGATAAGTGTAAGGTTCAGGCTAAGTAAATGGGGGATCTTGAACCAGGCGTACAGGTATTATTCAGTCTCCTTTTTACAGCCATACATTTTCCCAGTTTTGTGCAATTTGTTTTGTCTTTATTATTTATAGTTAAATGTAAGGTAATTTGGGAATTAGAGAAGTAGAGTTAGATTGAGGGTTTGTGTTTCTCCTCAGCACAAGCGGGTGAAAGATGTAAAACTGAGCTGCTTTAGTGCCAACACTGGTGGGAGAGCATAATGGCAGCATGATAAGTTTACATGGCAGTTGATTGCAAATTGATAATAGCCAACATAAATGTTTTAGGTCATTTTCTTTGATTGGGTCTGATGAGTGCATTTATCTAGTGCTTTTCATGACCACCAATGACTCAATTCTCTTTACAGCCAACCAAATACTTTTGACGTGTAATCACTGTTGTATTATAAGAAACAGGGCAATTGCACACAGCAAACTCCCACCCACAAATTTGTATTTGACAATGACCAGATGACCTGTTTTAATGATGTTGATTGAGGGATAAATATTGGCCAAATACCAGGGATAAGTTACTTGTACTTCTTCAAAATAGCTCCACAGGATCTTCTACATCCACCTGAGGAGGCAAATGGGGCCTCAGAGTAATGTCTCACCCAAGAGACTGCATCTCTGACAGTGCAGAACATCCTCAATACTGCATTAGAGTGTCAGCCTTGATTTTTGTGTTCAGGCACTGGTGTGGGATTTAAACCCATAAACCTTGTGACTCTGAGGCAAGAGTGCTACCATGCTGACACAAAAATGAAATAATGCCCTCAATTATGTGATTGAGTGAATCCCTGCAAAGCAGTTCAACGCTCTGCTGCATGTCACTCCAATCAGTTCTTGCTATTAATGCAGTATTTATGCTGCAATTATTATACTACTGTACCATGATTGATCATACAAAATTAGTCTCCTGATTGACCATTTTCCAGGATATTCTCACTCTGTTCTCTCCAATCAAGATGTACCATGTCTAGAAATATTTTGGGCATGTAGCATAGTAAGTTGGTCAACAACTCCCACTGCCTGAAATACAACTAGGATATATTTCAAGCTGATTATTCCTACAATTTCAGGTCTTACATAGAAAGAGTTTGAGCAGGTTGAGCCGATAGATTGAACAGTAATGTAATTTAAAGTGTGCAATTTTACATTCATACTGTGGGTCCATGGAACCTATTTGTGAATAATTGCTGGGTTACCCTTAAATTACTTTAATGTTTATTTGAATAGAGACCCATCGGAGAGTTCGCAGCTGTAACATTAAAATCAAAGGAACCTAATTATATACCTGGATTATTCTTAACCCATGTTCTTCTTGTTTTGCTTATATTTGCCTTACAATGAAATAGAAAGATAAATATTATTCAGCCCAAATAAGTGCAAATTGCACTCAAAGTTGTTCGAATGGGTTTAACTCAGTGGAGTATAAGCAAAATACTGCGGATGCTGGAAATCTGAAATAAAAACAGAAAATACCTGGAAAATCTCAGGTCTGGCAGCATCTGTGGAGAGTGAAACAGACTTAACATTTCAACCCTTTCGACTCTTCTCCCAAGCTGAAAAATATTCTGAAGAAGAGTCATAGGGACTCAACATGTTAACTCTTATTCTCTCTCCACAGATGCTGCCAAACCTGTTGAGTTTTTCCAACATTTTCTGTTTTCATTAACTCAGTAGAAAACTTGTTGAACTATAGATGTAGCTCATTTTGTGTTATTATAAAAGCTGCTGGGTTCCATTAGCCTGCCTCATTAGTAAAAGTAGAATGGAAGTGTGCAGATTTCTGTTAACGTATTGACAATATTTAGCACTAATTGTGAATCTTATTGAGCACGATGAGTACATAACTCAAGAGATCGGAGCAGGACCAGGCCCTTCAAGCCTGCTGCACCATTCAGTAAGGTCATGCCTGATCTTCAACCTCAACTCTGCCTTAGCACACTCTTCTTGTATCCCTTAATTCCACTCATATCCAAAAATCAATTGATCTCTGTCTTAATATACTTAATGAGTGAACATCTACAGCTCTCTGGAGCGAAGAATTCCAAAGATTCACAATCACCTGAGCAAACAAATTTCTCCTCATCTCAATCCTAAATGGCTGACCCTTCATTCTGAGACTGCGACCCCATGTTCTAGATTCTCCAACTGGGGAAACATTTTCTCAGCATCTAGCCTGTTAAGATTTTTATATCTTTCAGTGAGATCATCTCTCATTCTTTGAAACTCAAGGGAATATAGGCCTAATCTACCCAATCTCTTATTTTAGGACAATCGCTAATCCCAGGAATCAGCCTGGTTAACCTTCATTGCACTTCCTCGAAGGCGAGTATATATTTCCTTAAGGAGACCAAAAATGTACATAGTACTCCAGATGTGATCACACCAAGGCCCTGCATAATTGAAATATGACTTATTTACTCTTATACACCAATCCCTTTGCTATTAGGACTAACATACCATTTGTTTTCCTAATTTCTGCATGTTAGCTTTCAGTGATTCATGTACAAGGACACCCAAGTCCCTCTAAATACCAACATTTTTCAGTGTCCCATTATTTAAAAATTATTTTGCTCTTTTTTTTTACCAAAGCATATAATTTCATATTTCTCTACATTATATTCCACCTGCCACATTCTTGCCCACTCACTTAACCTGTTTACACACCGTTTCAGTTGCTTTGCACCTGACCTCAGAGCTTACTTTTCCACCTAACTTTGCTGCATTATTAAATTTGGATACATTACACTCGGCCTCCTCATCCAAGTCGATAATATAGATTGTAAATAGCTGAGGTCCAAGCACTGATCCTTAAACTGCCCTATGAATTATTGCCTGTTAACCCAAAACTGATCCATTTATTCCTACTCTTTGTTCTCTGCCCATTAACCAATCCTCAATCCATTTTAATGTATTACTCCACCCCATAAGCCTTAATTGTGTGTAATAACCTCTTGTGTGGGACCTTATTAAATGCTTTTTGAAAATCCAAATACATTATGTTTTTTATTCTTTCGCGGGTGTGGCTGGCAAGGCCCGCATTTATCGCCCATCCATAATTGCCCTTGAGAAGGTAGTGGTTAGCCACCTTCTTGAACCATTGCAATCCATCTGGTGCGGGTACACCCACAGTGCCGTTAAGAAGGGAGTGCCAAGATTTTGATCAGTGACAGTGAAGGAATGGATTACACGCACTGGTTCCTCCCTTATTTACCCTACTAGCTACAACCTCAAAAAATGTTTGTCAACCATGATTTCCCAACACGTATTGACTCTGGCCAGTCATATGAAGGTTTTCTGAATTCCCTGTTACCATGTCTCTAATAATAGATTCTAGCATTTTCCCCACTCCTAATGTCAGGTTAACTGGCCTACAGCTTCTCCTTCTCTCTCTCCCCCTTTCTGCTTTCTTGTATATTAGAGTTACACTTACTACCTTTCAATCTATGAGAACAATTCTAAAACCTAGGAATTCTGAATGGTCAAAAACAATTCATCCATTACCTCTGAGACCACAACTTTTAAAATACTAGGATGTAGGTTATCAAGTCCCAATAATATCTCTAATACTATTTCTTTATTAATAATAATATCCTTAGGTTTCTCGTTCTCACTACGGGTCGAGTATCATTTATCCGAAACCCTCAGCCGATTGCGTTTCGGATTTCAGATAATTCCTGTTTTGGGTACCACATATGGGCCTTGGTCTACTTACATTACAGTAGCCTAAGACAAGGCCAGCTATGGTCAAAAGTAAATAAAATGGCTAGAAAAGTAAGATGTATCACTGAATAATAAACACGGGTAACCTGTAATAAGTTTCTTTTTGACATGTTCATCACAAAAATTGCAAGGTAAACAGTAGACAAATAACTAGACTCTCTGCGCTAAAGGTCAATGATGTTCAAGAAAAGTTTGGTTTTTGGATGTCTTCAGTTTTCGGATTTACAGATAAAGGATACTTGACCTGTAGTCTGGTTCCCCACTATTTCTAGGATGTTTTTTATGCCTTCTACTGTGAAGGCAAATACAAAGTATTTGTTTAATCTCTCTGCCATTTCCTAACTCCCCATTACAACTTTTCCTGTCTCTGCTTGTATGAGACTCACGTTCATTTTTGCTAATCTGCCCATTTTTACGTACTTACAAAAGCTTTGACAATCTTTTTATGAGTCGCACTACTTTACTCTCATTCCATTTTCTCTATCAATTTCTTAGTCACCCTTTACTGAGTTCTAAGTTCCTCTCAATCCTCAAGCTTACAAATATTTTTTGGCAACATTATAAGCCTCTTCCTTTAATACTACCTTTAACTTCTCTCGTTAGTCACAGTTGGACCACTTTTCCCGTGGGACTTTTGTCCCTTAAGGAAATGTATGTTCATTGCAAATTCTGCAGGTCCATGGAACCTATTTGTGAATAATTACTGAGTTACCCTTCAATTCAGTTTGTAGGTTTATTAATATAGGCAAAGTTTGCAGTTGAATTATTGCTCCAATTTAAAGTATTTTGGGACTGAAACTTGTTTTGGTTAAGGGTTATAACCTTAATATGGGAGTGATTAATTGTGAAAATTTAATTTACATATATTTTCTGTTTCAGAAATGCTTAGAAAATGTAAATGAAAATAAAATGTTTTCTTACTAAGTGCTCCTTACAGCTTGAATACTTCTTCATCAGGATATCTTGCAGTATCACAACATTTGTTATCATTATAATACGTTCAACATATTTAATATATTTTGATCGAGCTTATTAACTTGAGCCTAGATATAACTAGTTTAGTAAATTTAAAGTGAAATAAAAGTAGATGCTGGAAACCACCACCCTAATTTAAACCTTTAACTTGTATTTTATCTAAAAACCAGTTGCATTTTATCTAAAAAAAAAATCAGTTTAAAATTTAAAAGGGCCACTTCATTAAAGTACACGCAAGAAAAGCTATAAATAAAGTAAGTTGTTTGTTTCTACATTAATGCACAATACTTTAGTTCAGATATTGAGGGCTTTTGATTGCCTCGGGTTCCTTAGCACTCTCCCCAAAGAGATTGGTTTGCATAGGTTGTCGTGTACTTAATGTTGAATTGGTCTGCAAAAAATATTTTGCTGATTCAGCGGATTCTTTCTGCATTTTCATCTAGATAAATGATTAATATAGAACATCTTGCGCTGTGCACCCTCTCTCCATAATGTCTTCAGGTGCCAAATAAAATAATGTACTGCGGCGATGTGTGAGATGTAGACCAGTGTTCTGTAATCAGTTTTTTCAGCAACTGTGTAAAGCCTTTTCTTTGTATCAAGCACTGTTAACAATTCTCAACCATCCACTAATAATTTTGTCATTTGTAGTATTTATTACATGTATTGCATTTTTCT
This sequence comes from Cetorhinus maximus, assembly GCF_964194155.1. Classification (NCBI taxonomy): domain Eukaryota; kingdom Metazoa; phylum Chordata; class Chondrichthyes; order Lamniformes; family Cetorhinidae; genus Cetorhinus; species Cetorhinus maximus. The sequence continues at coordinate 132,057,544 of NC_135884.1, forward strand.
TGCCCATGTGTTATTCACACTTTATGGCCTTATACATTTTTGATCATATTTGGTGAAAATCTGATACAGTTGTATATTCACACAGTGGCTGCCTGAAGAGCCGACAGCCTCCCTCTGAACACAGGATGTTACATCTATTTTCTACTTCCTCCACCAAGGCTTCCAGTGCAGTGTCCAAAGTTCTTGGGGCACGCTCCCTCCCATGTTGTGCCATTTTTCACTCTTTCCCAGGTCAGATTCAGTTCCTGCACCACTGCCAACACCTGCCCCAATGACAATTCATGTCCCCCTATAAGAGGTGCTGGCTAGCTTTTAGCTGCACTAGGTAGAGCTGATTTTGGGACCCCTGTTGAAGTGTGCAGCCAATGAACAGTGTGATTAGCACCAGCTGATGACAGAAATCGTTCAAATGAGCCGGGGGTATCAAGTTGGCATGTTGCCTGCATTTCATTAAACAGGTGTCAGATATTGACAAGTCACCAACCCAGTGCCTATTTTCAGGGGCCACATAACTTCAGCTCCACTGTGGCCATGATGAAGCAAGCTATCAGGTATATTTCAGCTTTGATTATTGCCTGATGTGTTGATGCATGTGAAGGAGCCAGGGCCTGGCTAGTACGATGTCATTATGCAAGGCATTGAGGGCAATCATTCTGATTTTGAGACATGGAGGCTGCAGTTCGCATTGTTCCCCTACCTATTCAGATCAAAATGGGTATTTTTTTCTTTATTATTCATTCAGAGGATGTGGATGTCACTGTCTAGGCCAGCATTTATTGAGCATCCCTAATTACCTTTGAGAAAGTAAGAGACAAACTGGTCTACCCAGCTCATCTGAATGAATTTTGTGCAGGAACCTGTGCCTCCAACACTGGTCTTCTTATCTCAAAGCTGCCAGTGTGGTCTGCATATAGCAGATGATACCAACAACATTGTTTCCTGATTACATGGTACAGGCAACCTACTTTCTCTTAAAGGCATGCTATCTCTTAAAGGTGAACTGTAAAGAAGGACTATTGCAGTGGAATCTCCAGAAAATGAATACTGGAGCATGCAGAAGGGTCCAGGCTGACTGATGCGGCACTGGAGGCATTAGTCTTGCACGTGGGTGGGAGGAGATACTCCAAGGTCCTGCAGGAGACCACCCTCAGAATGGAGGGGGAGCAGGTGGTCAGAAAAGTCAACCTCTGCAGTCTGCGACACCTGGCCCTGGCAGCAGTGCTGCAGGAGGTCTAATGACCTCACATGGGTGGTCAAGGTCAAAGAACGCATCTTCAGCTGACATCTTCTACCCACCACTCCACCAACCTCTCATAGTGCTCAATGCACCACATCCCCATCACTTATCCAGCACCAGTTCCTGGCACCCAGGAATTGCATCTAACATCCAGATACTCCACCTCACCCTCACATGCTTACCAATGCAGCTAGCTTCACATCTGCCTCTCAATGCATCCACATACTTCCAGATATTCATCTATGGCAAGCAAACACTGAAACACAGTGCTTCGCAATCACTGAAAATCTTTCCTCTCTATTGCAGAACAATTGTGTGCTACCTTAAGGTACCAGAGCATGCAGAAGGGACTAGGCTGACTGATGCAGCACTGGAGGTAGCACACAATAGAATTGAGCATTAGAGAACTGGTCAGGTCAAGGATGCCTGCATCTTCTAAGCCCTACAGAGGAAATGGCTGTCAGCATCAATGGTGCTAGCTGTGTTGTGACCCATAGCATCCAGCATTGCTGAGAACATTGAGGATGATGGAATCTTTTCAACTTCCAGCTCACCCTCATCCTGCTATCTGGCATGATGAACAAACTGTTGACCTCGTGACTATGGGCCTTGTGCTTCCCATCTCAATCCCTCTTCCCGCACCCCAAGCTGAGTTCCTGCTTTCAGCCACCCAAAAGCTGCTATCCACACAATCACAGCTGCCCAAAGAGGAAGCGGGACAGGGACCGTGCAGTGCAGTTTAAAAGGCCCCATCGCCTTAAAAGGCTCCTTCAAGAGAACCTTTCAAACCAGCAACCTCATACTCTAGAAAGACAGGGGCAGTAGATGGATGGGAACATCACCAACTGCAAGTTCCCCTCCAAGCCACACACCATCCTGACTTGGAAATATATTGCTGTCCCTTCACTTGTCGCTGGGTCAAAATCTTGGAACTCCCTTCCTAACAGCAATGTGGGTGTACCTACACCACATGGACTACAGCAGCCCAAGAAGGCAGCTCACCACCACCTTCTCAAGAGCAGTTAGGGATGGGCAATAAATGCTGGCCTAGCCAGCGGTGCCCACATCTCTTGAACGAATAATTCTTAAAAAATCACTCGATTTGAACTTGCAGCCACCAGCTCAGGTACTAGCACTGCAAATAACTTGGAGGTTAGTATAAAGTTGGGATCAGCAGGTGTTGAGTCACCCAGATTTGAGAGGGCTACAGTCAGGCCAGGGATAAGCTATGTTTCATTTGCCAGCTCTCTAGAGGGGGAATTCTGCTGCAGAAAGCTCAATGGGGTGGTATACAAGAGAACACCTGATGGGCATGCACAACAAAATGCTTGAGTGCATTGGCTGACCCACCAGACAGTCTCCCATAACTGTCTGGGAGAATAGGGGGTTCTCCTTCCGAGCTGGCAGATGGGGTGGTGCGAAGCTTGCCTCTGTTCTATCTTCCTGTTGGGCTGCAGACCCAGGGGGAACTGCCACAGCTGTCCCCATACCTGCTGCAAACTTTGTGTGGACAGGTCACCCGCTCCTTTGCCCTCCCTGTGAGGATGTGGCATCACTCTCCAACAAATGAACCAAAACACCTCCAAAAACACTTGTGTTCTTTCCAGTGGAAAGTAAATTTCACTTTGCTGAAATCATGGTGCCTAGGGTGCCTAGCCCTTTAAATTACGCTACCATGGGGCCCATCGTGCTGCCTGAAAATTTTTTTTTATAGAGTGTGTCCAATTTTGGTGTCCTGCCATCCCATCAGCTGGCTGGGCTGTGTGGCATCAGGATGGCACTCATTTTCCTGTGTTTGGACACATGCAGGGGATGCAGTTGCTTTCACCCATATCAATGATGAACGCCACCCAGGTGGTGGCTTGTGATTCTGCCTACCCACTTCCACAGAATGGAGGAAAGTCTGTGTAGCACTGACAGATTTGACTTTACACCACAGAGTTTCTAAGTACTGAGTGTTTGAACAGTGAACAAGTGTTTCTACTTTGTCTGCAATTGGTAATCCAGGTGCAAATTGCTTTTCGAATTGTACCAGCTCTAAGAAGATTTTGGTTCCTCAGCTTTCTAGGTATACATTAGAGTGTCTATCCATCATTTGTGAATAACCCAACTGTGAGTAACTGGAAATTGTTTTCAAAAGCTATGCAGAGCCTTACATTGGAGTAGGTAACCAACTTCTCAGTAAATAAAAACATATATTTAAAAGCTTTTATAAGATGCCTATTAGTGTCTTTGTGTTCAGAAAAAAAGCTTCATTTCTGAGCCCTCCTTGAAGGCCTGAAAGTGGGTGCATTGAGCAGAAACTTGCAATGGTGATTAATTCAAACTGGGGTCTGTGACCAGCTACGTGGGCAGGGCCAATTTCGAGCAAAACATTTTTTTAAACCAGCATAAAAGATTTCACAAACATGATTTGCACTGGCTATAATTGGTGCTTGAAATTTCTTGATCTTTTGTGCTAATTTGGCCAATTTCAGGTGAATTGCACTGAAAAAAGTGAATGCAACTACAGACCATTGTATTTTCTTGTATGCCACTATTTTATCAATGGTCAGCAAGGAAATCATTATCTGTCACAGTCATATATGAAGTAAATGAGAAACTATTTACACATGAGGAAGACCTGTATAATTTGTGTCACACCAGTGCCAGGCAATGGCCATTTCCAATAAGAGACAATCTAGCCACCTCCCCTTGACATTCAATAGCATTATCATCGCTGAATCCCTCACAACACCCTGGGGGCTTAGTATTGATCAGAAACTGAACTGGACCAGTAATATAAATACTGTGGCTACAAGAGTGGGTCAGAGGCTAGGAATTCTGCAGAGAGTAACTCACCTCCTGACCACAGCAGCACATTCTGGAGGCAACCAGAGAGCAGGCTATACTAGACCTGGTATTGAGCAACAAGATAGGATTAATTGATTACCTCATAGTGAAGACACCCATAGGTACCAGCGATTATAATATGATTGAATTTTGTATTCAGTTTGAGGGAGAAACGAGTGTGTCCAAAACTAGTATTTTAAACTTAAATAAGAGCAATTATGAGAGCATAAAAGTGGAGCTAGCTAAAGTGAACTGGCAAATGAGGTTAAGGGATAGATCAATAGAGATTCAGTGGCAGACATTTAAAAGGATATTTCAGAATACACAGAATGGATACATTCCAATGAGAAAGAAAAATTCCAAGGGGAGGGCCTTTGTGGTTAACTAAAAAAGTTAAAGAGAGTATCAAACTTAAGTGAAAAGCATACAATTACACAAAGATGGGTGGCAGGTCAAAAGATTGGAAAGAACATAAAGGACAGCAAAAAATGACAAAAAGATTAATGAGGGGGGAAAAATTAGAGTATGAGAGAAAGCTAGCTAGTAATATAAAGATGGATAGTAATAGTTTCTATAGATATTTAAATAAGAAAAGAGTTAACAAGGTGAGCGTTGGTCCTATAGAGAGTGTGTCTGGGGAATTGCTAATGGAAAGTAGGGAGATGGCGGACGAAATAAACAGGTATTTTGCTTCAGTCTTCACTAAAGAGGACGCAAGTAACATCCCAGAAATAGCTGTAAATCAGGAAATGGAAGGGAGGGAGGAACTCAGGAAAATTACAGTCACCAGGGAAGTGGTATTAAGCAAATTGTTGGGGCTGCAGGCCGACAAATCCCCAGGCCTGGATAGACTTCACCCTAAGGTCTTGACAAAAGTGACTAGTGAGATAGTTAATGCACTGGTTTAATTTTCCAAAATTCCCTAGATTCGGGGAAGGTTCCATTGGATTGGAAAATAGCAAACATAACTCCTTTATTCAAAAAGGGAGGGAGACAGAAAGCAGGAAACTACAGGTCAGTTAGCCTAACATCTGTCATAGGGAAAATGTTAGAAGCTATTATTAAAGATGTTATAGCAGGGAACTTAGAAAAATTCAAGAATATCAGGCAGAGTAAAAGGGAAATCATGTTTAACCAATTTATTGGAGTTCTTTGAAGGAGTCACATGTGCTGTGGATGAAGGGGAACTGATGGATATACTCTACTTAGATTTCCAGAAGGCATTTGATAAAGTGCCACGTCAAAGGTTATTGCAGAAAATAAAAGCTCTTGGTGTAGGAGGTAACATACTGGCATGGATAGAAGACTAACTAACTAACAGGAAGCAGAGAATAATCATAAATGGGTCTTTTTCTGGTTGGCAAGGTGTGACAAGTGGTGTGCCACAGGGATCAGTGCTGAGGCCTCAACTTTTTACAATTTATATAAATGACTTAGATGAAGGGACAGATGGTGTGGTTGTTAAATTTGTTGATGACACAAAGATGGGTAGGAAAGTAAATTGTGAGGAGGATGTAAGGAGACTACTAAGTGACATAGATAGGTTAAGTGGGTGGGCAAAGACCTGGCAAATGGAGAATAATGTGGGCAAATGTGAAATCATTCATTTTGGCAGATAGAATAAAAAAGCTTATTATCTAAACGGTGAGAGATTACAGAGCTCCAAGATTCAGAGAGATCTGGGTGTCCTAGTGCATGATGCACAAAATGTTAGTATGTGGGTACAACAGGTAATTAGGAAAGATAATAGAATGTTATCATTTATTGTGAGGGGATTTGATTACAAAAGTAGGGAGGTTATACTTCAGTTATGTAGGGCATTGCTGAGACCGCATCTGGAGTCCTGTGTACAGTACTGGTCTCCTTATTTAAAGAAAAATGTAAATGTGTTAGGGGCAGTTCAGAGAAAGTTTACTAGACTAATACCAGGAGTTGGCTGTGAAGAAAGGCTGGACAGGCTAGGCTTGTATCCACTGGAATTTAGAAGAGTAAGAGGCTACTTAATTGAAACCTTTAAGATCTTGATGGGTCTAGCCAGGATGGAGGTGGAGAGAATGTTCCCTCTTGTGGGAGAATCTAGTACTAGGGGTCACTGTTTAAAAATAAGGGGTCGCTCGTTTAAGACAGAAATGAGGAGAAATTGTTTCTCTCTGAGGTTTCTGAGCCTTTGGAACTCTCTTCCTCAAAAGGCGATGGAAACAGAGTCTTTGAATATTTTTAAGGCAGAGCTAGATAGATTCTTAGAAACATAGAAAAGTAGAAGCCGGAGAAGGTCATTCGGCCCTTCGAGCCTGCTCCACCATTCAGTGTGATCATGGCTGATCCTCTACCTCAATGCCGAACTCCTGCTCTCTCCCCATACCCCCTGATGCCTTTAGAATCTATAAATCTATCTATTTCCTTCTTAAATATATTCAGTGACTTTACCTCCACAGCCTTCTGTGGTAGAGAATTCCACAGGTTCACCACCCTCTGAGTGAAGAAGTTTCTCCTCATCTCAGTCCTAAATGGCCAATCCTGAGATTGTGACCCCTTGTTTTAGACCCTCTAGCAAGAGGAAAGATCATCCCTTCATCTAGTCTGTCCAGCCCTGTCAGAATTTTATACATTTCATTGAGATCCTGTTATCCTTCTAAACCCCAGTGAATACAGGCCTAGTTGGCCCAATCTCTCCTCTTATGATAATCCTGCCATCCCAGGAATCAGTCTGGTGAACCTTCGCTACACTCCCTCTTGAGTAACAAGGGGGTGAAAGGTTATCAGGGGTAGGCAGAAATGTTGAGTTAAGGTTATATTCAGATCAGCTATGATCTTATTGAATGGCATAGCAGGCTCAAGGGGCCGAGTGGCCTACTTCTGCTCCTAATTCGTATGTTTGTATGACTCCTCAGAGCTGATTAACCATCCACAAGGCACAAGTCAGGAGTGTGATGGAATACTCTCCACTTGCCTGGATGAGTGCAGCTCCAACAACATTCAAGAAGCTCGACACCATAAAGGACAAAGCAACCCGCTTGATTGGCCTCCCATCAGCCTCTTTAGCCATTCAGCACCTCAACCACCGACACACAGTCACAACAATGTGTACCATCTACAAGATGCACTGCAGCAACTCACCAAGGCTCCTTCGACAGCACATTCCAACCCGTGAACTCTACCACCTAAAAGGACAAGGGCAGCAGATGCATGGGAACACCACCACCTGCAAATTCTCCTCCAACCCACACACCATCCTGACTTGGAACTATAATCACCATTCCTTCACTGTTGCTGGGTCAAAATCCTGGAACTCCCCAACAGCACTGTGGGTGCATCTGTACCACATGGACTTCAGTGGTTCGAGAAGGCAGCTCACCACCTCCTTCTCAAGGACAATTAGGGATGGAAAATAAATGCTGACCTAACCAAAGGTGTCCATATACCATGAACGAATTTAAAGAAGTGAACCCACTATTTTCCATGTACATAAGGAACTCCACAAATTACAGGATCAATATCAAAGTGTTCACTGACGTTAAGGACCTTTAGAATTTGCAATCATTGTCACTATGAATTTACAGTTTTGTTGATTTAAAAGAAAACAAACATAACACTAAAACATTACTTTTAAGAAGTTAAAAGTTAAAATATATTCAATTTGTATAGATCGTTGAAACTTTGTTCTCAAAGTGTGTGATGCTCTTTCAATCTATTGATTTTTTTTTTAAACCCTTGTAGTTTTGTTCTAATATTTGCTCTGTTTATAAAAATCAACTAATTGTTTATCATGACAGGATTTTAATCAACCTTTTTATTTCTACCGCAGTGAGAAATCTATAGATTTGAAGGGAGAGATGTGGGAGAAGTCAGCCCAGTTTAGAAAATAATCAACTGGGGTCATTTTCATTAATTCATTTTATATCTGTATTCTGAACAAAGTGTTGCAGTTATGCGGAGAATTGTAGTTTGTGACATTGTACCAGGGCAATATCATCATCTATCCTTCAACTTGTTAATTTCTTAATAATAGTCCAAATTAGCTACTCACAATGCAGTTTTGCTGCATAAACAAATCATACTTTTCAAAAAGCACTCATTTTAGCAGCAAAAATCGATTTTGTATTTGCAATTCTTATGAAAATCCATAAGTTATGATATTTTTTTTATTTTAAAAGTCTTAATGAGTAAAGATATGGGAAAGTATGCAAAAGTACAGGCTATATGTTGCCATGGCTTCATGGTGGACCATTAATTCACATGATGGAGCAGTGCTGACCCCCAAACTACCTTCTTTTTGGTACAATGTAATGAATTGGATTTCTTCACAATATGATGGCACTTGGTTCAAAGCATTTACTGAAGGATCATGCTTATGGGTAAATCATTTAAACTTATAATCCTTTCAAATAAGCTTGAGTTCCCTTTTACAAACCAAATGGAATAATATCTAAAGGCAGAACTTATGTGATAACTGTTAGGAAATCAATGGATTTCAAATTTTAAGTGACTTGTCACAGTACGCTCTTTGTAATGAGTTCAGTAAAAATCCTTGAGGAAATAGTGATCAAAAAACATAAATCTCACCATCAGAAGAGTGCACTGAATAAAAAAAATACACATTCAGACATGATAGCCAGCAGGAAAAATGATTTCATTTGTGGAAGGACCTTAAGGATATGAATCTTTGCACTCTCGAACAGAACAAAAAAAAAATGATAATGGCAAAAATTAAACTAGTTATTGTAAATGGATGAAAAATGTATTTGTCCAGTTTTGTTTGGCATTTTAATACAAGAATAACAGTTCAACAATTGAACTAAAAAATAAAACTTGCTGTAATTCTGGCTATATAGTAAGAATGCCATTGCACAAAGAACTAACTGCTGCAAGTTTTCTATTCTTGAAATTTAATTTGAGCCTTTCAGCAACTGTTCGAAAAGATCACTTTCATGACAATGTGGCTACTGTGGTTTGGTAGTTTGTCTATTTTAACCACTGAATCTGTCTCGCTATTTTGAAAAAAAAACTTTGTATTTTGCATCATTTTTTTCCACGCAACTGACACATTGATAATTACTGTACTTGAGGTACTTCAAAGCTGCCCATCTTTTGATATTTCATGCATTCTGATCATATTGCAACCCTTGTCAATTAAATCAGAGATTTGTTTGCCTTCATCAAGAACATGACATTAATGTAAACAACAAACTTCACAAACATGGTATGTGTTTCACTAATGTTTTGCATTGTTTTACAGTCACAGCTAAAATATTTTGCATTTTATGATCAAACTTATGCGAGGAATTTCATTAAAGGTCACAACCCAACTTAATGTCAAATTTTTGTACAATGTTACATGTCATAATCATGAAGACATTTCACTCCAAGGCATTTCTGTTATAAATCCATATTTTGCCAAATGATTCTGTCTGAAAATGCAAATGTATGAGGTTTTTGTAAACTTTACAATGGATGCCTGCAAGCTTTCATTAAATTAGAAAATTCATTGTTTTCATGCAAATGCTCCTTTTGATGTCACCGCTGATTATGAAAAGTTACTTTTCAGATTTCACAATAGAATTTGTGGAATGAGGACAGATCTGTCACATTATGACAGATTTTTGCATACACTATGCTTTGACTTTTTTTAAAAATCTGTTGACTCAATTGAAAAGTGACAGGGCAATATTTAACCTGAATAGAGGCATGTTGACTCCTCTTATTAAAAGTGACAGTTAAGGACATTTCTTTCTTTGTTTTCCTTGATGTACACAGACAACTGTGCTCCACTAACTAGTACGTAAGTCTAACAAACACAAAGTCAGATGACTTTCTTAAACAATTTTATAAACAATCTCTTTTGAGTGCCTCTTGTTGGTTTAATGTAATGAGGCAACATTTTTTTAAGTATCAAGTTTTTTTTCCCCCTGGGTTGGGCTTTAGTAGATGAGCTTCAACAGATTCACTAATCTTCCAGGGGTCAGGAATGACAAGCCCTGAGGCTCTTACTTTTGCATGTCCTATTTTCCACAAGTAATTGTTGACGATCTCATTTCATTCTGAAGCTACCACTTGAAAGGTTTTGAATTTACAAATCTCATTTCAAATTTTTTTCCTGGTAGAGCTAGTCTTCATGTTTTATATTATATGTGATTTACTAGTCAAGTTCCACATTGCCATCCTAATTAGTATTCCTTTAAAGAAAATATAGTGCCTTTTATTATTCGACATCAAAAAAAAAATCACAGGAGTGTCTGAAGCAAATTAAAAGTAAATTATCCTTCACAAACCATTTCCTTCTGTTTTCTGATTACCCTCTACTTTGTTACCAGAAGGCATTAAGAATAATTTCGGTGGTGGACACAGCCATTCTTCTCTGTAGCAAGGTGAAAATAATTTTATTTTCATCACCTTTTTCTGTGATGGATTTACTTGAAAAAAAATAATGACAGGTTTCCTCACAGCAGCTGACAATCCTGATGTTGTGAGTGAGTAGACTGAACAGGCCAGAGAGGTACCTCTGTACCTATTATGGCAAAAATCGATAATGCACTATCTAAATTGCACCTCCCATAGGAGCAGAACAAATCCAGAAGGGGGAAGTCATCATTCTCTGTGAAAGCTCCCGCAAATTCAACCAGCACAATTATGAACAGATTTTCAGAAAAAGAAAACTCATCCACCATAAAATTAATTGTGCACTCAGATGCTGTGAAGTGTGCAAGAACACATGTGCCTGATTCCTAGGGAAAAAAAAAATCATGAGCAACTTTAGCTGCAAGTTATTCTATGCCTTGTAAAATCTACAACACACAATCCTAAAAACTGCTGCTATGTATGAATGGAGTAAATGACCAATATTTTACATAATAGAATGACTCAAAAAAAAACCCCTCAAAATGGTGTTTTTATTTTTGCTCAGTGAGCCTGTAATTAACATTGAATAACTACCTTCAGCATTCGTTTTTAGAATAAAACGCTCACAGCAAATTTACTAGGAAAATAAAAGACGTGAGTGCATACTAAATTTAAATTGCTTTAAAAAAAGATTATGAAAAACTGCATTGATGATTATTGGCAGTGAGTAAAACTCCGGGTGACATAACACACTGTAGATCGGAAGGGGCATCAGACAAGGTGTCATCCATCAAGCAGCTGCCACCAGCTGGATATTGGCGATCTGTTTCCGCTTGCAGTAGTTATCCTACTGAAGGAAAATCTCTAAACAAGGCTGTGAATTGGTTTTCATGCTTGCATTGACAGATTGGAAAAGCAGTTTGTTCTACCAAATTTAACAATGATATATCATTATCACAACTTTGGGAGAAATCTATAAAATCAATAAGTTTGTAGCCTAACTAGGATTTGTATTGCTTACATGCTGAGCTTCTGTCAAAGTAAGAGTGTATAGATTGAGTCACAGGCAGATCAATGGCATTTGTGGACACTAAGCTCAATAACAACCCTTCTGAAAAGAAATAGATGTAAAAAGCAAATTTACTAGGAAAAAAGCTAATATCCTTTCTGTTTGTAACTGAAGCACTTTTCTGCCGCTATTGGCGCTGGCAGCTTTAATGCTTGCATGGTATGTGCTTGCCATGCCGAGTGCTACTGCTGTTTTAGATTCTTGCTCTGTGTGTACAGTTGAACGCTCCCATTTGCAGGACTTGTAGGAAACTGGCCAAGAGAAAAAAAGGGCCTTTATTGTAAATTGAATAAAAACCTCAATCACTGCTGTTGCTCAAGAAACTAGGCAGCTTTTATTTACTTTGTACTGGCATGGATTGCTAATGGAGAAAAATAAAGACACGTAATTAAATAGTTTAATGAATTTGTATGTCTTTTGTTTGAGTGAGACATGGAATGTGTGCGGCTGCAGGGCTACACAAAGAGCTTGGCTGGTACTAAGTAATGTAGGAAATTCGTTCTTTGAATGATACTAAAGGTTTTTATACTTCATTATCACAGCATGTGAAATTGCTTGTAGTAAATGATTTGGATTTTTTCTTTGATTAAACAAAAGAAGCTTTCAGTCCGTAGATTGTATTTTACTGCATTCAGAAGACAATAAATCAGGATTTTGTAAAGGTGCCATGACTAGGAATGTTAGAATTTTAGTGTTTTTTTTTAAAGTCTTCCAGGGAGAATTATATTTTTCTTTGAAATCATAAATAAGGATTATTTCTATATTTTTTTTTATTCTTGGCTGGTTTATTTCCTTGGCTCAGGGATTTGGTATTAGTTTTGCTGTATCTTCAACAAAGTCTTTCAGACTGTGAGCTGAATTTCTAAAATGATACATTGGTTTTAAAATGATCAAGCTAATTACTGTGAGAGGGTGTTCGCCTTGTGCACACCGTGTGCAAAGGTTTTGTTTGGGGGACCTTTACATTTTGCTCAACAGACTTATCACTGCTTGGGCCCACTGGCTTGAAGCTCGGTAGAGTTGCATTCTCCTAACGCAGCCCAAGTTACTGTGTTATCTAACTTGCATCTTGCAATTAGCATATAATGCTATATTTGGATATTATAAAACAAAACTCATGATTCTCCCACAATACTAGAAGCAAGTGAACTTCTGCTTTGAAAAGTTTACTTGTCCCTATTAATGTTGCAAGTGGGGAAAAACCGTAGTGCGACCAGAATCTTTCTGGATCCATGGGGGCAACTTCAAGGCAGGACCGGGTGGAATTTCAGAGGAATCGCCTCAGAGTGATCTCCCCGGCAGCAGACAGGCCCCTCATTGAGGTGCCTGGAGGCAGCTTGCCAGCAACTGACCTAGGGGGCTCTAGAGGCCTCCTGTTTTAACACCCCCTCTGCAGCCACAGCCATCAGTGTGTCACAGCTGCAACCACCAGCCATCTAGGGTTTCCTGTTCATTTGGGTGGCCTAGCACCTGTGACCACCATTCATTGATGTATATTTACTACCTGAGGGTGCCTCACAATGGACGCACCCTCACAGTCACCATTCTGCTGCAGCAGCACCCTCCTCTGTCAGTGTGGCTACTGTCCTTGCAAGGTTGTAAGCCCTTTGATTGAGCCTGCATTGTCAGGAACCCTCACACCACCCTTACTTGGATGATGGACCCAGGATAGACTCTTAATTGTCTGTCTCTGAGAAGATCTCCCCGGTTTGCACCCCAACTGCCAGTGCAAGGTTTATTTTTTTAAGGACCATAAGATTTTGACCAGTGTGTATACTGCAACATGCTGTGTAGCACAGCAATAATTCAGGTCCCTGCGTGTGATTCCTTACATGGTGAATTATCTTTCAGCCATATCAATAAGGAGACTTGAAATTGACCATATTTGCTTTGTCAGAGGAGAGTGGGAATGTGAGTCACCCTTTACTGGCCCATGTACTTCTTTTGCCAACTTACCTTATTGCATAAATGATCCAATACAATCAGAGACACCAAAACTCTCCTCGGGCAGCACTTTCACTTTGCATCTGTGATGGCAAAATGCTGGCAATAATAAAGGTAAATGACTACCACCAATAGTACTGGTACCAGGTCAATAATTTTTTTCTACTTGCAGATGGGTTGAGTTCACAGCCCACCTGTGCTGCACTGTGCTGGTGTGTAAAGATCTTCTTACTGCATCAGGGAAGTTCTGCGGCTTGCATGGATTTTTGTAAGCAACGAGGAGAATTTAGATATGTGAATAAAGGCCAGCCACCTTTGCCTGCCATCCATATCCTTTTCTGTACATGATGAGACTTTTTAATCTATGTTTTACTCCAAACGCACACCTTTCTATCCTTCAATAAGTCAAGAATTGATCCAATTCCCTAGTGAATGTTTCAATGGAGTCAGTATTTACTGCATTAGTTGGCAGTCTATTTCATAAGGCAACAATTCCAAATGAAGTTATTTCTGATGCTAAGTCAAGATGGAGCTTTCTCAAGTTAATTCATATTCCCTGGTTCTGCTGTTTGGGGTGTGTGCAAAATGCATCTCCAATTCCATTTTATTTCTTTAGCTATATGAATGAAGGTTTTTAAAATTCTTTCACTGGATTGAATTTCCTTAAGGTTCCCATCACTCTGGCCTAAAGCATGCAGCCTCTCGCAGGTCTTCTCAGAATCGTTTTCACTGCCTCTATATCTCGTGTATTGTGGCCGCACTATTTTTCATGGGTTGAATCTTCGGCTCGGCGAGCGGGGGCGGGGCCTACTCACCAAGGCGTAAAATGACGCGGAGTGACATTGGGCATGCGTCCCGATGTCACCGCGCGTCATTTAGGTTTTCAATTCGCCAGCGCGCAGCCAACTCTATTGAGAAAGCTGACCGCCCAACCTTAAGGTTGGCAGGCCGGCTAAGGGTGGCCTTTGCATTTTTCATGGAACCTCATCCACGGGTGGGATGAGGTTTCATAAAGGGTTTATAAATTAAATACATTTTTTGATTAAAGTTCATTGACATGTCCAGCTCATGAGGGGACATGTCTTAATTTTTTTTCTTTATTAAAATTTTTAAAACTTAAAACTTATCTCCCTGAGGCACCTCTGTGAAATTCTCTCCCAAGTGTTCTAAACAATATTTTATAAAACACCATTAATGAGGATTTGCCACACTATTGAAACAGCCCTTACCAAATTAAAAATGACATTTTATATAATGACCAGGGTAAGCTAACCCTCCTCATCTTTCTTGACCTAACTGCAACCTTCAAAACAGTTAACCACACTGTCCTCCTCCAACGCCGTTCCTCCTTGGTCCAGTTGTGTGGAGCTGCACTTGTGTGGTTCCATTCTTACCTATTGAATCAAAACCAGAGGATCAGCTCAATGGTTTCCTTTCCCACTCCTACAGCATTACCTCTGGAGTGCTCCAAAGGTCTATCCTTGTCCCCCTTTATTTTTCATCTGCATGCTGTCCCTTGGTGATATCATCCAAAACACAATGCCAGGTTCCATATGTACAATGAAGGCACTCAGCTCTACCTTACCATCATGTTTCTTCACCCCTCCACTGTCTCTGGTTTGTCACACTCCTTGTCCAACATCTAGCATTGGATGAGCTGTTATCTACTTGAATTAACTATTAGGGTGACTAAAGCCACTGCCATTGGTCGCCAACCCAAACTCTGTTCCCTGGCCACCATTTTCATCCCTGTGACAGCTGTCTGAAGCTGAATGGACTGCTTATAAACTGTCACTTTTGTCACAGAGGTGAGTTTCCGACCACATATCTGCTCCATCACCCAAACCACCTACTTCCTCCCCTATAACATCACTCAACTCCAACCCTGCATCACCTCATCTTCTGCTGAAAGCCACCCATGTCTTTTGTTATGTCGAGGCTTGAATATTCAAATGATCGGCCTCCCATCTTGCACCCGACATAAATTTGTGCTCATCTAAAATTCTGTTGCCTCTATCTTACCTCACACCAGGTCCCATTCACCCATCACTCTCATCTTGCTGACCTACACTGGCTCTCACTCTGGCAATGCCTCAATTTTAAAATTCTCATCCTCCGTTTTCAAATTCCTTCATGGCCTCTCCCCTTCCCTATCCCTGTAACCCCCTCCAGTGCTACAAGAGCTCTGTTGTTTCTTCAATTCTGTTATTTTGCACATTCCCCAACTTTCAATACTCTGCCATTGGCTTCAGTGCATCAGCTGCCTTGGCCCTGAACGCTGGAATTCTCTCCTAACTGTCTCCACCTCTCCACTTCTCTCTCATCCTTGATTGATAAGTCTGAAGCAGCATGGGATGTTTGTTGATGATTCATTGCCAGATTGAGAGCCAGTGTAGGTCAGCAAGATGAGGGTGATGGGTGAATGGGACTTGGTGTGAGTTACGATACAGGTATCAGAAATTTAGATGAGCAAAAATTTATGTAGAGTGCAAGATGGGAGGCAAATCATTTAATGTTTTGTTCTTGTTGCTACTCATGTCGTCAGATGTAATTTGCCTTTAAAATTGCTGTTACAAATTATATTAATGTTGGTCACCTGTTGCATTCGTGTCTTTTTTATTGTCTTTCCTCATTTTATATTAACTTTGAAATTGTATTTGCCTTTCTTTGGGATCTATATGCCTGATTTAGCTGCCCTGCACATCTGGTGCACCTCTGAAGTAGTTATAAGGAGATGTGCAAGAGCAGACCGATGATAACTCTGTCAATGATTATTCCCTCCTTCCCTATGGGTTTGAACTTGATATGAAGCATCTACAGACCAATGCTGTAATTAGGAACTGAGCAAAGAGGGAGATTGTGAATGCAAACTTAAGGTCTGGTGTTCAAAAATGCTGTACCAACTTCACATCGAACACAGTCAGTTTTACTGAATTGATATTTAGCAATGTTAAACTGTAGTGGTATGACTCAACTAATAGTTTCATATAGTCATAAACGTTGCAAGATAAACAGAGTAAATGGCATGTTAGTCACGTTAATGATAGTACATTTTTTACAAATGGAACATAATTCATGAATTGAACTGTTAGCCATAATTTTTGTAGCTGTGTCTTATTCTGCTGTTGGTTTTGTGTATGTGTGGTGATCATGCCCTTTAAGAAAAGAAAAATTAAAGCAGTCAGCAAGATATAGCTAGATTCAGCAAGACACAGTTTAAAATTTCAATTTCTGATCAAACCCTTTGCGAAAAGGCTTTGGAAAAACTGTTCACGTCTAACAAGATATTTGAATTTGACAACATATCCCTGAAGATTTAAAACAGATTCAATTTCAAATGTATCCTGAAAAGCTTTACTTAAAATGTATATATATATAGTAAAAACTATTACGTTATGCAAAATAAAAAAACAATACTTTTGTCTGCTGAAAACTTAAGCTCATAAACTGAGCTTTAATAGTTAGCATTAGTAGTTAGTCTTCAACTGAGGAACAAATGTAGGTACAATCATTTGGAATTTTCAGAATTAATTTCATGAACGTAATGCTATTTTTTTAGCCATTTTACAAATGCAAGTGTTGTTTATCTGACTCAACTCATAATGCTCTAAGGAATTTCTTGTTGGTTCTGTATGCTTTTTTTAAAATGAAGTAGCAAAGAAACAGTGCATTTTCTGATATAATGAAACCATTATAAGGTAATTTAGAACATTTGGCAGCACATGTCTACCTTCTGCTGAGTAGCATAGAAACACCGTGAAAGTGACTGGTCTTATTGATTATGCTGGCCACAGAGACCCTCACCTCTGCTACTTAAGTGGGCAGAAAACCCAAATTGACCAATAATAAAGTGTTGGAGGTTGTATTAGCCGGCTCCTGGGGACTGCTGTACCAGAAGGGGAATCTGTCAATTATGCTTGTTGGACAGACTCTAACTGTGCATACTGAAACAAGTGCAGAGATTGGGGACACCAATGCAACTGCATCAGTTAGTGCATTCAGAGAGCTTCAAAGTAAAACTGACAGCTGATAAAATTGAAATGGCTTAATAAAGAGGTACATTTACATGTCCATTAGTTGGTAAGCAAGGCAATTATATACACAGCTCACACTTGTCATAGAGTAGGTGTTCCTATTGCTTAACAGTGTTAGGAAGTTATTGTTATACTGGGTGGGTCTGAGACATAGCTGGTAAAACACAACACGTCATTTTTATCAGCAAACCACATTGTTTTAAACCAAAGTAAAACATAGGTGACTCAAGTTTGGAATGAATTGCAGAAAATTATAGAAAATAAAACATGAATCTAGAAATGTGACAGAAAGGTAAAAATGTCTTTTAAAATGAAAGTCCTGGAAATGTCAAGTATGGCAAAACACGGACCAGTTTTGGCGTCTTACAAAGAAACTTCGATATTTTGGAACAAATTGCTGCTAATGACATTAAGATTTGTCAAATATTGGTGGATAAATCTGTAATTTAGTGCTCTGGTGTCTGAAGAAACTGTTGCCAGATCCATTTTTTTCAGTGATAGCAATTTTTAGGGTTCTTATAAAGTTTTGGCACTTCAGTAATCACATGGGAATTCAATACCTCGTGGGGGAATAACGAGCACAAGCTCGTAAGTCAGATGCTTCTCCTATTAGAATTCTGTGTAAAGAACTGCTGAATGACTCCCCTGATGGCTCAATAGGTAATTACAATGTGTAACATGGTACCGATCCATAAGAACCAAAAAGGTTGTATTTTTAATTCTTCATTATTATTTAGCAACCATGAAAGCCTCTCCTAATCTGCTTCCTGTAATAGCTATATGAAAAATGAGTTTGTACAGTCTCAAAACAGTTTTGAGAAGACATGTGCCACAGCACAAAACTCATGTTAATATGACAATCTCATTCAGAGAAATCCAAGATAATGCTGGTATTAAGTAGTGAAAGAATTTACATTGTACATTAGGCGGTGCTTTGCTGAGGTTAGAAGCTAGTAATATTGTTTAAGCAGAGTATCACAGAATTGTTACAGTGTAGAAGGAGACCATTCAGCCCATCGTGTCTGCACCAGCGCTGAGCATTTTAACTTAGTGCCAATCTCCTGCCTTTTCCCCGTAACCCTGCACATTGTTTCTATTTAAATAACCTTCCAATGCCCTCTTGAATGCCTCCATTGAACCTGACTCCACCACACTTCCAAGCAGTGCATTCCAAACCCAAACTAGTAGAGGGAGATTTACTTTTATATGACTGTGCTAAAGCTAATCTGGGAGTGACTCACCTGAGCTGAATTCTTACATCCTGGGGAGCACCAAACACAACAAAAAAAGCATTTATTAAATGGTTAATTACACATTCAGTGTTTTGCATGCTTAATATTGCATATGCATACCAGATTTCACTTTCCAATTGCCATTCTATTATAAGTATACATATTTTTACCTGTCCACTATTTTCAGTTTTCTTTATACCATTATCAGAAGCCTAATATTTTAAACAAGTTGTTTAAAATAATTGCATATGTTGGAAAAGTAAGGTGCTCATTAATCAAGCAATGGGTCCCCTGCAATATTGCCGATATTATAAATGTAGAAGAAAACCACCATATAAAAAGACACAAGATTCTGTGCAAATTCAAATGATTTTTTAACCAATTTCACAATCAACTGGCTTATGTCTATTTCACAAATTAAAGGGAATAACAAAATTAACAATTTCCCCTTCAACAGTTACAGAAAAAAGCATCTTGTGAGAATTAATTATAATAGTAAGTTCCGATCTATTTAAGGGTAACAGAAATGCTAATTGACATTAATATTCATATTTTCTATAAATTTCATAGTTAACAATCTCAACAATGACCCACCAGAACTAATTCCATAGTGAAAGTGCTGGAATGCTCTATTGCCATTGCCACTCATCCATCTTTTGTGGTAAATCTAATTGTAATGCATTGCGTATTCAGATGTTTTCAGTTGGTAGATTTCGCTTGCCTGGCATACCAGCATTCACAATCAATATAACAGATCCTCTGTCACACACGCAAGACTGTTCATATTGCTATTCAGGGTTTCTTTCATTTTATCAGATTCATGTACTTGTACACACTGTTTCCCAATGCAATGCTCAATTCTTCCCCATTACATGATTATGGTTGCCAGGATGAGACCTCAAAGCTCCCTATCAGACAGTCTTCCCTAATGGCAACATTTCATTCTCAAGTAATAGCTAACATTTTGTTTCTCTCAGGTTACTCCAGTAATGTCAATATATTAACAACTTAACCTCAGAAGATGAATTAAACTACATTGCATTCAATGGAAAACCACAAGTAAATGATAGAATTTGTAGATATTCATGTATTTACTACTAGTATTCTGCTGTGCACTCTTATAAAGAAGTTAGTTAAATATAAATTTATATATTATTATATTAATTTCAATATGGAATAGGAATACTTTTTTGAGAAATATCAAATCATACAGCATTTAAGGAGGCCATCCAGCCCATCATGCCTGTGTTGGCTATTTGCAGGAGCTATTCAATTAGTCCACTGCTATATAAAATTATATTTCCTGCTACTTTCTCTTTTTCCAAATTGTTTTGCATCTATGGAAAATATAAGTGGAAAAGTAGGATCTACAACAAAAAGAATATCAAGTCTGACTCGATATTCTACCAAAAGAGGTCCAGACTGTAACTGTGCCTAACCTGAGGAAACATTTGAGACCAATTCTATTTTTTAATTTAAGAATATCATAAAATAAATGTTGAAAACTTAAAAGAAAAGGATATAAACTTGCTCAAAGTTTTGTGTATTACGCAAAGGATTTATCCAACCCCCTCACAATTGTTAAATTGATTTCAGCTTGTGAACATGTACTTTAATTCAAATAATTAAAAATGCACAGCAGCTTTACTGAAAGATAAATACAAAGAACTATCCATTACCGCTTTTCTGTCAGACTCACTGTTTTGAAATTGTGCCAACCTACTGAGCTACAGCTGTGTATTCTTTGCCACTGGTTGCCCGACTCTGTTTTCCCTACAGTACAGGTTGAGGACAGATTTGATGAATTAACCATTGCATCTGTCTATCTTTAATGACTGTGAAGATAGGCAGAATTGGCAAAAGGAGGATTTGATTTTTTTAAGTCAAAATTTCTTAAAGAATTTTGTTTAATAATAGTTTTTTTGTTATACATTACCATTTTTATATTCAATTTTTTGTTTCATTCTTTCTCAATGCAAGCATTAATTATTTCTTGTGGATTCTTCCATGAAATCCAAGTTTTATTTTCCCCATTGAATTGTTTTTAAGTTATTGATTAACTTGCACTTACATTCATATTGTTGTTGCATCTTTTACTCTACTTTTCAATCTGGCTATTTTTTCTTTATGCTGCAATTGTGTTTTTGGCATTCCTAGGACAGAGCTCACGTAAGCAAACAGGATAGATCTGAAAGGGGAACAATGCACCTTAATGCCAATCTCATTGCACCAGTATTATCACCTCAACTTCCACAGTCGTGATACAGTGCTCTGTTGAGAAAAACTACCAGTTAGTGTTGAATAAAGAGTAATTTTTTTTGCATGAACTAATTGTTACTAGGTATTAGGTTGGCACTGCACATCCCCATTTTGCTTGATCCCCAGCAGTCTTCAGCAACATCGAGGCTCAACTTGAACTCAAGTCCAATAAGTGAATGATGGGGCTGAATTTTGCCGTCGGCGAGCAGGGGGCGGGGCCTGCTCGTCGACACGCAAAATGACGCGGGATGATGTCGGCGGGGAACCCCCGAAGTCATCCCGCCCCATTTAAATCTTCAGGAAGGTGGGAGCACAGCAAAATCAGCTGTGCGCCCGCTGACCTGTCAACGGCCAATTGTGGCCATTGACAGGATCATTAAAACAGTTAAAGGACCTGCCCGTCCAACCTTGAGGTTGGTGGGCAGGCCAGGAGCCCCGGCGGGGAATAGAAAAAACATTAACCCTCATCCATCGGAGGGATGAGGTTTCATGTCGGGTCTAAAAAGTTGAATAAAGTTTTAATGAAATTTATTAACACGTCCCATCTCGTGTAACATTGTCACGTGAGGGGGATATGTTAAGGATTTTCTTTTTCTATTTTTAATGTTTATACAACTGACAGCGATCTCCCGGAGGCAGCACTTAGCCCCAGGGAGTTGTGCGCTCTTCCGTGCGCATGCGTGAAAGAGCGCACTCTCGCTTTTGGGGAATCCCCCTCCCCCACCCCACCCCCGCCTGCACAGGAAGCGCATAGCGCTTCCCGCCGGATGTCATGCTGGGTGGGCCTTAATTGTCCCGCCCACTTAAAATGGTGGTGGGGCCCACTTCTCCGGCAGGGATCGGCTCCCTGCCAGCCAGAGAAGTGGGTCGGGCCCACCCGCCCGGCAGGCAGAAAATTCTGCCCATGGCGTTCAAACCATTAGCTTTATAAAATTAAAAATGTTATTCTGTAAGGCTGAGTGGCCGTTCATGGTTTCCAGTAGTCTGTAGCACCAAATAATCAAGTTCAGAGTTTGATCCTGGAGCTCACTGGAATGATGGGTTGGCATTGCCATGTCACTGTGATGTTTGTTTTAAGAACTCAAAGATATACAACACGTGAAGACCCTGACCAGTATTCATTTTGCATGGCAACACAAATGGCAGTACAATGTTGCACATAAGCTGTAACTCTCTCTTGGTCATTGCCCCCTTGCTAGTTCTTTTGGAACTAGCTAGCATGCTTCCTTTTTTTTCTTGTGTGCATTACTTAACCAGGGTACAACACCAAAAATCCTGTTTTATATAATAGCTGCTCCTGCTGATGTACCTTGGCGAAACCTCCCTGCATCTAGGGTTACCTTGATTCTTCAATACCGAATTGCTAGACAGGGTAAGATGTACTGCTCCTGCGCCACTAAACTATTGTTTTCTAACTGCCACCATCACACTCAGGAGGAACAATCGTCAGAGCATTTACTCAATAATAAACATCCTTGTTTTATAAAATCTTTAACCCTCCAAGAGTGCTTTTGAACAGTTTCTGTTCGTTGTCTGGTGGGTGTTCCATGATGTCAAGAAAGAGCTTGTGTTAAAGAACCATGCATTTAATGGCACTCCCATCATTATCAATCATCCCAGGATCCTTTGTTTGGAGGTTTCTACAACACTATATTTTGTATCTACTCTCTGATAAAAGTAAGGTTTGCATAACTACTTTGCTGAAATTTTATAGGGTAGTATATGGAGGGGAATCAAATGTTAGTTGTATGACAGATGTTACTCTTGAAATGAACATGTAATTGGTGACAGGTTAATAAGAACTAACCATGTGATGAAGAACATTTGCAAAGTTTGCTGATATCAAGTTTACATTCTTTGCCACAGGAATGAATATTTGGAGGATTTTGAACCTATCAGGTGGATTGGATACTCAACCTGCTCTTAGCGATCTATTGATTTACAGAGTCTCTGATGCCCATTCTTCATGCATTGTCCACCTCCCAGCCTAAGGCAAGTTCCATTTTTTTGCTAATATTGGTTTGCCATTTTTAAGCCAAGCTAACTTGTAGATACAGGAGAAGAGGCCCAGGCCTGGCTTTCACTGTGCATCATACATACAGTTGCCCAGACACATTCGCAAGCTTGCCAGTGAGATTATTCAGTGTATGGCATCTGATCTAGTGTGTCATCACGTACTGGGGATCTGTGGCATCTGTGAACATGGAAAGCATTAGGGAGAATTTTCAACCAATTAACTTGAAGGACTCTCACTGAGTTGCAAAGACTAGCAGAAAATAAAAAAACAAATTACATTTAAATCATTATATGGGAAGCAAAATAAAGATTGAGTCATACACATGGGATTAAGTGAGAAACATAAAAAAGAAAAACACAAACTAATAAAAAATATTTTATACTTTTCCAAAAAATATGCAATATTAAATTTCTGCTGAGGGAGACTTCTTACTTGTAATATTATTTTTTTCTGGGTCAGAGAGGCTGTTCAAGAGTAATGATCACTTTTTATTCCATTAAAAACTCAATTAGACCTGATTGCACTAGTCCTAAATTTTCCATCTACTTTTAGTGCAAGGCTAGTTGGTAATTACCCTAAATTTATAACATTGCAATGATTTCTGTGCAGACTCTGTTAGTGAAGATTATGACAGCGCAGCCTGTGGAGGGCACCAGAAGCTGCTGTCAGTTTTATCCTATAATGCTGACAGCCTCATTGTTATTAGTGCAACAAAATCTGGGCCATTGTGTTATCACATTTCTCAGAAATGTCCTGAAACAATTTGCAAGACAATGAATTATTTTAAAATGCTGTCACTATTGATATGTACATTGCCAATCTTCAAATTTTAGCAATTAAGAGACTTTGAAACTGTTGCTATCATACTTGAAGGACAATCAGCTTGGCCAAAAAATGGTTAACTAAATATCTTTCATGGTCATTTTAAAATGGCACAAATAAAAAGTGCTAAATTTCATTTGCATTAAAAATGCTTATCACTTACTTTGAAATGGAAATGTTTCATTTTAATAACGACGATCTTTTATATTCATAATTAATGCCACTCTCCAGGGTATCAGCTGATCTTTTTATTATTAATTAATAGCTCCTCACTTACTCAGATTTATTGAGAGAGAAAAAAATAATTCATCACAGTTTGAGATAATTGTCTAAAATTGACCCAAAGTTCAATAAATTATTTCTTCTGCATCATATAATGTCTTCTGTTTGTGAAAGTGATTTCTGCCTAGTAGTTGGAAGTTAACAAGTATATTTAAAATGGACAGGTACTAGTAAAGAAATATACATGTTGATGTAAACCTTTTTCTTACTTTATAATTAAGAATGATAGTTTAATGTCAGCAGAATTTATTTCCTCGAAGAGCTTAGTTGTGTGTGTGCTCGGTTTAAGAAATTTACAACAAAGAAAAATAAAAAAAAGTTTGCATGTTTGAGCATTCTCATACCTTATGACTGCAGCTACAAAAATACATTCCCAAACAAAAGATATGTACCTGCTGTTGCCAATTTAAGCAGATGAGCCTTTAATGCACTTGCATGTCATTCCTCTGCTTGCTATTTCATTGGAGGCATAGGACTGTGCCTTTGTTAAAACAATGAAGAGACTGTGCAACTGTTGGCATCATACTCAAAGGACAGCTTTTGTCTGCCAGCACCAAGAAATGGTTAACAGATGCTTTTGTCTGCAAAAAGGATCAACAACAATTTTGAGGCTGTATATACATTCAGAGGAGTATAATCACTGGAGAGTAAAATCAGTACTCCCAGCAAGGGCCACACTCAAAGGGAGAATTGTAGCCTTGCCTTGGACAGGCGCTTCTTTTGAGTGCAGCTCTCCACTCAGAACACTGGATCACAGCATTTGCTCTTGTATTTCACAAAATCAGCTGTAAACACTTACAACTCATAGAATTCCTCACAAAGAAATTGTAACCGGATGAGAGAGTTATTCTGCTGAAATGTAGTTTGCACAAGATAAAGTATTTAGAATTATAAACAGACCTGTAATTCATAAACTTATTTATATTCTTTTCTAAATGGTTTGGCAAAACAATTCAATTTTACCATTGCCTCCAGGATTATTTTATATATTTTTAGTTATATTAAACACAAATCAAATATAGTCCAGGTGATTCTTTTTATCAAATAATGTTTTGAGGCAGACATTATGGCATAGATATGTTAGAATTTTAAACCTATCATAATATTCGTGCTCCCTTTCTGTAATATTAGTAATGATTGCATGGCAGGATATGAAAAACTCACGTGAAATTTTAACTAGTGTTCAGGCTCTGTGCAATACGAGAACACAAACCTGCCTTGCATAATAGTTTTCAGTATTAATAGGATCCAAGGTGGTTGGTGAAGATGAAACCAAGACACAGAGCTTTTCTTTATTAAGAGAGTTTATTGACTTGTTCGGTCTCACAGTTCTCCTCTCACTCTCCCCAATGTCCTAGCTATCCCTTATTTCTATGTCCTCAAAGACAATAAATACCCATCACCTGTTTCTCTTAACCTTAACAATGTAATTGACAAGACATTAACATCCAGTATATTATGAGGATAGATCTGTTTATTTCTTAAATGTTTTCCAGAAGTAAATTGGCATTGGGTAAATAAGATTAAAGAGGTGAATGCGTGACTCAAAGATTGTTATGGGAGAATTGGGTTTTGATTCATGGAGCACTGCAACTAGTACTGTAAAAAGGGACAGCGAGTACAAACTTAACAGTGCACTAGCAGATGACCCGAGATTGCAAAAATGGTAAAAAGACGGAGTTAAAGGTTCTGTATCTGAATGTGTGCAGCATTCATTAAAAAAAATGGATGAGTTGGTAGCACAGATAAGAGTGAATATGTATGCCTCAATAGCCATCACAGAGACATGATTGCATGGTGACCAGGGCTGGGACCTGAGTGTTGAAGGCTATTTGACATTTCAAAAAGATAGGAAGCTAGGAAAGGGTGGTAGACTAGCTCTGTTAATGAAGAATGTCATTAGTACAGTAGCGAGAGATGACTTTGGCTCGAAAGAGAAAGATGTAGGCTGGAATTCTCCCATGTCCCCTCAGGTGAGATCAATGGCAGGCAGGGGGGGTGAATTCAATGGGAGGCCCAAAAATTGGTTTCACGCCGGTGTGAATTGTCAGCAGGATCTTCCGATGCTGCCCGCCTTGGAGGATTGGGAATAATGCTGGCGGATGGCGTGAAGCCAATTTGCATCTGGCTAATAAGATGCAAATAAAGGCCCGACTGGAATCGCGCAACCCTCCCCCGCCATGCCCGATTCTCCATTACGTTAGTGAGAAAACACACTGGCCCAGAACACGCCTGGACAAGCGTGATGCGCAGAAGTCGGGACTTATCTTTAGGGCCTTGCTCAGATTGCGAACATCTGTGGGGCAGAAGATGCAGGAGGCCTACAGGTGCCGGACCCTGGAGGAACACATGCATTGCATGGTGGGTGGATCTTCATGGACATGCTCCGCTGCGAAGCGGCTCTCGAAGGGTGGGATGTCTCTGTGACTTCGCTGAGGCTTCGGATCTTCAAGGGCCTCGCTAATGCTTCGGCCCTGCTTCCGAACTTTTTGGACTTTGCCATGGGCTGGTAAGGATGTGGGGAAAGGGGTGGCGATGGTGGAATAGGAATGTTTAGGCGCGTGTAGGAGCGGAAAATCTTAGGGAGGGGGTTGAAGATAGGGGGGGGGTGAAAGTGTCAGCGGGGGTCGAAGATGGGAGGGGGAGGGAGTTCAGTGGGGGGGGGAAGTGTAATGGGCGAGAATGATGCAAGTGGGGAGGTAGGAGTAAGGGAGGGAGTTTGGAGGGGAAAAGGTATCCGGGCAAGGAAGGAGCAATGGGGGAGGAAGGAGTGAGGGTGGGAGAAGGAGTAAGGTGGAAGGAAGGGTGTAAAGGGGGTGGAATGTCCAGGTGAACATGGAAGGGAGGGGAACAAAAACAAAAATACCTGGAAAAACTCAGCAGGTCTGACAGCATCTGCGGAGAGGTGATACAGTTAACGTTTCGAGTCCGTATGACCCTTCATCAGAACTAAGACATATAGAAATGAGATGAAATATAAGCTGGTAGAAGTGGGTGGGACAGGAGAGCTCGATAGGGGGCCAGTGATAGGTGGAGGCCAAGAAGAGACTGCCAAAGATGTCATAGGCAAAAGGACAAAGGGGTGTTGACGGTGGTGATATTATCTAAAGTATGTGCTAATGGGGACATTAAGGGAAGCAAGCTAGTGGCAGATGGCCCTAGTGCGGGTGGGGTGGGGGGAAGGGATCGAAATGGGCTAAAAGGTGGAGATGAAACAATAAATCAAAATAAATTTAAAAATAGGAGGGAAAAGAAAAAAATATAGTTGTAAAAAAATTATAAATTATTGGAAAAAGGGGGGATTGGAAAGGGGGTGGGGATGGAGGAGAGAGTTCATGATCTGAAATTATTGAACTCAATATTAAGTCCGGAAGGCTGCAAAGTAAGGGAGGGGTTTGTGGAGTCAATGATTGCCTCCTGGGGAGCAAACTGAGGGTGGGCATGGTAGAAGGGGATGGTTAGAGTGACAGGGCATAGGGAGCTGGTATGCTTCGGTAAGGGTAGAAGGGATGGCGAGGGTGGTTGGTGGGGACATGGAGGCAAACACGGACACTAGGGGTGGGAAGGAGGAGCTGGGGGAGCTCAACCTGGACGGGGGTGGGGATCTCTGGAAGGTAGGGAATGTGCATGCTCACCTGGACATCCTGAAATGAGAAGGAGCTGGAAGGTGAGGGCGGGGAGGTCGAAGGTTATGCTGGGGGCATCTATTATTATGGGGGAAAGGACATGGGTGACTTGGGGAAGGGAAATGGCCGGGGAGCTAATCAGAAATCTGAGTATTGCCACCTTTGAGATACCGAAGGTGAGCGTAGCGTTGTGTTGGACGGGCACAGGTGCTGCATGGGAGTGCGATCAATCGGTGGGCGGAGATACAGGTCAGCTCAGCTGAACAACCAAAAGATAACCCAAGCAGGCAGCATTGAAAGTGCTCAGGACATTGAGTGTAATGGAGGAAGGCTCCCGGTGGGCGGGAGAGTGCTTGTAAGGGGGTTCCGAAAGGCCCTGCCACAGTCACGTCTCCCTCCAGAATCACTCATGGCCTGGCTGTGTGCAGCTGAACTATTAATGATGGCAGGGTGATGGGGGGTCTCATGAAGCCTATATAATGATACTGAAGGGCAACAATAGACATTATTTAGTGAGGGTGAATATATTTGCAGCTAATACAGTGACAGTGTTCACCTGTGAAACCACTTGGGGTCAAATTTTTTTGATTTTATGTTGCCTACCATTTCTTCTAGGTGCTGCCCTGACATCTGCAGCAGATGGAGTTGTTTTCCCTATTCCCTTTGATGACACAGGCTGCTGTCTCCTGGAGAGCCAAGGCCTGGAGGGCCCCGGCTTACTTTGGCTGTCCCCCTGTGGGCCAGCTGCTCCCTCTGTGGTGACAGAGGACAAGGTTGAAGGGGTCACACGCAAAGGGGATTCAGAGGGAACGAACAGCCTCTGCGAGTCTTGAGTGGATAGCCCAGGGCTGTCCAGCTGCTGCTCCTCCTCCCTTTGGGTGTCCGAGGGCCCCAGTCTGGTTCCTTGAGGGGAAGGGGCCTAGAGGGACATCGAGGTGCCCTGTTCCCTTCTCACTTAGCCACTGCATGAACTCACCTATGGCAACAACGATGGAGTGCAGGTCTCTGGCAGAAACCGAAAGTTCTGCTGCACGAAAGTCTCCATGACATCCGCCATCCCTCCCCATGGAGACCTCCATGCACGTACATGTGGGCAGCACTTCATCAGAAAGCAGGCGGACGGACTCCTCTGACTTACCTGGCACTCTGTTGAGGGCTTCCAACAGCTCTGCCTGATAGTTCCCCCTCTTGCTGACTCTCCACCATGAGTTGGAAGGCTGATTCCAGACGCTCATCATCACAGATGCCTCTTCCCCAGCAGTCTCCCAAAAGCCGAGGAGCTCAGTTGAAACTGCTTCCTTCTTCTGCGGACACATGTTGGTGCGGTGACCACCAGTTTGTGAGGCCCTTCCTAAATTAGCACTAATACCCACTGAGGTGTGTGTCCCTGAACTGGTGGAGGGTGCAAGTGACTGCTGTGATGCCTCTACAGGTGTGGATCTCTTCTCTTCCACTCCCTCCTGGCACATCTCAGGGCTGGAGCTGGGGCTGACGCCCCATAGGGAGTCCTCCTCCTCCTCCTCAGGCCTTGGTCTCTTCCTGGAGGCACCTGTGAGAGAGATAGAGAAGTGCAAGTTACAGCATCAGCTGCCTCCAACATGGAGGCACATTCAACCCTTGGGTTGGCATTGAATGGATGAATCCCTACTAGGCGGATACCCATGGCTGAGCTCCCCATCGCCAATGGCTCTGTCCTGCTCCACTCTGGCGAGCTCAGATGCCCTCTCCTCAAATTCCATCAGGGACCTGAGAAATGGTCGCGCCCCCTCCCATCTTCTCACATTTTCTGCAATTGTGATGGGGTTTCTCCTGCTTGAGAGGAGTTGCATGTTGCATGGATGGGGCAGTGGAAATCGCTTAATTTATCATACCTCCTCTCGTAAGTTAGCCCACTTTTGTGGCACCTCATCTCTGGTGCAAATTGGGCAGAAGGGTTGTGGACCAGCTCCCTCCAGAGTAGTGAGCACATCCACAAGGGGAAGGCTCAGACAGGCATGTGATTTGGGGAGGTTGCTGGTTCCCTCTGCACCTAAACAGGTTCCCTCCCCCCCACCCACCCCCTGCTTTGCCCCCTCAAGCCAGCCCCTAACCCCTTCGATGCAGCTTTGCATGTCTGCTGTAGGGTGAGGGAGGCACAGTGGGCACTCCACCAGAGCGTGGATGCACTGAAGTGGGCTGTGAGGCAGGACATGCAATTGCCAGTGGGTCTTGGACACTTTTGGAGTCTTTGTGATTTATGCGATCATCTGATGAGTCTTACTCTGGCGGAATGAATACAGTTGTTCTTCCTTTTCTGGTACTGTGTTGCTGACCTCTTGTGCACCCCCTGCACAATGACGGCATCGGCCACCTGCGCCCATGCAGTGTTGGTGTCCCTGCTTGGCCTCCTCCTCCCATCAGGCAGGTACAGCACATTCCTCCGTGCCTTGACATGGTCCAGGAGGTCACACAGGGAGTCGTCACAAAATTTCAGTGCTGGGCCAATGGATGACCTTGCAGACATCTCTCTGCTTTTGGTCTGACATTGTAGATGTCCGGGTGCCTTTTAAATATGGGGTGCAGATATAAGAGTGGGACTTGCGCCATCAAGCCCACCCTGCAGCAGAAGATGGCGCAAGTCCTGGATGCATAAATAATTACATCGGAAGATTTGGCATGGTTTCCCATCGGCCTCTGCAGCAGGAGACACTCCCCGCCCCTGCTGCCGCCATGGGACTTAGACCTGGATGGGAGAATTCCACCCATGGAATCAGTTTGGGTAGAGATAAGAAATAGGAAAGGTAAGAGGTCACTTTTCGGAGTATTTTATTGTCCCCCTAACAGTGGTTAAACTGCAGTACAGAGTGTATAGGAAGAAATAAATGGGGCAAGTAAGAATGGTACCATAATCATCATGGGCGACTTTAATCTACATGTAGATTGGACAAATCAGATTGGCAATGGTAGCCTGGAAAATGAGCTCATCGAATGCATATGGGACAATTTCTTAGAGCAGCAAGTTCTAGAACCAACCAGTGAGCCGGTTATTCTAGACCGCATATTGAGCAAAGAGACAGGATTAATCAATAACCTCATGGTAAAGAAACTTTAGGTAACAGTGATCATGACATGATAGAATTTCATATTCAGTTTGAAGGGGAGAAGTGTGGCTCTAATACTAGTGTTTTGAACCTGAATAAACATATGAAAGCACAGCTAGCTAAAGTGAACTGGGAAACTAGGTTAAAAGAAGGTAGGACAGGAGAGATGCAGTGGCAGACTTTTAAGGAGATAATTAATAATTCTCAGAAAAGATTTATCCCAAAAAGAAAGAAAGACTCTATGAGAAGGATACATCATCCGTGGCTAAATAAGGAAATTAAGGATAGCATCAAATTGAAAGAAACACTGTACAAACCTGCAAAGATTAGTGATGGGTCAGAAGATTGCTTAGACTTTAGGAACCAGCAAAGAATGATTAAAAAAAGAATAAAGAGGGAGAAAGTTGAGTATGAGCGAAAGCTAGTTAATAATATAAAAACAGATAGTAAGAGTTTCTACACATTTAAATAAGAAAAGAGTAACTAAAGCTAAGGTTTATCCACTAAATAGTGAGTCTGCGGAATTGATAATGAAAAACAAGGAAATGGCAGAGGCATTGAACAGGTATTTTGTTTCTGTCTTCACTGTAGAAGACTTAGAAAACTTCCCAAAGATACTGAAAATGAAAAGGTGAACGGGAGAAAGGAACTTAAAACAATCAACACCACAAGGGAAAAGATGCCTGGAAAACTATTAGCCCTAAAGTCTGAAAACTTCCCTAGACCAGGTGGCCTGCATCCTAGTGCCTTAAAAGAAGTGGTTGCATATATAGCAGATGCATTTGTTATAATCTTCCAAACCTCCTTAGGTTCTGGAAGGGTCCCAGTGGATTGGAAATTAGGGGGAGAATTTTCTGCGTGGCAGGCCGGTTGGGAGTGGGTGCGGGTGGGCGCGGAGCCGATCGCTGCCTGTGATTGGCTCCGCACCGCCATTTTACGCGGGCGGGCTGATTGAGGTGCGCCCAGTGTGAATCCCGGCTCCCGAGAACAGCAGGAGGGGGTGGGCGGCAGCGGGACTCCAATGAACGCCGGGACCACTGGCAACCTGGTGGCCTGTTTAAAGATCGCGCAGGCAGCCTCCCAAAGGCTGGCAATGATGGCGAGCAGAAGGGTTCCTGAGAACGCTTTCGGAGAGCAGGCCAGGCAGGAGGGCAGGTCGGCGGGGCATTGTGCCGCTAGATTCTTGGATGAGTGCCTTGCTGCCCTCCTCGAGGAGGTGGCAGCACGGCGCAAAATCATCGCGCCGAGGGACGGGAGGAGGAGCGCACCCCCCCCCCCCCAACAACATGATGAAACGTGCCTGGGAGGAGGTGGCAGAAAGGGTCAGTGCACATGATGTGGTGCAACGCACCTGGGTTCAGTGCCGCAAGCGCTTCAATGACCTCTTGCCATCGGGGAGGGTGCATACCATGTTGGCATGGGTCACTTAGCAACAGCAGTTAAGTTGGCCCCCCTGCCTCCCCAACCCTGCTACTCTGAATGTAGTTACTGCATTGAATCATTCATGGCATGTGGCCTTCGCTGGGTGAGCCAGCATTTATTGCCCATGCCTAGTTGACCCTGAGAGGGTGGTGCTGAGCTGGCTTCTGTATCCGCTGCATGTGGTGCACTTACACCCACTGGACTGTGTTGGGGGGTGACCTCATGGATCTGTACCTAGGCGCAGTGCTGGAACTCCGAAACATTTCAAAGTCAGGATGCTGACTGACTGGGAGGGGAACTTCCAGGTGGCGGGGCACCCAGCCATTTGCTGCCCGTGGCGTTCTAGGTGGTAGTGCTTCCTTGGTTTGGAAGGTGATACAGTGTGAGTGGCAAATGTGATGGAGGCAGCGTCTGGGCAAGGGGGTCAGCCCTGGCTGCTTGGAGTGAGTGTACGGTGGCTCCAGGGTCACAATTCACATGAGCCCTGCAATGTTTCACTCAGGTGGGGGTGGCAGGGCTGCAATGGGGATCCAGATACAGGGTGGACTAATCAGTGCTCCTCTCTCCTTTCAGGAGAAGACTGCACACAATAACCCTGAGCGGATGCAGACTGGCAGAGGGCAGGCACAATTGCTCATTCTTACCAGATATGAACAGGAGACTCTCGAGCTGGAGAGGCGCCAT
The DNA here is from genome assembly GCF_964194155.1 of Cetorhinus maximus. Lineage (NCBI taxonomy): Eukaryota > Metazoa > Chordata > Chondrichthyes > Lamniformes > Cetorhinidae > Cetorhinus > Cetorhinus maximus. The sequence goes on from NC_135884.1 coordinate 132,090,420, forward strand.
TCACCCAGGACTACTTGCAGCGGTGAGGTTGGGATGCCAGTGGGAGGTAAGAGTGCCGTGCACTGAGGTCACAATGTCTGTCATTGCAACCATTCCACTGTTGACTATTTATTGAATCCAGCATCTGGCATGGGTCAAAGCCTCCCGGGTGTCCCTGCCTCCCTGGAGGTTGCCCGCATCAGTGTCTATCCTTTTGGCGCTCTCCTGAGCATGCTCGTCCTCGGACTCACTGCTGAACTCATCACCTGCAGCCAGAGCCTCTGTGTCTACATCATCTTCTTCCTCCACTGCATCCCCCCTTTCCAGCGCCAGACCACTATCAGCGACACACGATCTGGGGGGTATTGCAGTGTGCCACCTGAACGGTCCAGGCATCGGAAGCGCATCTTGAGAAGACCGATGGTTCTCTCTACCACAGTCCTTGTGGTGCCGTGGCTCCTATTATATCGCTGCTCAGCCTCTGTTCTTTGATGGCGGAGAGGCAACATGAGCCACCTTTTGAGGGGATAGCCCTTGTCACCCAGCAGCCATCCATCCAGCCGGGCTGGAGCACTGAAGAGCCTCGGCATCTGAGTGCCTGAGTATGTATGTGTCATGGGAGTTGTCTGGGTACCTTGCACAGACTTACAGAATCTGCATCCTATGGTCACAAACTTTCTGCACGTTCATGGAGTGGAAGCCCTTCCTGTTGACGAAGGCACCGGGCTCACCTGCTGGTGCCTTGATGGCCACATGTGTACAGTCTATAGCACCCTGGATGCAGGGGAAGCCAGCAATGGCCGCGAAGCCTCTGGCTCGCTGTGCCTGGCTGGCATCATCCCAGTGGTAGTGGATGAAAGTCAATGCACGCCAGAACAGAGCATCTGTCGCCTGCTTGACACAAGTGTGGACAGCTGATTGGGAGACTCCGCAAAGATCACCCACTGACCCCTGGAAAGAGCCAGAGGCATAGAGGTGGAGGGCAGCCATGACCTTCAACGCCACTGGCATGTGGTGCCCTCCCGCACAGTTGGCGCTGATCTCAGGGCCTATCGTCTGACAAATGGAAATCACTGTCTGCCTTGAGAGACAGAGCCTCCTTCAGCACTGCACCTCAGACATATTGAGGTAGTTGCTTCGCCGCCTGTAAATCCTGGCAGCAGGATAGTGGCATCTTCTGCGGGCCCTTCCTCCTTGCACTTCCTATTGGCCCAGTGATCCTTGTGCCTGCGCCTGTCCTCCCAAAGGTGGCTCCCCTGGAGGCTAAATATGGACTCCTGGCTTCCTCCCCACTCTGGCCTCTCTTTCTCTTCAGAGGGGCTCCCTCCAGTGGAGAGCACAACTCCCATTCCCAGGGTAGGAGAAGGCTGCCTGAAACCTGCAAGACCCCAAGAATTATGTTTACTCCAGAGTCCTCAACTGAAGCCTGTTATCCCTGTACAAGCAGCTCTGAAGAGATTTGAAGTTCTCCTGTTCACGCAAGCAAGTAGCAGTAAGTTTAAAAAGTTAATGACTAACTAATAGCACTCGCGGGCCCACCCACCCCTCTTATCCCGGCCGTGGATGAGGTTTTTAAAAATGTGGCCTACCTGCCTGCCCATTGCGCCTGTGCGACGCTCTGACGATCACACGGGCTCTGAAAATTCTCAGTCTATTAATGCCTCAAGAGCCTTAAGTGGCCCGTTAATTAATGGCGGGCGCGCATCAGAGCTCGTAGCGCGCCCGCCCACCGAAATATCGCGATGGCACGCGGTAACGCCGGGATGCACGCCCGACGTCACCCTGTGTCATTTTACGCGTCGGCGTATCGGGCCCGCCCCTGCACAACGACATCAGAATCCTGGCCTAGCTAATTTTATTCAAGAAAGGAAGGAAGCAGAACGTAGAAAACTACAGGGCAATTAGCCTAACAGCTGTCATAGGGAATTGCTATAATCAACTATTAAGAGGGTTATGGCAGGGTATTTAGAAAATCATAATGGGATCAGGCAGTGTCAACATGGCTTTGTGACAGGGAAATTATGTTTAACAAATTTATGAGAGTTTTTTGAGTAAGTAACAAGCAAGGTGGATAAAGGGGAACCTGTAGATGTGGTGTACTTTGATTTCCGAAAGGCATTTGATAAGGTGCCACATCAAAGGTCACTACACAATATACGAGAACATGGTATTGGAGTAACATATTTAGCAAGGATGAAGGATTGGTTAGCTAACAGAGAGTAGAGAAAAATGGTTCTTTTTCGGGTTGGCAAGCTTTAACAAGTGGAGTCCCACACGGATCAGTGCTGGAGCCTCAACTATTTACAATCCGCATCAATGATTTGGATGAAGGGATTGAATGTATGGTAGTTACATTTGCCGATGACACCAAGATAGGTACCAAAGTAAGTTGTCAAGAGGAGGTAGAGACTCTGCAAAGAGATATAGACCAGTTAATTGAGAGGGAAAAATTTGGCAGATGGAGTATAATGTGGGAAAATATGAACTTGTCCACTTTGGCAGGAAGAATAGAAAAGCAGTATACTATTTAAATGAAGAGAGGTGGCAAAACTTGGTGGTGCAGGTGGATCTGGTACATGTATCATAAAAAGTTAGTATGCAAGCACAGCAAGTGATTAGGAAGGCAAATAGCATGTTCACATTTATTGCAAGGGAAGTGGAAATAAAAGTTGGGAAGTTTTACTGCGCCTGTAGAGGGCTTGGTGAGACCACATCTGGAATACTGTGTACAGTTTTGGTCTCCTTATTTAAAAATAGATATAACTGTGTTTGAAACAGTACAGAGAAGGCTCACTTGACTCATACCTGGGATGAAGGGCTCACCCTTTGAAGAAAGCTTGAACAAGTTGGGCCTATACCCATTGGAGTTTAGAAGAATGAGAAGTGATCTTCTTGAAACATATAAGATCCTGAGCGGACTTGATAGGGCAGATACCAGGAGGATGCTTCCACTCGTGGGTGAGACTAGAATTAGGGGCACAGTTTAAAAATAAGAGGTCTCCATTTTAAGTCTGAGATGAGGAGAATTTTTTTCTCTCAGAGGGTTGTTGGTATGTGGAATTCTCTTCCCCAGAAAGCAGTGGAGGCTCAGTCATTGACTTTATTCAAGGCAGAGCTAGACTTATTTTTGATAGACAAAGGAATCAAGTGTTATGGGGGATAGACAAAAACGTGGAGCTGAGACTGCAACCAGATCAGCCATGATCTTATTGAATGGCAGAGTGGGCTCAAAGGTCTGAATGGGCTACTCCTGCTCCTATGTTTCTAAGTGCAACTCCTCTTTTGCAATTTTATTCATTTTGTTTTTGCCCACACAGTAAATGCCGTTAAATCTTAGCAAATAGACCTTTAAGATTTGAAATTTGCCTTTCAGAATTATAACATTTTGTATTGTGCCACGTGGAGTCTAATATCAAATTTACAGTTTTTTTTGAAAGACTTTCCACGCAAATTAAAGATGCTATTTCATTCCACATAATTTTAATAGAAAATCGTAGGATCATTTGCTATACTAAGGGTTCTCCAATAATTAAAATCTGATTGTGATGAAGAGATGTGTATAAACTCTTAGGCTGAAGTAGAAAAAAAGATTACCCTTTTAAGAAATTCTTTAGTGACTTTTATCTGGAGTTTTAATTATTTCATTTGAATTGATTGATGCTCTAAAATGAACAGTCATGCTTATGATTCTCTGTACCATACAGGAAAAGGTGGATTGAAGTTGACTCCAATTTGTTCCTTTAACTCGCCGTAGAACTGTTCAAATATTTTTATGTTTGAAAACCCCAAATGAAGGTTGAAAACAACAAAGATTGTTTGTAAGTGAGAAGGTAAGACATTTTATAAAACTAAGTTAAATCTGGAAATGCAGGACCCGTTTAAAAATGCTCAAAAACATTGATGGTTTCTATGGAAAGACAATGAATATATAGGTAGATTTTTAAATTATTTAATGGAAAAAAGGAAAATTAAGTATTGTAATTGTTAATCAAACAAATTTAAAAACAGGCACACGTATATTTCATTCACACATGTTGCATACACAACTCTAGTGCCTGTATAAAATGTATCAAAAGTTTATTACAAATCTTATATTATACAATAGGTGCCATGATTTGGAAAACAAATGTGCTCCTTTATTACCTAAGTCCACTTGTGCACTGATTTTTTCGAAAGCAAGCAGAAAACAATTGATGTACAAATTTTGTTTAAATGTTACCTGTGTATTTAACTGATTTGTGATGATTTAATAGCTAATAAATCCCAATATTTGTACTTGATTTACATCTAATAAGAATATTGGAGCTATTAAAATCCACAGGAGATTTTTATTCATTAAGCCAGTAATACACTCCTCATCATTTATATATATGACATTATTATACCTGTACACTTTCTTGAATTTGGGATGGATAAATTAGCTATTTTTAGCTGAAACATCAAATTAATTAAACTAATTGTAAGCATAAAATGTTGCATTTAATTTATTTGAAGCATTATTTTCCACATTACCATGATTAAGGTATGTTGTGTATTATTGTGACAGGTTCTTAAGGATAGCATTCATTTTCAGAGGAACATAATACATGGCTGTGTTTTTTATGTATAACTGTAAGCTTGAACTATATAATAACTTTTTGGGCCACAAAGACAAGGTCAAAATTCTTAAGAGTAACTGTTTTAAAAACAGTGACGCTTTGGAACCTTGTTAGTGAAAATGTAGAATTGACGTTTCGATGAAGAAAAATGTCAGTTATACAGGGGCAAAGTTACAAATTCTGGAAAACTGGAAACAAAGCAAGAGATGTTGCAAGTACACAGTAAATCAGTCAACATCTAAAGAGGAAGAGAAAACAGATTAACATTTCATGCTAGAGACTATACTGTCAGCTTTGTGATCAAAGGCCAACCACATGAAGCATTGGTCTGTCTTTACCGTTCTCAGCTGCTGATCTGTCAACTGTGTATTTCTAGCATCTTGGTTTTGTTGCCATTGGAATTCCAGTATTGGGCTCTGAACTGGAACCAAGTGTAAAAATTGACAGTTGCACTTAAACTTTCTCAAGGGGTTGTCCCACAGTCTAGCCTGGATTGTTTGGCATTTTAAGTGGGAAACAACATCAAATGGGATCTCTTTCAACATTGTTCAACTCTACTTCCTGAGTCAGTCATGGCACAGCATTGATGTCGTCAATGGACATACCTGAAGGTTGGTGATTTAACAAAAAAAAGGGCAGCAGGGTTATTTGACGTGGAGGGGGTAGGGAAAATGCTGTGGAACAGTGAAGGGATAAAAGGACAAGGTAAATTGTGTGTATATTTTTTTCAAATTGTGGAATTTGCATCCAGTATTGCACCTGAGATTGAGATTGCATGCTATTCTGAGATGTTAGCATACTGGCTCACATGTAATTCAGTGGACACATAAATTGCAGAGTTTGTCAGGCTTTTTATAGAAGAGTAGAAACATTGGGGGGGGAATCTTCTCCTTTTCGTCCCTGCCGCAATGGCAGGACCATTTACGAGTCGAAAACCAGACCTTCTCAACTGGAAGTTGCTCTTTACCAAAGCAAACTAATTATCATCCTGTTTCAAGGTTCCCAAACCTATTAGGGAGGTTGGACAAGATGAGGCATCCATTTTGTCAAAGGAAGGGCGGGATCATATCAGGATCATGTCAGGACCCTGATCTGACACCAATTTCCAGGACTTTCCTATCCTGTTTGACCCCAAACCCATCTCTAAAGGGCTGGGAAAGGGAGGAGCATAACAATCTAAGAATGAGTTAACTCCTATTGCTCTCTTTTACCCCTTTTGGTTAGTTCAAGTGGCATTGACAGACGGCTAAGAATAAATTTCTTGACTGGGAATTCTGAGTCAGGGGATGGTATGTGGTTCCGTTACTGTGGGGCAACAGAACATAATCTACAGAATAAATGGAGGAGAGAGAGAGACCTTATTTTAATGAGAATAGCTATTCCTATATTATGAATAGAAGGATGTATTTCATTTACAGACCGAAGGTTTTATACAATTTTAAGAAAATAATGAGTAGAGAGTGGGGGGAAAACTGAAACTGAGCTGGTTATAGGATAATATAATGGAACTTCCACAGGTCCTGTTTGATTCTGCATTTTACATGATTTTTACAGGAAAATCATGCCTGAATTACACATCATAAGAAAACCAACAAAAGTGCCAGATTGACTGAATTTTGAACTCCCACTGTTTTCCAGCAAATTATTTCTGATTGCTCTGTTTCCAAGAAATAAAATGGCACACTGAGCAGTCAGCCACTTACAGACTGCTACTCTTGTCATAAGTTTTGTTTGTCATGTTGCAGACCATGTCCAAGTGACTCAAGAACAGCATGCAAGAACTGATTCCTTAATCATTTGTGGTATGTGGTGGTTCACTAACGTGAAGGCATAGTTGATTTATGCACCCTATATGAATTTATGGAAAAGAACATATTAAAATTGTGTGGAGAAGCCATTACCTGGGCACATTGCATTACTAAACAAAACTGTATCTTCACTGGTGGGGAGAGAATTAAGAGATGTGCATGGAAGATAGACTTCCAGATGTGTATTATATAGCACTTCTTCTCTACAATAAAATACTGCAGGAATTTTGTAATGGATGTACAGAAAAAGATGCATGAAATTAATGTAGGTATCAAATGCAGTGTCAAAAATACAAAGTTTTGGGAACATCATAAGCGATTTGGATATTATCAAATATGTATGGCCTTGTATAAAACCTGTATTGTATAGATTGTATAAAACCTTTGGTCTGTGAATGAAATACATCCTTCCACTGGAGTTTAGAAGAGTGAGGGGTGATTTGATTGAAGTATACAAGATCCTGAATGGCCTTGACAAGGTGGACGTCAAAAGGATGTTTCGTCTCGTGAGTGAGTCCAAAATTAGGGGGGCACTGTTTTATAATTAGGGGTCGCCCTTTTAGGACAAAGATGAGGTGAAATTTTTTCTCTCAGAGGGTTGTGCAACTTTGGAATTCTCTGCCTTAGAAGGAGGTGGAGGCGGGGTCATTAAATATTTTTTTAAGACAGAGGTAGATAGATCCTTGTTAGGCAAGGGAATCAAAGGTTATTGGGTTAGGTGGGAACGTGGAAATCAAAATGCAAGAAGATCAGCCATGATCTTATTGGATGGCGGAGCGGGCTCGAAGGGCCGAAAAGTTTACCCCTGTTCCTATTTCTTATGTTCTTATGTTGTCATATACACAAGGGGCAGAATTTTTGCCTCCATATAGGGGTGAATATGGTGACAGGGAGGCGCGAAAACTCCCGTCAGTTAGCCTGCTGGTTTGTCAGCACCATGCCACCTAAGGGCCACTTTTTTGGAGGTGGGATTGGGGCCGGATATAAGTTAATGACCAAGTAAAGACAATTAATGGAGGGCAACTGAAACTGAAGGCTTCCCTCTTCATGATGGTATACCAAGACCCATGGCGATTTTTAAATTTGAAAATGTTAAAAGTTGGGAGAGGGCGTTTCAAGATGGAGGTGCCCCCTCTCTCTCTCTCTCTCTCTCTCAGCTGAAATGGCAGGCTGCAGCTCTTTCCAAGCTGCAGGGCCTCCTATTAGCCCCCCAGCTTTGACAGCCTGCCCACTGTACTTAATTGGATAATGAATATCCCTTCTGGCCACTAATCGGCTAATACAGGGAAAATCAATATCTGGGTGCAAGTTCCCTACACAGTGTGGGGTCAGGACCCTGATTTGACCCTGACATTGGGGTCCCAACCCAAAACCCTGCGGAGGGTGAAAATTAACCAAAATTCTCAATGTACCTTGTTACAATCCCTGTAGAATCCAATAACTTTTGGAAATATATTCACATTTCCATTGGCTGACTGAAAGGATAAGATTTCAAATTTTAAGACCTTTTATGCAATAAATAAACTAAAGGCAACATTCTCTAAATGCTATTCAGTAGGCAACTTATACTCTAAATTACAGGAAAGCTCCCCCGTTTAATGGTTAAAGCAACAGAAAATCCCCCTGCATGGTTCTACCTTACCCTGTCCCTTAAATGGACACTTCATTCTTCAAGAACTGGTCCATAGCTATTCTCAAGTGCACATGGCTTGTTTTCTTTTTACTTTCTAGCCCGATAACTTCTAATCCCTAAACTGATTTTCACAGTGAGGGTTACCCTGAAGATTCCTGAAGATTAGCCAAAGCTAAGCATATCTTCCAGCCTCATTTAAATATTCACAAACTTGGTCTCTTCAACCTGAGTGTGAGCTCCCACCCACATTCTGTCTGGTGAATAATAGAGACTGACTGCTGCTATCTCTCTGCTCTCTCTCTCTCACTCAGATTTTTTCAGACTGACCTGTCTGTGAGTTTCAAGAACACATTAAGAAAAACCCTGTAACCCAATCCTACAATGGCTTGCCATGGACTCTTCCCCTCTCAAAGCCCATCTCCATGGTGACTTACCATCAGGGAGTGGAGAGCTACCAGACCTGTGTAGGATCACTTCTAATCAGTGTTCAAATAGCAATATCACCGGAAAATCTTAAATTAATTGATTGTTGAGCAACGGCTGTGAGGAATTGTCTGGCTGATAATTGAAAAGCATAATTTTTTAAGTAAAAGCAACTACTTAAAATTAATTAAGACATGTGGAAGTAAAGTAAAGTTAAAGTAAGTGAATTAAAGTTAAGGCATGGTAGGGCAGCTCGGCTGCGTGGCATGTGGGAACTCATGGCCGAGATGACCACATGCACAGGAAGTGTCACCAGCTGCAGAAATTTGAGCTCCAGGTTTTGGAGCTCGAACGATGGCTGGAGTCACTGTGGCACATCCGAGAGGGTGAGAACTACGTGGATGGCAAATATAGGGAGGTGGTAATGTGGGGCATTGTATAAATCAGGAACTTAGAGGTGCATGCAACAAGGTAATACAGTAATCATAAACATAGAGCAGTGATTTGGTAAAAGAAGAAATACATGCTGTAGAGAGGGTTCCTGTAGGCAATGAATTAGAAGGAAGATGGAAAACTGAATTATAAGTTAGTTAGAAGGGAGAAAACAGAGTGTGAATTAAGTGCAATTTTTCAGAGCAGTTGCAACTTTGTAGTGGTGTCCGACATGATTCAGTTTTAGGACCACATTTGTTTGCTGTGTATGCTAATGATTTGGATTTAAGCTTAGCGAGAGTGATATTGAAATTTGCAGATGATTCCTAAATAGGAGTTATAGTTAATTATTTAGCAGACCAAACAATACAGCAGAGGGATATTGGTATGATGGTGGAATGGGCTAACAATGGTTGATGCTGTTCATTGTCAGTAAGGGGAAATTTGGTTAAGAAAAGTAACATAGTAATTATGCTCTGAATGAAAGTAGACTTGGTGCTTTTGAAGAGCAGAGGAATTTGGCAATACAGGTTCAAAGGACATTAAAGGCAGCACTTCAAGTTGATAAGGCTGTAAAAAAAAGCTAATGGGTTGGTTGGGTTGAAATTGAAAGCTGTAATTTTACTTTTACGGCTGTAATGTCTTCTGTACCTCTTAGAGTCATTGATTCCTAGAATTTTACAGCATGGAATAAGACTGTTCAGCCCATCATGCTTATGCTAGCTGTTTGAACGTGCTGTATAATTAGTTCAATTTCCCTGCTTTTACTCCATAACTCTGCTCCTCTACATATAACTTTATTTGGATTAACTTCAATGTGCTCCTGCTTTTCCCCTGCAACGTCTGCTGTGCCATAAAAGTTATATCTTACATCCAAGATCTTTTTCAAAAGGAAAGCTTTTAGGAATGCCCAGTTATGTCCTGTCCACAAAAAGCAAGACAAATCCAATTCATCAGCCTATTCTCAATCATCAGCAAAGTAATAGAAGGTGTGATTGACAGTGCTACCCAAGCAGCACCTACTCAGCAACAACCTGTTCGTTGATGCTCACTTAGGGTTCTGCCAGGGCCTCTTGACTTCTGACCTCATTACAGCCTTGGCCCAAATATGGACAAAAGAACCAGAGGTGAGGTGGTAACAGGTTCCCTTCACACCAAGGCAGCATTTGACTGAGTGTGGCACCAAGGGTTCCTAGAGAAATTGAAGTCAATGAGAACTCCTCTGGTTGGAATCATACTTAGCATAATGCCTAACAGCACTGTGGGTGTTCCTACGCCATATGAACTACAGTGGTTCAAGACGGCAGCACCACCACCTTCTCGAGGGCAATTTGGGATGGATAATAAATGTTGACTTAGCCAGTGAAGCCCACATCTCATGAACAAATTTTTAAAAAAGGAAGATAGTTGTGATTGTTGGAACCCAATCATCTCATCCTCAGGATATTGCTGCAGGAGTTCTACAGGTGTTTCATCAATGACTTTCTTTCCATCATAAGGTCAGGCGAGGAGATGTTCGCTAGTGATTTCACAGTGTTCAATACCTTTCAGAACTCCTCAGACACTAAGTAGTCCATGCCCACATGCAGCAAGACCTGGACAATATACAGGCTTGAGCTGATAAATGGCAAGTAGCATTCGCATCACAGAAGTGCTAGGTAATGACCATCTCCAACAAGAGGGAATCTAACCATCTCTCCTTGACATTCAATGTAATTACCATCATTGAATTCCCCACTGTCAAATTCTTGGGGGTTACCATTGATCAGAAACTGAACTGGACCAGCCATATAAATATTGTGGCCAGCAGAACAGGTCAGAGGCTGGGAATTCTGTGGCTAGTAACTCACCTCCTGACTCTCCAATGCCTATCCACCATTTACAAGGTACAAGTCAAGAATGTGATGGAACACTCTCCACTTGCCTGGAGGAGTGCAGCTCCAACACCATTCAAGAAGTTATACACCGTCTAAAGCAAAGGAGGCTGTCTGATTGGCACCCTATCCACCACCTTAAACATTCATTCCCTCCATCACTGATGCACCATGTCAGTAGTGTGTACCATCTACATGATGCACTGCAGCAACTCACCAAACCTCCTTCAATAGTACCTTCCAAACCTATGGCCTCTAACACCTAGAAGGACAAGGGCCTCAGACACATGGGAACACAACCATCAACAAGGTCCCCTCCAATTCACTCCTCACCCTGTCTTGGAACTATATTGCCATTCCTTTATTGTTGCTGGACCAAAACCCTGGAGCTCCATCTCTAACAGCACTGTGGGTGTATCTACACCACATGGGCTGCAGTGGTTCAAGAAGACGGCTCACCGCCACCTTCTCAAGGGCAATTCAGGCTAGGCAATAAATGCTGGTCTTACCAGCAGCACTCGCACTCCAAGAACGAATAAAAAAAATTGTTGTTCCATTCATCAAATGACCAGCCACATGCTGCAGGCAGCGTCTTAAGTATCAACCCAGCAGCTACTAACTCCAAAAAGAAAGACAAAAATGATCTATCTTTAAGCATCTTTAAATCGTCTCAACACAGAATCCAGAAAGACCATCAGTCGGATTATTTAGCAAATGTTGTCCAATCGTAGGATCATATCTAATGTTGGACAGTGTTTTGAGTTTTGCAAGTATGGGCTGGTTGGGTACGGTCTGTACCTTGCCCGTTGTGAATAGTGAAAGAGACATGCTGTTTGATACAATACATCAGTCTTTGGGACATACAAACCAAAGTCTGAAATCACCCAAGCCATCTACAGGATCTGTATACAATTGACTTTTTTTTGGACTCCTAAGCAAGTTAACCTACCCTCCCACTTTATAATGTGTGTGTGTGTGTGTGTGTGTGTGTGTGTGTTTAAACATGAATGGATGTGGGCGTGAGAGTTGGAACATTTTTATTATTTTTATTTGGATCAGGTGTTAAGTACAATAAATATTACGGAAAAAAGACATTTTTGTCAAAGCTTTTTGTCTTGCACTCATCAGGGCGAACCATAAGAATACCAAATGTAAAGCGAAGAATGGAGGCGATGGCATAGTGGTATTGTTGCTGGACCAGAGACCCAGGATAATGCTCTGGGGACCTGGGTTCAAATCTTGCTATGGCAGATGGTGGAATTTGAATTCAATAAAAATCTGGAATTAAAAGCCTAATAATGATTGTTGTAAAAACCCATCTGGTTCACTAATGTCCTTTAAGGAAGGAAATCTGCTGTCCTTACCTGGTCTGGCTTACATGTGATTCCAGACCTACAGCAATGTGGTTGACTCTTAAATGACCTCTGAACTACGGATAGGTAGTAAATGCTGGCCTGGCATAAATGATTTTAAAAAAAATCATATTATATGAGAAGAGAGTACTGGTTGACAAGTGGAGACTGATTGTTAGAGGCATTGTCATTGAGAATGCACCAGTTGATGGTGACTGACAGTTAACTGTCAAGCATTGTTTGAAATTTAAACCAGGCAGCTTAACTCTGGTCAAAAAGCTGCCCTGAGGAATGAGCCAGCAAATGGATGTCACTTTGTTTAGCTGAAACAAGTGCAACATGTGTACATGTTCTTTCTGTCTGCAAAGAACAGGGCCCTGTGTATTAGTATATGTAGCTTCCAGTACACGCAAATGAGCCACGCTGCAAGCCCGAATGACAACCTTACATTGTTTGTCAGCATAATTCTTAGTACTCTGGGGATTATTTAGCAAATGTTGTCCAATCGTCGGATCACATCTAATGTTGGACAGTGTTTTGAGTTTTGCAAGTATGGGCTGGTTGGGTACGGTCTGTACCTTGCCCGTTGTGAACAGTGAAAGAGACATGCTGTTTGATACAATTCATCAGTCTTTGGGACATACAGCCTACACACCTAGCATCACACTGACACTAAAATTCATATACCACATTGCTCATTTGTGTGATAGGGAGGACATCTTTTTGGCTTGACGACAGCATCCTGTCAGTGGTGAATATCACTCATGTTGCTACTGCAAGTAGAAGTGTGAAACAGTTAGCTTGACCTGTTGCTCAACATTTTGAGAAACCTTGCCCTTCCAGGGTAATCTGATGTGGAGACTGCGCACTTTTCAGGGCTGAAAGTGACGGCCTTAGGCCCGTTCATGAGTTGCGATATACAGTGCGAAATGACCTGATCAGGGTAGCTAATATCCCTCAGGATGTCTTTGATGAGTCCTATTTCAGCATCCGGCTTGCATGGTGAGCAAATGGCTTAGGCCCTATTTACAAGGTTGTTGATAAGGCCAATCTTATAGCGCATGCAACTGTAAGAATCCCAATATGTATATTGACCAGTGAAGGTGGGCTTGCAGTAGACCATGGTAGAGAACGCCTTGGCAGATTTCTCAACTAGTACATCAAAAAAAGGGAGTTCATTTGACTGCTCCATTTCAAAGGTGAATTTGTGCATGGAATGGAGCCCTTTAAGACATATAAGGCAATTATCACATGCAGCTTCAGATTTAAATATAGCAAACATATCAACCACATATCAAAAATATGCATGGGGTAGGAAGTTGGGTGTCATTCCATCAAAGATATAGAACCCAACAAAGACATTTGTGAGAGCTGGGCCTAGAGGGGATCCCGTGGCAACGCCATCTCTTCGGGCATACAGGTGGCATTAGAGTCCATTTGCCAAAAAATCAGTTCTCTCTTCTCGTGTAGTATAAATTGTTGTTCCCTTTACACTTGGTATTCTTATGGATTGCCCTGATGAGTGCAAGACAAAAAGATTTGACAAAAAATGTCTCTTTTTCCAGCAATAAACTCAAGTTCTGTACTGCCAAATGACTACAATAAATGCTATTCTTTTTTCTTTTAAAAATTACAAGAAAGCGCGAATGATCCAACAATTTTGGATCCAAAATAGGCTTAGCAACAAGGAACAAAGGCCAATGGTCGATGGATGTTTTTGCCAATAGAAAATGGTTTCCAGTGGTGTTCCACAGAGCTCGGTATTGGGACCCTTCCTGTTTGTTGTATATATTAATGATTTGGACTTAAATGTGGGAGGCATGACCGGGAAATTTGCAAATGATACAAAAATTGGCCATCTAGTTGATAGTGAAGAGGATAGCTGTTGTCTCCAGAATGGTATCGATGGTTTAGTTGGGTGGGCGGAAAGGTGGCAAATGGCATTCAATCTGGAAAAGTTATGCATTTGGGGAGGGCAAACAAAGCAAGGGAACACTCAATAAATGGGAGGATATTGAGAGGGCTTGAGGAAGTGAAAAACCTTGGAGTGCATGTCCACAGGTCCCTGAAGGTGGCAGGACAGGTGGATAAGGTGGTAAAGAGATCCATATGGAATGCTTTCCTTTATTGGATGAGGTATTGAATACAAAATCAGGGATGTGATTTTGGAACTGTATAAAATGCTGGTTGGCCCACAGCTGGAATTTTGTGTACGGATCTGGTCACCACACTACAGGAAGGACATAATCCCTCTGGCGAGAGTGCAGAGGAGATTTAGAAAAATGTTGCCAGGGTTTTAAAATTGCAGCTATGAAGAAAGATTGGATAGTTTAAGGTTGTTTTTCTTAGAACAGAGGAGGCTGTGGGGTGACCTAACTGAGGTATGCAAAATTATGAGGGGCTTAGATAAGGTAGACAGGAAAGACCTGTTACCCCTAGCTTAGGGGGTCAATTATAAGGGGTCATAGATTTAAGGTGATTGGTAGAAGGATTAGAGGCGACATGAGGAAAAACTTTTTCACCCAGTGGGTGGTGGGCATTTGGAATTCACTGCCTGAATTGGCGGTTGAGGCTGAAATGCTCAATGCATATAAAAGGTACCTGGATCTGCACCTGTAGCGCTATAACCTGCAAGGCTACGGACCAGGTGCGGGAAAGTGGAATTAAAATGAGCGACCAGTTTCTTTTTGTCTCTTTTTTGGCCAGTGCAGACACGATGGGCTGAATGGCCTCATTCTGCACTTTAACTTTTCTATGGTCCTATTGTTCTATGGTTCTAAAACCTGTCTGTGTGTGTCTTTTACAGTCACAGCACTTAAACAGTTAAACACTCACAGACTTGGCAAGCAAGTTCTCTTAAAAAACACCCTTTTCAGACAACCTATGGATGGAAAGAGACAGGAGCCATTCTACCATTTCTTACTTGACCATAACAGATATTTGGTGGCTGCTTCTGCGACTGGTCCCATACACAATGAGGAATATGAAGTGGGAAATTAAATTGATCCCTAGAAGTATTTAAAAACTTCCATATGGGTGTTCTTGCGGTTTACAGTACTAGAATACTTAACATGGCCACATTCGAGGCTAGTATCTTTATAGATCAGAATGAAGTAACTTGGTATACTTTACAAGACTTATCCATTGAAGAGTTATGGAGTGTAGTGAGATATTTAGAAGTGAATATCTGCCCTAAAGCTAGGAAACCTGAAATCCTAAAACTTCTGGCCACCCACTTTCCAATTGAACCTAACAAACTGGAAGAGTGCATGGAATCAGAAACGGAAAGGCTGGCATGGGTAAAGGTACAGCTATAGCAGCAGAAACTAGAGCTAGAATTTCAAGCTAGGAAAGAGGAATAAGAAAGGCAAGAGAGAAAGGAAAAAGAGGAAAGAGAATTCCAGGAAAAAGAAAGAGAGAGAAAAGGAAGAAAGGAGGAGAGCGAATTCCAGGAAAGAAAGGGAGAAAGAGCCTTCCAGGGGGGAAATGTTTGAAAGGGAGTTAAAGGCATAAACAGACCAGATAAATGCAGATAGAAGTGATTAGGGAAAGGTCAGCTGTATGCAGTGGAGACACCAAAGTGAAGTAAGTGACCCTAGCTCAGGACTGAGTGTTGAGCTCTAAAGGACTCACAACTGAGATGAAGGTTTAATGATGATGATATGGAAGCATTTTTTTGTTTCATTCAATAAGTTTGCAAGAGGTTGAAGTGGCCGGCAAAGGTTTGGACCCTTCTACTGTAAAGCAGATTAACAGGAAAAACCCATGTGGTTTATTCCCTATTGTCCAATGAGAGTTTGTCAAACTATGAGATGACTAAAAATACCATCCTGACTGCATACGAGCTGGTACTGGAAGTCTATTGTGAAAAATTCTGAACCTCCCAGAAGCAACCTGAGCAAACTTACATTGAGTTTGAAAGGATTAAGCAACTTGCTTTCAACCAATGGATATGGGTGCTTAAGATAGGTCCCACGTATGAAAACCTCAGAAATGTGCTTCTCCTTAAGGAATTCAAAAACTCATTCCCCCTTTCCATAAAGGCCCATGTTAAAGAGCAGGGGGACGACAAAGCCAGACAAGCGCAATTATGGCTGACGATTACAAGCTTCTCAAAAAACCCTTGGCATAAGGGAAATCCCTAGTCACCTCCAAAATCCCAAAAAGGATAGGAAGTGGGAGAGTGATGAAGAATAAGCAGCCAAGGGTGAGAAAGTAAAAATGCAAGTACAGGGAACCCTCCTAAAGCCAAAATGGAATGTGCTGAGAACAGGACTGATGCCCCAACACATGTGTGTTTCCTCTGAGCTGACTGCTGGAAATTAAAGGGAAAATCCATTGGTTTTGTGGGATGTACCAGACCAGTGTAGGTAAAGGAACCCTGACAGAAAGCAAAACAGTCAAGTCTGTGGCTCTAACCATGGCAGTAAATCCCTGTAGACATACCACTGTGAGTGTGATAGAATTTGACTGAATTTTTGAAGGTTGCCAGGATTTTGTGTTTAAAGGGGAAGTGACCCCATACCCCTCAACTGAAGCAAGTAAGCCCATAATCCTACTTAGGAATGCAGGGGCCAGACAACCCTCTTGCTGGGAAAGGCATGACCTTCCTACTATCGTGGTAGCTTCCCCAGTGGCCCTAGAGAGACTGAATGAGGTTAGGGAGACAAAGCAATTACAGGAGAAAGTTCCTGGCATTTTCCCTGACAGTGTGGTAACTCAGTTCATGGCCCAGCTCATGGCCCAGTTCACCGATATATTTCCAAGTCAGGATGGTGAGTGACTTGAAGGGGAACTTCCGGATGGCGGTATTCCCATCTATCTGCTGCCCTTGTCCTTCTAGATGGTACTGGTTGTGGGTTTGGAAGGCACTATCTAAGGAGTCTTGCTGAATTCCTGCAAGGCATCTTGTAGATGGTACACACTGCTGCTACTGTGCATCAGTGGTGAAGGGAGTGAATGTTTGTGGATGGGGTGCCAATCAAGCGGGCTGCTTTGTCCTGGATGGTGTCAAGCATCTTGTGTGTTGTGGGAGCTACACTCATCCAGGCAAGTGAGGAGTATTCCATCACATTCCTGACTTGTGCCTTGTAGATGGTGGACAGGCTCTGGGGAATCAGGAGATGAGTTACTTGTCGCAGGATTCCTAGCCTCTGACCTGCTTTTGTAACCACAGTATTTATATGGCTAGTCCAGTTCAGTTTCTGGTCAATGGCAACCCCTAGGATGTTGATAGTGGGGCATTCAGTGATGGTAATGCCATTGAACATCAAGGGGCGATGTTTAGCTTCTCTCTTGTTGGAGATGGCACTTTTTTGCCTGGCACTTGTGAGGCGCGAATGTTATTTGCCACTTGTCAGCCCAAGCCTGGATATTGTCCAGGTCTCGCTGCTTTTGTGGCACCTGCACAGATTTGCCAGGCAGAGAAAAGGGTGAAAGAAACATTGAGGATGGGTCAGAGGGAGAAGAAAGCCTGGACAATTCCCAAATTGAACCTCAACCATCTGGTGAACCAACACTGAAATACCAGGGAGACTAAACACTGTGCTCTCTGATTTAGATGCAGGACAGAGAGGAGGTTTAACAAAGCAGCTAGCACCATTTAAAGAGATCTGTAAGGCAAAACTAGGATGCACAACTAGCCGTGAATGATGTGGATGTAGGATGGATCCCTCCCATAAAGCAAAATCTCTATTGCCTAAGGCCCAAGAAATTGGCCCATGTTCAGGATGAAATTAAACGCATGCTGGAGCACTACTTGATTGAGGCCAGCCACAACAGCTGGAGTTCTCCGGTTGTACTCTTATCCAAGCCCAATGGCTCAACAAGGCGCTACATTGATTGCAGAAAGGTTAATGCAGTGACCAGAGCTAATTCATACCTGATCTCTCACCTGGAAGATGCTATTGACAGAGTAGGAAACTCCACTTACATCACAAAAATAAATTTGTTAAATGGATACTACATGTTCCCCCAAACACCCGAGCTAAAGAGGTCTTGGCTTTCATTACACCAGATGACTTACTCCAATGCTGAGTAATGCCATTTGGGTTCAGAAATGGCTCAGCCACCTTCCAAAGGTTGATGAACCAGGTAGTGGCTGGCCTGCCCAATTGTGTAGCATACCTGGTTGATCTGCTTGTATACAGTGACACATGGAGGGACCACCTAAACCAGTCACAAGCCCTATTTGGAAGGCTGCAGTCCGCTAATTTAGTGGTAAACCTCACGAAGAGCGAGTTCACTAAAGCTCAGGTAACCCATCTAGGGCATGTTGTGGGTCAAGGGCGGGTGAGAAGGAAACTCTAGGGCTGCAACTCATTCTCAAGCACTTTGAAATATATGTCACAAATGAATATAAAGAGACATTAGTTAACATAGATCACAACCTCCTAATATTTGTGGAGGAACACAAAACGTGCAATGCAAGGCTGTTTTGTTGGAGCCTACTTTTGCAACCTTATCACTTAAAGATTACACACATTGCAGGAAAAAATAATGTGATCACTGACACTTATCAAGCACAAAACCAGCCCAAAAACTGTGGGTAATGGGAGACTGGGTCCAAGCTGCACCCAATGCAGCCACTGTGTGGGTGAATAAATGTTTGAAAATGAATGTATGCCTGTTTCTTTGGGCAGAATATTGCGCTCGTCGGGTGGGCGTGTGCCTGAACGGAATGAGTGTAAAATGACGCGCGATGACATCTGGCGAGCGTCCTGACATCATCACGCACTCGTGCAATGTTTTGGTTGGCGGGCACGCTCAGGAGTCAGCAGCGCGCCCGCTGACAATTACGCGGCCTATTAAGGCCCTTCATGAACTAATTGATCAAAATTTTTCACTGCCCGTCCAACTGTTCGGCTGGAGGACGGGCGAAAAGGCCAAGCGGCCTTTGCATTTTTGGCGAAACCTCATCCACAGGCAGCATGAGGTTTCGTCCAGTAATTAAAAAAAAAACTTTTCACACTCATCTCTAACATGTCCCTGCCCATGTGACAGAGTCACATGAAGGGACATTTTTTTTAACATTTTTAAATTCTTTATTGTTTATTTGGAAAATCTTCAGCTCCCTAAGGCAGCTCTGTGCCTCAGGGAGCTTTTACTTCACGCACCTACGCGCACGCATGAACTTCCACACTCGCCGCCCACGCCCCACACAGGCAGCGCTGAGCGCTGCAACGCATGGTTCACGCTGGCTGGCTGTTAATTGGCCAGCCAGCATGATATCGTGGTCGGGGCCTGATCGCGAGTGGAGGTCTTTTTCATGGCCACTCCAGCTCGCCCCTGCCGAGCCCCCCAGTGACCAGAAAATCTTGGCCTTTGCCTTTTTCTGAATGAGAAGGATTGTAATGAAATGCTTGTAGCATTTCATTTGCTCTTGGAAAGAAAGTGTCATAAAAATATGTTTTATATTGAAAATGATTTTATTTATTGAGTGGGCAGAAACCACCAGAGAAGATTAAAAAGACTGTGCAACAGCATTTTAAGTGATTTAAATAGAAGCTCTTAAGATGGCCAAACATTCACATAGCTGTACCCTACAAATTACGAAGCCATCAGCAAGGGAACAGGCTGTCTGCAAGTTGTCACCAGAGACAATCAATTTAGACGAGTGTGATTAACTTATCTCCTGAACCATTCAAAAATATCCAGACATAACCTGTGTATTCAGCTGGGTGTGGACCAAGCCAATAGACTCAATCACTTTGGACAATGGATCCCAGCTGAGAAAGGAACTCTACTGCTCATATAACTTAAAAATCATTTTTAAACAATGGACTTGGAACCAGCTTCCTATGACCACATTTGGGTAACTGGGCAGTTTGTGAGACAAAATCATGTGAGCAAACTAACCCTCTATGTGTTTTAAGAAACTTCTTTACAGGCCAGTCAGTGTGAGACCAGAAAGATACTGGGCAGGATTTCCCCCTCCCCTGTCAGGGGTGAAGTTCAAGTGCGGGCGCGCTGCACCATTTTATGCCAGCAGGCCAATTAAGGCCCGCCCAGCATGACGTCCGCACGGAAGTGCTATGTGCTCCTGTGCGAGCGGGGGGAATCCCTAAACCTGAGGGTGCGCTCTTTCGCGCATGCACACGAAAGAGCGCACTCATCTCCCTGCGGCTAAGTGCTGCCTCAGGGAGACCAGCTCTACTGTCCAAAGTATTAAAAATAGAAAAAAGAAAATTCCCTGACATATCCCCTCATGTGACACTGTCACATGAGTTGGGACATGTCCATAACTTTTAAAACAGCTTTAATTAAATTTTTAAAAACCTACATGAAACCTCATCCCGCCCGTGGATGAGGTTTCATGCTTTTTCTAATTCCCGCCAGGACTCCTGACCTGTCTGTCCAACCTTAAGGTTGGACGGGCAGGTCCATTAGTTAGGTTAATTACTCTGTCAGTGGCCTCAATTGGCCATTGACAGGTCAGCGTGCGCACAGCTGATTTTGCTGCGCCCCCGCCTACCGGAAAATTTAAGTGGGGCGCGGTGACGTCTGGGGTTCCGCCCGACATCACCGTGCGTCATTTTACGTGTTGGTGAGCGGGCCCCGCCCCCCCGCTCACCAATGGGAAAATCCTGCCCCCTGAGTTTGCATTCCCTCTCTCTCTCTGTCTCTCTCTCTCTCTCTCTCCAGTCATCCTGCAATCTTGTGCCCTGCGTGTTTGTTAACCAACTAAATTGCTGCAGGCAACAACTTAAATATCAGCCCAGCAGCTGCTCACTTCAGAAGAAAAGACAGAAATCATCCATCAACATCTTTAAATCCTCTTGATGCAGAATCCAGAAAGACCACTGAGCCCAGTCTGAAATCATTCAAGCCATCAATCTACAGGATCTGTATATTGTTGACTTTTTTGGACAGTTAAACAACCTAACCTACCCTCCCACTTTGTAACTTACTCATGTGTGTGTGTGTGTGTGTGTGTGTGTGAACTCTTGAATGCATATGTGAGTGAGAATTGGAGTGTTTTTATTGTTGTTATTTAGATTGTGTGTTAAGTACAATAAATACTATTCTCTTTTCTTTTAACACCTAAAAGAAAACCTGTCTGTGTGTGTTTTTTACAGTCACAGCACTTAAATAGTTAATCACCCACTGAATTGGCAAGCCAGTTCTTTAAGGGAAGAATTTTCAGGCTGGCAAGGAAGGGCGGGGTGTGAAATGATGCACAGTGCTGACTCAGCTGTGCGTCCGCCAAAATGTCAAAGGCCTATTAAGGCCATTAAGAAAATAATTAAAGTAGTCAAGAATGCTGCCCGTCCAACCTTAAGGTTGGCGGGCAGGCGAAGAGCCCAGGCGGCCTTCGCATTTTTCATGAAACCTCATCCACAGGCGGGATGAGGTTTCGTGAAGGGTTTATTAATTGAATAAAAAATTTTCAAACATTTGACAAACATCTCCCAGCTCATGAGGGGACATGTCTAAATAATTTTTCTCTGTCTTTAATAAAAACTTTCATTCCGAACTTAATCTCCCTGAGGCAGCTCTGTGTGTGCACTCAGCGCTTTCGGACACGCAACACGCATCACGCTGGGCGGGCCTTAATTGGCCCGCCCACGTAAAATGGCGGCGCAGCCCCGATCGGGGGGGGGGGGGGGGTGGTGCCAATCGGGTTCGTGCCTGCCCCCAACCACCCCCGCACAACCCCCCCAATGGGGGAAATTTCTGCCCTAAAAAACAACCTGCTGCAGTCAACATAGGGGCGGAAAGAGAGGGGAGCCATTCTACCACTGCTCACCCGACAGTAACACACAATAAAACCATCAGTTAAACCCCTTGGAAATTAACTTTACAGGTACTTTGAGTAGCCACGCTTGCTCACCACACAGTACTTGCAGAATTAAATGTTATGCTTTTTAAAAAAAAATTCAACAATTCTGTTAAAAAAAAGTCAACACGACTTGCTTATAAGCTCACTTAATTATCGTGTCTTCCAATACCTACAACAATATTCACTTGTGGTAACCTTTCCTTTTCTCAGGAACCTTGTTCTCACCTTCTGCTTTCTTCCTGGAGTTTGAACCCTTCACCTGTGCCTTTGGTGTAGGTATTTCTCAGGCTTCTATGTACGTGTACCTTCCAAACCTCTGAACTTGCACCACATCAGAGCCAGCACCTGCTCCATTTATTCACTGTATTCTTCAAACCACTGCAAGTGATAGGGGCCCAGTTCCTCCTACATCTTCATTTAAAAATTTTAGCCTCACTGTTTCCTGTTTATTTCATCCTTTCCGGGCTCAGCCATTTATTAACATTGATTTACTTAATTCCTTCTTTAGTTTGGTGCTGCTCTCAATGTCGTCTTTTTGTGCTGGGAACCCTCTTTCACTCTTTTCATTTAGGCTTGTTTATATCAATTGACTAATTAGCTGATTCTTGTGCTATCTGCTGGACTTTTAAAAAGAATAATCTTTTTTGTCTGCCCAGTTGTAATTTTTTAAAATTTTATTCTTTCAGCAAAAGCTCTTCTTATCAACTTTCCATTCACTTTTGTTCAGTTCTTCACTATGTCTCTCTATTTATTTAAATCGTTCTTCCCCCATTCATGTCCAATTGGAACCATTCTCCTTTTGTCATTCCTTCCAACTGCCACCTAAACCAGCACATGAAACCTTGCGTCATTCTCTTTTACAGGTATGTCCACCATCTCCCGTCAGCAGCAAGCCACACACAGAACTCCAAGAACACCACCACAGGACTATGCAACAACACATGGCATGCTATACGATATAACACTCTTGTCATTAGAAAACAGCATATCACCTGACTAATGGGTGATTGTCCAGTTTTGAAAATATGCACCCCATCTTATTTATGCATAGCCCTTTTTGTCAGTAATTATGAAATGTATGTTATAGTGACTGGCCTAAAACTTAACATGGGGCAGAATTTTGCCCTTGGCGGGGGCGCTCGGTGGAGGCAGGTGGTCGGGAAGCCGACCACCACCCGCGGTTGGCACCGCACCGCGGTTTCACACTGGTGAACCAATTAAGGCCCGCCCAGAGTTGAAACGTGAGTGGCCGCGCCGAGCACTGCCTTGTATGGACGGGCAGAAGAGGGTGAGTGGGCCGAGCACGGACTTTGCACGTGTGCACAAGTGACCGCTCCACAATCTCCCTGAGTCACAGAGCTGCCTCATGGAGGTGAAGAGATTTTTTTAAAAAAGTAATAAAAAAAATAAAAATGTAATGAATCACGTCACCTCATGTGACTCTGTTACATGAGCAGGGACATGTAAATAAAGGAAGATTATTAACGTTTTTATTTTAATTTTATTTGCTTTTGGAAACCTCATCCTGCCCGCCGATGAGGTTTCCAAAAAAATGCAAAGGCTGCTTGGCCTTTTCGCCTGCCCGCCAACCATGAGGTTGGATGGGAAGCGAAAAATTTGATTTAAGTGGTTACTTAATGGCCTTAACAGACCTTTTAATTGTCGGTGGGTGTGCTGCCGGCTCCGGCACATGCCCGCTAACCAGAATCGCGAGACTCTGCGTTGACATTGGCACGCTCAGCCAACGTCAACGCACATCATTTCATGCTCGAGCGGGTCGGGTGCATGCCTGCCCACCGAGCGAAAATTCCTGCCCATGTTATAAAATACATAATGAAGAACTGAAAAGTCTTGGAAGAGTTTATTGTGCATTACTCAAATATGGGTTTGAGTCATCAGAAAACTGTCTACTCATGGCTTAGAATGTATCCGTATTCAATTCTTTATGTTCAGGTGGAGAGATGGTCGTGGCAGTATTTAGGGGCAGAATTTTATGGCCCCGCCCCCCATCGGTGGGATTTTCTGGTCCCGCCGAAGTTAATGGACTTTCGAGCCACATTTTCTGGCCCCACCCCTCCCACGGCAGGGCCATAATAATTCCGCCCCTAGGAGTTAATAAAGACATGGGGCTATGGTAGAGATAAAATAAAGCCAATACATTGTATGTATCACTGGTTTTCTATCACACTGTTGTTTTGAAGAGGTGAAGATTCCTCAATGTATGAATGAACTCTAGCAAGCCATACATTTTCACTAGAATTTCTGGGCGCAAGTAGATATATTACATTTCATCTTGTAAGCCATTAGCCTTAACTATTTAATGTGCTATTCACTAGAATTTAGGAACATAGTGTGCACATGAAAATTTTGCTACACAATTGTAATTTTATAGTATCACAAATACAGGAAATCGAGTAAGCTTCTCGGTGACTAGTGTAACTTTGCTATGAATCATGCTCTGAATGCAGGACATTACCTATTTATGCATGTAGATTTCTTGAGGAACCTGTGGTCAGGAAGAGGACTTTTATGATAAAATAAACATCAGAGCATTATTATATGTTTTAAATAAAGTTCTTCAAACACAGATGATAAGAGTTTGATATTCTGCTGCAGAGATTTTCATATGATTGATTCTTTAATAATCGAATAAAAAGAGATGATGATGGAAGTGATAAGATGGCCCATTAGCTTTAACCTTAGTGTTGAATTTCCTTTGTAGCATGCTGCAGAGTGCCATGCTGTCTACCATTTAACAACATTAAAACTGTAATTTGCAATGCAATATTTCAAAGAAATATAATGTGCAGCCAGTACCAATTTTACCAAGTATTGGCCATTTCATACTTGGTACTCACTGTGATGGGTCGAGTATTGTGCAAAATTAACACATTGTTTAGATGTATTGATTGACAGTGCAATATGTAGGAGTGGGAGGATATAAAAGGCAAATCAGTGAGAGAAAATGTTTCAATAGAAGTGTACCTTTCATTAGCGAGTTTCTTGCACTTACATAGATAAATGTGTAATTATTAATTTACCTGCATAGTCCTCACTAATAAGCCTAATGTAACAAGACTTATTTTATCTAAAAACACACTGTTTAAATATGAACACTTTCAGATGTTTTTCAACTCATACTTAATGCCACCTAATAGTGTTAAGATGTCTTTTCAATATTCCTTTTATTATAACATTTTGTGGAATAGGATTTTGAATTTTTGTGTCAAATTGTAGGAAACATTCCAGCACAATAGTGACTAAATGATTATTTATAGTTCCGTAAATTAAAGTATGTAACCGATCAGTCTGTTACTTGTAGCTACTTAGCATAGTATGAAATGCTATGTTGCGTGTGGTTTGTTGTGTTTCCTCTTTTTTAATGATTCAATACAATCTTCCTTGATTTGGAAGAGCACCTAACCTAGTCATGTGTCATAAATAACATACTGCACTTAAAGTGTACTTACAAAGATGGAAAATGCAACATGAAAATGTGTGATACTGAGGTACAAGAGGGAAAAACAAGAGGTCATTACAATGAGGATGTGGTGTGCTGATAAAGACTGTGAGCATAAAAATGAAGCACATCATAAAATGAATGAACGCTTAACCTTAACATCAACGTGGTTGAATGGATCAGTATTTCATAAAGTTAGTACACTTGAAGTCTTTTCACAGAGAAAACCCTATGGCAAGCAAAATATTTCCTTTTTATCCAATTGTATAAATGCTATACAATGTATAGAAAAATGATTGGTTGTCATTAGACAGATGTTTCTCTTGAGCAGATACGCCTAATAATCTGCTAATAAGCAGCAGGCCCAGCAATGTGACAGTGTTCTTATCATTCAGCGTCTCAGAAAGGGACAAAAGCTGAGAACCAGTGATAGAATACTAGTCAGAGGGTAATTTTATCATGAAAGTTTGATCATTTCCTTCTCTTCTTGTAATAAATCTCTGCTAAGTTATTTTATTATAGTAGCATATGAGATATTCAAATATTATTGTTTATTGTTTTTTATTTGATAAAGCTGCATATGCTCTATGAGAACAATCAAGAGGCTCAGGGCTGGGTTACAATATACAAACAACGTATTTTGTGTGGCAGGCCATAGAATTAAACATGACACAGCATAAATATTTCATCTAGCAAAGATTCTTCATCGGAATGTTTAAAAGCAGATGAGAAAAATGTATATTGGTAGTCTTGTATGTTTTGTCAATTAAGTATATATAATCGTTCATCTACAGCTTACAACTTAACTTTTTTGGATTAAAAAGTGCAATAAATAGTCATAAAAAATAAATAATAAAGTGAGCGAGACATTTCCCTGTGTATTTTTTTCCTTACAAATAGAAAGGTTTCAAACGACATTTAGAATTATTTAGCATTGAAGGATGCTAAATATTTGGTTTCTCTTTCGTTTTCTATTTTGACCTTCTTCGGGCAAAAAAAATGAAGCACAATTAGAGAAAGCATTTTAATATAAGAATAGGAATAGTACACAAAACTAAAATAATGGAAAAACAAAATGTTAATACAATTTTCAGTTTTCAATTGCACAAAATGAAGGCACTTTATTTATTTAATCATGTTTTAATATTTTATCTGAAATGTGGAAAGAAGCCATTATACTTCTGATCTGGATATGGGCTGCACATTTTAATTTGTTGTTTCAGAAACGCAGCTGCGACCCACATAGGGTTAAATCTCACGTCAAGGTAAACCTTTGAAAATATTAAGAGCAATATCTTTTCTTTCGCAAAATTTCCTTGGTAAATGCCAGAGTTTGCTGACCACTGTATTCAGCGAGGGAGCAAAATCTAGGCAGCAGGTGAAAGAGGAATGAATTTTCCCAGCTCCTGGGTCTGTTAAGCTGCTAATCATGGGCTGCTTGCAAGTGGCCCTGCTGGGTTTCGGAGTATGCCGTTAGCTGCTTTTAGCAAATCACACTCGCAGCAGTAGGCTTGACTTTGGAATGGATTCACAAATTTTCTGCTGGTACAAAAAAAAATTATCATCTCAGGCCAGATTTCTTTCTGAAATTAATGATTAGGACATGCGGAAAAGGTGTCAAATTGTGATAAAATGCTCAGTCAAAATTACTTGTGCATTTTGTCTGGAATTGAAGACAAAATGAAATCATTCACTCTGCCTTGCTTTTTGTTTTCTGTCCATTTCTGTCAATTCTCTGAGGAGAAAAATATCTCCCCATCTTTTATTGTAATCAAATTTATCTGGCATCTCTTACCCTTTTAAATTACTTATGCTACAGTTGTCTGGCCACTGGTAGGTTTTAGTGAGTTTATTTATTTATTTATTGTTCTAAAGTGAAGGTTTGTGACATGTTTTGTGCAGTTCTTCCTGAGGGACTGGAGAAGAAAACATCAAAACTACTTTAAATCACAAATTAATACTTTAAAATGTTTGGAATCTCTGTCCCACAGAAAAGAGAAAAATATAGTTCAGGGGTAAGAACAATATTTAAAAACATTTTGTTTCAGATTTTAACTTGTGCAGCATTTTCCTACAGAGATGGAATCAGTACTATGGTACATGCAGTCGAGGGTGCTTTTTATTCTTTCATTTTTGCCAGTGTGTATGAACTTTGACCTGAACTATTCATTGCCCGGCATGTTGGAGTGTGTATCTCCCAAGTTGCCAGGAACTGACTTCTTTTGTGTCCTCTGTCAAACAGAAAAAGACAACAGATCAAATATATTCAAATTACAGGTACTTAACTTATTACCTAGCAATGTTTTAAGATCATTGTTTCTGGAATGTCTGGTCCCTGGTAAGCAGTGCTGGCTATAGCACTTAGGTTACAAGGAAAATAACCTTAAGTATTGTGATCTGAAAGGGAACAGCCCACCTTTTGTTTTCAGTTATGTTGAGCTTTTCCCCTGCATTATTGACCATTGTCAAAGTTTAGCCTGAAGTCCAGTTTGAGGAATAAACTGTCACAAGTCAAGCTATCAAATATGGAATAGGGGAGATAATTTTAATGTAATTATATGATAGATTTTGCTGCAATTTCACACCAAAAATACTATGAGGAAAAGAAACAACTTGTAGAAATTTGTAAACGCAAAAATGTTTTTTTTATAATTTACATTGTGATTGCTCAGAGCATATCATTCCACTTTTAAACCCTTGAAACTGGTATTTTAAGGTTACCTGAAAGAAAGGCATATCAAACATCAATGGATTTTCAAGTGCCAAAGCTATGAAATAGACTAGTCTAATGGTGTGTGGATATCTTTTGTCAGGATGCTTTTTCTACGAATATATTTTTTTCAAAACAAACTGCATTATTATTCATTTCACTTTGTGCTTTAAAGCATTAATTTTTGAAACTTGGCATTCACCAAGACTCCTTGACTTGTACAAAATAACATGTGTTGTATGATCGGAATTGCCTGAACTTCTGTTTCAAATCTTTCTTGATTTTTTTTTCCCCCAGTTTTGAAACTGTCTAGTACTGAAACAGTCTTTGTTTAAAATCACAAGGGAAAGCTTAAAAGTTTCAAGTGCCTTAACTGCTCACATTAATTCTCTTCCATTTTAAATGAGGACTGTTGTGAAGCATACTAAAGATGAATTTACTAGTGTAATTAAAATAAAGCATATTGATCAAAACATTGGAGTTTTTTTAATGAGTGCAGACATGCATTCATATGTTTCAAATTATGTGTGAAGCCATAAGATTTCTTTTGGTGCTCTTACTGTAACATTATTTAATGTCTCTTCAGTTTTAAAATCTGCCACGAAAATCTTTGCAGATTTTAAATGTATGCAGAAGTTGTTATTGGAAATACAATTATTTGGTAAGAGCTCTTACGTTGGTGTTATTTTTTTTTCATAGGAATTCAACGTTTCTGTCAATTTTCTTGAGAGATTTATACTACTTCAAAAGATGTAAATATATACAGCTTGTGCGTCATAGATTGTTTTATATTTTGATTTCATTTAGGTAAATAGTTCTAAATTATATGTTCACTAAAATTAATTTGGTAGACTTGTTAAACTATGGTTGCTTATAGTTTAATGTTCTCATTAATCTGATATCAAATATAACCATTCTAGTTTTTGTAGATTTTAGAAAATGCTTTTGTAATTATAGAAATAATGTTATGACTCGTAGAAGAAGAAATCATTTAACAAATTAAATTATTTCTTAAAGCAAATTATTTAAATTATAAAAGTTATGTCTGCAGGTTATTAAAGCAAATTGTGATTGATACTTTTAGCAACAATATACTTTCTGACCTTTTCTTAAGTAAAAAGAAAGCTTAGAAACATAATTTGGAAGTAATTAATGTTCTTGTTTTTACAGCATAACCTTTTTGTTCATTTAAATAAAATAGAAGATTAGTCCAGTTGAGAAGTGCTTTAACCTGGCACATTGCAGATTTTTTTTTTTAAAAAGCTGATGAACAAAATGCACAGCTAAATCTGGGTTACATTAGTGGCTCGAGGCCTCTAACTGTGACCTGCTGTTAAATTGGATCAGACCTTACTCAGAAGATGGTGCTAAATTTTCTGCTTTGATCAAAAAACTGACGGGGGATGGTTTTGGCGGGAACACCAGAAGAATCCATTTTGTTCTCCCAGTTCTTTGTAAATGTGAGGAATGAGTTATCATTTTCCACATTTTTAGACTTAATTGTTTTTCAGCTGATTCTCACTTGGTGGCAGGTGGCTGGCACTTTATTACATTTAAAAGCTAAACCTATAAATAGTTATACATATTGAAGCTGAAATTAACTAAATTTAACTGAGATTTATGCCCAGACTTGGTTGTTCTGTAATGTGTAATATCAGGAATCACTTCATTCTGGATTTGATGAATAAAGTTGGCCAGAAACTGTTGTAAATATTTACAATTGTAAAATTGGTTAAAGCAGTTAAGCATTGGCTTTTATAAAAAAAACAAATAATGTAAATGTAGGAAGATAATTATAAGATATGTACTAAACAAGTTGTGTGTCCTAATTTTGTCTAAGGTTGTGATTTTATCATTGAAATCAGTAGATTTAAACTAAAGAATTATGATCTAAAGCTAATAAAAATAAAAAATAATTGATTTCCATGAAGACTGTTTATAATTTGATATTTCACCATTAGCAATAGTAAAGGGAAATGTTGCAATATCTAATATTTCTAGATGTTACAAGCAGAATTTTCATATTACCTTTTTTCATTGTGTGTGTGTATTTTATTAGTCCTCATCTTATTGAACCATTTTAGCAATTAATACGAGAATTGCCAGGAATAATCGAAAAACAGAGAAATGTTTCACCCTCTGCTAAAAAAAAGACAGTCTTCATTGAGAATTTAACCTGAGTTTTAGAATACAACATTTTATTGAGTACAATTCTCTGTATATGGCAAATCAATGCATTGTAGCCTGGTTTTAAGGACTTTTGCAATTATCTATTTCTAAAACAAAGCACTAAAAAGGCTTTTCTCCCTTTCTTTGGTGTATTTCTGTTTTGTATTTCTTCCTTTTTTGTATAATTAGATCCTATTTAGCCCTTGTGGTGATAAATTATCTGAATGATAACATTATTGACTAATACTTTATATTAAGATTTTCATTACATATTTTAAAACGAAAACAGCTTGCAACAATTTCCATCTTATCAGATGTTTACAGTGATTAATTTCTGGGACAAATATATTTATAAGAACATTATAAGTAATGCTTGTACAATGGAGTGAGTACATTTAGCAATCATACATGATTGTTCACTTCATTATCATTTTACGCATTACCTATAGTTTGTTTCCCATCTTAATTTATGTCACACTATAATCAATGAAGTTGCCAGTGCTTTAACGTTTAACTGCTTTACTTTATATTTGCACCAAATCTTCTAAATTAATGGATCCAGCTTTTGTCACCATAAAACCACCATATTACATTACAACCAAATAAACTGAATGAATTATTGTAGTAATTATGTGATTTAAAATGTGATTTAAAATGTGGTTATCAGGACATTCCTGTGCTCAGAAAAAGAAAGCTGTGTATTGAACAGCTTTTGGCAATGTTTCATTATTCCACAGTTATACCAAGGTTAAAATCATGGGACAATATATAATTATTTTGATAGGTATTATAAAGAATATATTACAAGTCACCCTTCCTTCCAAAAAAAAATTGCATCCAAGGATATCATTACACGGATATTCACCAAGACATGAAATGGAATACAAATAATAAAATAGATCCCAGAAAGGCATTGTTTGGTGAAAATAAATAAATAACCAGGAAAGTTGTCAAAAGGGAGGCTCCAACGCATAGGATATTTCAACAAACTTTTCGAGATGTAAAAAGTTTCACACATTAATTAAGTGCTAAAATGGAATTTGTTTCTCAATTACATTTCATGTGTGCTGTAGATTATAGCTTGTAAGTGTGTCTGACGTGTAAGACAACCCCATTTTTTCAGGGCCAAAAGTCATGCCATTGCATATACTCGGCATTATAAGTCGACCCAACTTTGCAGCTATGATATGCTATACTCACATTCATTAGTAGCCGGCCTCAATTTTTCACCTCAGAAATGGATGTTTTACCCACCTTATACTGCAAGTCAGCACATGGGATTAAGCAGGCAATACGGGCTGTGTTGCAAAGAAGATGCACAGGAGCTTAAGACATGCCCACACAAAGCAGACCATGCATGGCGCATGACAAACAGAAATGGGTCCTCCAGCAAAAAAGAATGAAGTACGAAGCTGCTTTCAAGCTAAATTGTTGTAACATTTGCTAAGTCGTCAAGTAACTGTGCTGCAGCGAGGGAATTCAGTGTTAATGAAAAACTGGTGTGAGAATGGAAGAAGAAGAAATCTACCCTGAAGAAAATGCCCAAGGTTAAATGAACCAAGAGAACAGGGACCAACCCCTGACCTGATCTTGAGAAGCATGTATCAGAATGGGTTCTCGAATTGTCAGAATGGTTACATCGTCGGCAGAAATGCAATGTGTATATATGCACTTAAGTGAGCCAAATCAAACCCTGAGTCCAGCAGAGATTTCAGACCACTAGCTAGTTGGTGTAGCCGCTTTATGGAATGAAGCAGTCTAGTGTTATGACAGAAGCAGCTCAGAGACTACCAAGAGACCTCGATGCCAAAATTACACACAGGAACACAAGAAATAGGAGCAGGAAGACCGTTCAGCCCCTTGAGCCTGCTCTGCCATTCAATACGATCATTGCTGATCTGCCTCAACTCCGTTTTCCCACCCATTCCTCATATCCCTTGATTCCCTGAGAGATCAAAAATCTGCCTATCCCAGCCTTAAATATACACAACGATGGAGCATGCACAACCATCTGGAAAAGAGAAATTCAAAGATTCACAACCCTTTGAATGTAGAAATTTCTCCTCATCTCAGCCTTAAATGATTGGCCCCCTATCCTGAGACTGTGCCTCCATGTTCTAGATTCACTGAGCAGCAGAAACAACCTTTCAGCATTTACCCTGTCAAACCCCTTCAAGAACATTGTATGTTTCACCAGTTTCCAACTGTTCATCATCAAAGAGCAACAAAATCACGAGTACCAATTATGCTACATTGGCAAAGTGGGTGAAGAGCCAATGGGCAGGATTTTTCGCTCAGCGTGCGGGCATACACCCAACACGTCTGACTGTAAAATGATGCGCGATGATGTCAGGCAAACGTCCTGACGCTATTGTGCATTCGCGCGACAATTAAGAGGCCTATTGAAACCATTAATGTCATAATTGACCTGGATTTTTCACTGCCCATCCAATGTTACTGTTGGCGGGCGGGCGAATCAGCCAGGTGGCCTTTGGATTCTTGAGGAAACCTCATCCAAAGGCGGGATGAGGTTTCCGATATTAATTTTTCAAAAATAAAAATGTTTGGGCAGAATTTTTATCTTCAGTATGGGCAGGATTTTTCAGTCGACGTGTTGGGGGGCAGGCCCGACACACCGATGCGTAAAATGATGCACAATGATGTCGGGCGTGCATTCCGACATCATCGCGCAGTCCCACAGTATTTTGTTTGGCGGGCATGCGCCGCAGTCGGCTGCTCGCCCGCAGATATGTAAACAGCCTATTGAGGCCATTAAGGAAGTGATTAAGGGAGTTGTTAACACTGCCCGTCCAACCTCAAGGTTGGCGGGCAGGCGAAAAGACCAAGCGAGATGAAGTTTCCTAAAGCTTTCATTAAATAAATAAATAGATTTTCCCCAAAATCAAAGCACATCCCATCTCATGTAACTCAGGGGACATGTTTAAATAAATTTTTAAACCTTTTATTTAATCATTTTAATATCGATTCAGTCTCCCTGAGGCAGCTCCATGCCTCAGGGAGATTGAAGCGCTCTTTCACGCATATGTGCGATAGAGCGCTGGCCCCGACTCTCCCTCCTCCCCCCCCTCCCACACACAGGTAGCGCTGAGTGCCACGGCTCGCGTCCTACGCTGGGCGGGCCTTAATTGGCCCACCCACATAAAATGGCGGCGAGGAGCCGATCACGGGTGGCGATCGGCTCCACGACCGCCCCTGCCCACTCTCGCCGAGCCCGCCCGCCGCCTGAAAGATTCAGGTCTACGTTTGGGTGAGCGATTCTTATAGGTGGAAATTTTTTTTCGGAATTTCATAAAGTTTATTTTTTGGCTTTAAAAATTCCTCAGCTCCCTGAGGCAGCTCTCTGCCTTCAGGGAGCTTTCTTCAGTGCTCGCGCTCTTCCTGCCCCCACCCCAGCAGCACTGGGCCTTTCTCGCTGGCTGGCCATTAGTTGGCCAGCTAGCGTGAAATGGCAGTCGGGGGGGCTGATGGCGGGCAACAGCCCCAGTCCCGGCCTGCCCACCACGCCCGCTTGACGGCTCGAAAATCCTGCCCTATGATTTTCAACATGTTCAGCGGCCAAACCGTGGAGTGAAAAGATTTTAAAACAGTTTTAGTGAAAATGACAGGGCTTGAGAATATAAGATTCCCCATGGTACTAGCCTGGAAGGCCGACGGAATGAAATTAAAGCTTGTGGTAATTTTCGAACATAAAACCATGCTGAACATCAAGTTCCCTGCCGGGTTTTTGTGCATCGGACAGCTGTTGGATGGATGAGGAAGGAGTGAAGTTATAGATTGAGAATGTGTGGAATAGGTGTGTCCTTGTGGCTTATGTAAAGAATGCAGCTTATTAGTGTGGGACATGTTCTACAAGCATTTAAAAAGGATAAGAGTAACTAAAGTGAGCCCTGGTGCATACGATGATGAGACTGGCGAATTAATAACGGGAGCAAGGAATTGGTGGAAGCATTGAACAGGTATTTTGTGTCTGTCTTCACTGTAGAAGACACAAAAAACATTCCAAGAATGCTTGAAAATCAAAAGCTAAAAGGGAGGGAGGAGCTTAAAACAATCATCACGTGAGAGAAAAGTACTACAAAACTAATGGTACCAGATATTGGCAAGTTGCCGGACCTGGTGGCCTCTAGGGTCTTAAAAGTAGTGGCTGGAGCGATAATAAATGCATTGGTTGTGATCTTCCAAAATTCCCTGGGTTCTGGAAAACTGACAGAGGTTTGAAAAATCACTGATGTAACACCCCTATTCAAGAAAAGGGAGACAGGAAACTACAGTTAGCCTAACCTCTGCCAAAGGAAACATTGTAGAATCCTTTATTAAAGAGGTAACAGCAGGGCATTTAGAAAATCATAATATAATCAACAGAGTTCCCATGGTTTTGTGCAAGGAAAATCATTTTTGACCAACTTATAAAAATTCTTTGAGGAAGTAATAAGCAAAATGTATAATGGAGAACCTATAGATGTGGTGTGCTTGAATTTCCAAAGGCATTTGATAAAGTGCCACTTCAAAGGTTCCAACACAAAATAAGAGCTCATTGGGTAGGGGGTAGTGTGGATAGAGGATTGGGTAGCTAACAGGAAGCAGAGAGTAGAGTTAAATAGGTCATTTTTGGGTTTTCAAGCTGTTACTAGTAGAGTACCACAGGGATAAGTGCTGGGGTTCAACTATTTTCAATCTATATCAATGACTTGGATTAAGGGACCAAATGTGTGGTAGCTAAATTTGCTGATGACACAAAGATAGTTAGGAAACTAAGTTATCAAGAGAACATAAAGAGTCTGCAAAAGGATTCAGATAGGTTAACTGAGTGAGCAAATAATTGGCAGACAAAGTGCAAAATGGGAAAATGTGAGCTTGTCTACTTTGGCAGGAAAATTAGGAAAACAGTACATTGTTTGAATGGAGAGAGGAAACAGAGGGATCTTAGGTGTCCTGGTACATGACTCACCAAAAGTTGGTATATAACTCTTTCGAGTTATCATCAGTCACAGATTGTAACTCTTTCGAGTACATTCACAGTTCTTGGTTTCCGGGAGTGGGACATGAACCCACAACCTTCTGATTCAAAGGCGAGGGTGCTATGAACTGAGGTATATAGGTGCAGCAAGTGATTAGGAAGGCAATTGGAATGTTAGCCTTCATTGCAAGGGGAATCAAGTATAAAAGTAAGAAAGTATTGCTTCAGCTGTACAGGGCCTTAATTAGACTGTGTCTTGAGTACTGTGTACAGTTTTGGTCTCCTTCCTTAAGAAAGGGTGTAATTGCATTTGACACAGTTCAGAGAAAGTTCACTCATCTGATTCCTGGGATGAAGGGGTTATCACATGAGGAAAGGTTGAGCAGGTTGGGCCTATACCCATGGGACTTAAAAAGAATGCGAGGTGATTTTATTGAAACATATGGGGAGAAATTCCCCCCGTCAGGAGTGCTGGGCGGGAGCGGGTGCGCGCCGCCATTTTATGTGGACGGGCCAATTAAGGCTCGCCCAGCGTGATGCGCACCCGGAAGCGCTGAGCGCTCCCTGTGTGGGCAGGGGGGAGGAGGGAGAGTCGGGGCCTGTGCTCTTTCACGCATGCGCACAAAACAGCGCAGAAATCTCCCTGAGGCACAGAGCTGCCTCAGGGACATTACTTTGATTATGAAAAATTTTAATAAAGAAAAAAAAAATTTTTTCAGACATGTCCCCTCTTGTGACAGTGTCACATGAGCTGGGACATGTCAATAGGCTGAATTTCTCCCCCCTGGCGGGGGGCGTTGTGCAGAGGTGGGCGGTGGTGGGCACGAACCCAATCG
The DNA here is from genome assembly GCF_964194155.1 of Cetorhinus maximus. Lineage (NCBI taxonomy): Eukaryota > Metazoa > Chordata > Chondrichthyes > Lamniformes > Cetorhinidae > Cetorhinus > Cetorhinus maximus. The sequence continues at coordinate 132,126,453 of NC_135884.1, forward strand.
GCCTCAGGGAGATCGGTTTGACATTTTAATTTAAATAAAGGGAAATAAAAATTTTTTAAAACATGTACCTTCATGTGACACTGTCACAAGAGCTGGGACATGTGAAAGAATTGTTTTTAAAATTTTTATCAACTTTTAAAACACATCATGAAACCTCATCCCGCCCGTGGATGAGGTTTCACGAAAAATGTGAAGGCCGCCTGGGCTCTTCACCTGCCCGCCAACCTTAAGGTTGGACGGGCAGCTCAGCTAATTAAATTAATTACTATTTAAATGGCCTTAATAGGCCTTTGACAGTTCAGCGGGCATGCAGCCGACTCCGGTGCACGCCCACCGAACTGAAGAGCAGAATGACGTGCGGTGATGTCAGGACGCACGCCCGACGTCACCATCCATCATTTCACGCGTCGGCGAGTGGGGCCCTCCCCCGCTCACTTACCCGAAGATTCAGGCTGTCAGATCCTGAGGGGATTGACAGGGTGGAGGCTGAGAGGATGTTTTGCCTTGTGCGGTAATCTGGAACTAGGTGGCACAGTTTAAAAATTAGTGGCCTCCCATTTAAGACTGAGATAAGGAGATTTTTTTTCTGAGGGCCTGTGGAATTCTCTTCCACAGAAAGCAGTGAAGACTGGGTCACTGAATATGTTCAAGGCTGAGTTAGATCAACAAGGTAACGGGGAACAGACAGGAATGTGGAATTGAGACCTCAATCAGATCAGCTATGATCTTATCAACTGGCAAAGCATGCTCGAGGAGCTGAATGGCGTACTCCTGCTCTTAATTCTTGTGTTCTTGTATGTTCCGATTTCATATAACCAAAGATATCAAGGAGTGCCTGTGAAGAAGTAACATCCACATTGCAGTTATGCCAGGGGTTATAAAGTTTGTGGTTCAACCTTCGAATGTGTGCCTCAACATGCCATTCAAGAATTATGTTTGCACCAAATGGAATAGATGGATGGTTGATCAAGAAAAAAACGTTCACAGAGTGGAAATATGCACGCTGTCCCACTTGATGTTTTGTGTGGTTTCATCATCGAATCATTGGAAATTATTAGCGCACAAAGTGCCATCAGATTGTTCAAAAATTGTGGAATACCCCGTTTAAAGGATGGAGAGGAAGATGATTTGTTGTAGGGCTTTGATTCTGAAAGTGAAAGAGCCAAATCTGATCTGGGGTGGGATCCTTATGATGTTATAGCCAAAGTGGCTCAGAATGAATTTGATGAACTAATGCGTCGGATACTGAAGACAATGAATTTGATGGTTTTAAAATGCTATAGTTGTGGCTCAAGCTTTTGTAGAATTAATTCATTCAATAAACCATGCCACATTTATTTAATATGAATTACCAGTGGGTTTTTTTGCAATCTATGGTAGTAATAATTCTTTTGTTGTTTCATATGTTTACATTGATTGTTTAATCATGCAATCAGTGATTGATGACAATTAATCATTGTTTACTGAAAATTAAAGCATCCAAATATTTTAACTTTTTAACTTTAAAAAAGGGCTTATTTGTTCATTGTAATAACCAATTTAGGAAAACTGGACTTTACTGACTTACGACAGACCCATTGTTAGGTCATGAACAGATAAGAATACCCCTTCCAATACACGCAGAAACTTGTTCAAAGCCCACAGTATCACCTTGTTTTTGAACACAGATTGCTGCACCCATGCAACTTCTAATCAATGTGCCTTGTGGATCTAAAAAGCACCTCCAATGTACCAGTGCCTATTTTAGTACTGTATCTTTCAGCTAAAGTGCCAAATCTTAATACTTATAATTTGCCCCAACCTGAAAAGTAAACTCAGCTGGGTAGAAATTTGCAACTCGTGGTGGCACCAAATGGGCAGTTTTGGATCGGTCACCTGTTATACACAGTGTTTGATATTTAATTCCATTGCAGTTAATGGAACTGAATAACAGGTACTGTGTATAATGAATGGGTCGTTGTTCAGATACTGCCTGTTTTGCACCATTTCTGGAGATGAGTTTCTAGCTCAATATCATTTCAAGAATTGTTTATAGATGATTTGGGGTATGAAAATTATTTTTGGCACTCCTTGCTTTAGATATCAAAATAATCAAAACTGCCCTTTATGACAAATTGCATAAATTCTAAAGCTCTAATTCTTCTCGGTTGCACATGTGCCATGGGCAGTGTTTGTCAGGACATAGTCTGCTCTAACCCAAGAGGTAAATTGTGTTAAAACCCAAATGCTCGAGAACAATTTTCAGAATGCAGAGACAAAAACTTTGGTATTTTTCATAACAATGTATCAATGTAAACTTTTCACTTTTTAAAAATGTTTTTCTCTTTTTATTCCCTCAAATGCAGATCTCCTTATGTAGGGCATCAAGTTGAAGTATGAGCCAGGCAACCTGCTCCCAGACTTGGCCCTGTGTTCTTTCTGTCCTGGCTGTAAGCGGGGATGTGGCAGTAACTTGAAATGATTGGAACCTTAACTTGCTAATTTCCTCTGTGGGAAATTCCTGCTTCTGCTTTTCAGCACCCCCCCCCATTCGGCTTAGCCGGAAAGTAGAAGTCACAATGGGAGTGCTGTCATGTCACGCACACTCATCCCTCACTGTGACCGCACATTCACCCCTCACTGTGGCACAATGTGCTGCCAAGTCAATATGCTCACCGTGGCACTAACTGTTCATGAGTAATGAATTGTTGGAACCTTGCTTCATCATAGAATTTGTCACTGAACTATGTCACCTGTTGCAGCATTAACCGAAGTTCCACACCAGGGCATGGACAACATAAGGTGACTTTTAATTTCTGTGCCACAGGGTCATTCCAGCCTGCAACAGATGACATCAGCGTCATCAGCCAGTTTGCCAGCCTCTGCTGCATCAGGGTACGAGGGAAGGGCTGCACTCCAAGTGAGGCAAATTTATTTCCCTCCCCAATGAGGCATTGAAGCAAGCCAAAAGGTGTGCATTTTTCAACAACATAGTGGGCTTCCCTTATCATAGACTTCACAGAGCGTCTGCTGTGTGCCAGATTCTCCTGCAGGAAGTAGTGCATTATTGATAGCCTAGTGAGTTGACTTGAGAGTGTTCCTGTTATGGTGGAGCAGTGCTTGACGTTGTGTGAAAAGATGTGAGTGTGGGGAAGTGAATGAAGTAACTGTGAGGGGGACAGCAGCTATAGAGTGTGGCAGTAGCTGTGGGAGGAGAGGGAGGGTAATGTGCTGCACCGATTGAAGGAGAATGAAGGAAAGTGGTGGGGATGCGGCTTGAATAGTGGGGATAAGGAAGTTCAGGGCTCGGCAGAGAGTAGCAGGGATGAGAATTAAGGATCCCACTTAGTCGGGTCATTAAACCTCTTTCTATGTTGCAGCCAGGACACTTGGAGGGTTGGTGGGGTAGGGGAGGGGGCAGGGGAAGAGTAACTCTCTCTTCCAATTTAGCTCCTGCACCACAACCTCCAATGCAGCATCAGAGTTTCTGAGGGCCTTTGCAGCATCCACTCCTTCTACCATTTTAGCTTTTGCAAAGCAAATTTCAATGTCCTGCTGCCTATGAACATCTTGCTGGATGTCCGGCATGTCCGATTTTTGCGACTCTCCCACATCATACAAACTGCAATTCAGCAGCATGAGTACCACTGGAAGTTTGCCTGCTGTAATCAACTAAAGCAAAGAATTAAAATTGCATGCTTAATTGTTCCATGCATTACCTGATTGAAAACTAGTGTAGATGAATTTTGTCTCCCTGGTTTTGGAAGGTACGCTGCATTTAATGTGGATATTAAATATTGAGATGCAGAGAGATTGTCAATGTTTGCTAAAATCACTAACATAACAATGCACCTCATTCAATTGCAAAAAATCATTATTTATTTGTAGAATATTTTGCTAGATAATTGGTCTTATTAATATTGCTAATAATAATGCTTAAAATAATCTAAAACTATTATGAACATTGGAAACACCAACTTTTTTTTTCTAATAATGAGCTGAAAATTAAAATTTGAATAGTGGTTCAGTGCCTCTGTTATTTTTAGAAAACATTTGTGTAACGACTAACAGAAAGTCTGCCTTTGCATGTCTCTTTGAACTTCCCTTCCCAAGGATCCCACGGAAAATCTGGCCATTATTAATCAGTGATCACATAAATCTTTAAGCTTTTGATAAAATGGAAAGAATAATGTAAATTCCAGGAAAGAAGCAGAAGAATACCTTGATCTTGAAGCTTTCTCACTCAGTGTCTGCACCTGACAAGCACACGCATAACTGTCCGCAGTAATAATAGGCTTCACAATGGTGCTCTGAACACTTGAAACTTTTTGTCGGGGGCAGTTTTCTGAATGAAATATGAAACCATCGAATGGTGAGTGCATTTTCAAAGGCCACAGAGGACCCTTATTACCGTTGTGCATATGGCATTTATTATATTTTATTTTCCTTTCTTTAATTTAATACCATGTGTAGATAGGGGTCAAATAAAGTGGTGCAAATGTGTTTACCTTTAAAAAGATCTGTGTTTGTTCAGCATTCATTATTATAGGTCAGCTATTCCAATTAGATGTGTGATTCTTTTTGAATTTACAATTCAACTGAAATGACAGGAAAATCATGTTAAACTAGGACAGGAGGTACAAAGGCCAATAAAATGTACAACCTTACATTTGGAAATGGAAGTGCATTTTTGAAACTAAATCGTCCACATATCTATGGCTAAATCCTTTTGTAATATTTGCACTTTGATGGGTGTTCAGGGCAGTTTGCATGTGTTGAAAGAAAAAAGTGCGCTGGTGGTCAATCCTCACTCATACACACATTTCATGCTCACTTCATTGAGCACTCGGCACATTTGGGAACTGCTACGAATGCTGAAAGATACAATTTTGAGCATAGTGCACAACCATTTCCTTCTTGCACAAATTGGGTGAGTAATTGAGTATCACCACACCCTTTTTTGGGAGTTAATTCATCTTTCTTTCTAGGTGGACAAATTTCAGGTCACCGTTTCCCCTGCATTGAAGTGTGCTGACTGTCAAATTGGAAGCTGGTGGCTTCTTGTTATGCAGGGCAGACAGCTGAAACAAGCATTGGGTACTCTGTCTATGCAATTTGATGCCCTAGTGACGGTTGTTAGCACAATTATAGAAATTAAGCATCAAAGAGGTGGAGTTAACAACAACAACTTATATAGTACCTTTAACATCATGAAATGTCCCACGGTGTTTCACAGGAACATTATAAATTGAAGTTTGACAGTTACATAAATACATATTTGGGCAGATGAACAAAAGCTTGGTCAAAGAGATAGGTTTTAAAGAGTCCTAAAGGAGGAAAGTAAGGTGGAAAGGCAGAGAGATCTAGGGAGCATACTCTACAGCTTAAGACCAAGGCAACTCAAAGCACAGCCAGCAATTGTGGAACAATAATAATTAGGAATGCACAAGAGGCCATAATTAGATAAGCGCAGATACCTTGGAGGGTGTGGGGCTGGAGGACCTAGGGAAAAGCAAAGCCATGGAGGAATTTGAAAGGAAGGATGAGATTTTTGAAGTCAAGAAGTTGCTTGACCGGGAGCCAGTGAATAACACTGAACATGTTCCAGCTGGTTGTTCCGGATATTTAGTAGCTTAATGAGTGCTCAGTAAAGAGACCGCTGGAAACCACCTACAAAAGGACAAAGGGATATTTTTAATACTTTCATTCCTGTGGAGACAGGAACACAAGAAGGCAAGAAATAGGAGCAGGAGTAGACTGTACAGCCTGTCGAGCCTGCCCTGCCATTCAACACAATCACGACTGATATTGGGCTTCAACTCCACTTTTCCACCCATTCCCCATATCCCTTGATTCTCTGGCAAAGCAAAAATTTGTCTATCACTGCCTTAAAAGAATTCAGCGATGGTGCATCCACAAGCCTCTGGAGTAGAGAATTCCAAAGATTCATAACCCTTTGACTGAAGTAATTTTTCCGCGTCTTAATCCTAAATGCGCGGCCCTTTATCCTGAGACTGTGCCCCCATGTTTTAGATTCCCAACCAGTGGGAATTCCCATCTCAGCATCTACCCTACCAAGCCCCTTCAGAATCTTATATGTTTCAGTGAAATTGCCTCTTATTCTTCTAAACTCCAGAGAGTATACGCTCAATTTATTCAGTCTCTCATCATAGGGTAACCTTCTCATCCCAGGAACCAATTTAGTGAATGTTCGCTGTACTCCTTTCAATGCAAATATATCCTTCCTTAAACGTGGAGACCAAAACTGTGGTTTCATGAAAGCCTTGTACAATTGGAGCAAGGCTTCTTTATTCCTGTACACTAATCCCCTTGCAATAAAAGCCAACATGCCATTTACCTTCCGAATTGCTTGCTGTACCTGCATGCTAACTTTCTGCGTTCCTTCTATGAGTACACCCAAGTCTCCCTGAACATCAACATTTACAAATTTCACACCTTTTAAAAAATATTCTGCTTATCTATTCTACGATCAAAGTGAATAACCTCAAATTTCCCCATATTATACTCCTCCTGCTGCATTGTTGCCAACTCACTAAACCTGTCTAAATCTCTTTGCAGCCTTTCTGTGCCCTCCCCACAGCTTACCTTACCATCTAGCTTTGTATCACCAGCAAACTTTGATACATTACTCTCTGGCCGAGATTTTTGGCCCTGGGTCAGGTTTGCCAAGTTGAGATTTCCCATCTCAGTGAACCTGACCTTTAAAAATGTCCGCCTGCAGGTCGTATTTTCAGTTGTGGTGGGGGAGGGGTTGTGGGCTGTAAAACAAGTCAGGGAGGGTAATCCTGGAATAAAAATGCAGGTTGCTGGGTGTGGAGGCAGCCTGGGCACAAGTGTTGCCTCTGTGCTTCTGCACTGTGTTTAAATAAATAAAAAATCATAGCAAAACAAAAAATGCCCTCCAACCTTCACCCATCACCCCTCCTTCACCACCCTCGCACTCCCTGCCAAGCCAATCTATGCCAACCCATGCCATGCACCCACCCCCATGGCCCCCATACCCCCATGTCAACCCATGCCCTATCCAAAGGGGTGGCATACCTCTCCAAAGGGGTACCCTGGCTATTCAAAGGAATCCACCAAGCTCAGACCTCCTCTGGATTCTACACTCCTTTTCTTTCAAAATCCCCTTCAGTGGAGGCACTGGCGACTCAAATGGCCAGCTGGCTCCACAAATTACACATACTCAAAACTTAACCTGTCTCCAGTCCCACCCCCATGAAGATTGGAAATACCAGGTTCAGTGACGGGGCTTAGAAATTTCATCACTTTCTGGGATTTTTGCAGGAGAGCCTCTCTATTGTGGCAAAAATCTGGGCCTCTGTCTCTTCACCTAAGTGATTAATATAGATTGTATATAGCTGAGGCCTCAGCAGTGATCCTTGTGGCACTCCACTAGTCACAGTCTGCCAACTTGAAAATGCCCTGTTCATGCGCACTCTGCCTCAAGTCCATTAATCAATCCTCCATCCATACTAATATATTACCTCTAACTACATGATCCGATAACTCGCCTTTTAGACTTTTGTGTGGCAACTTATCAAATGCCGTTTGGAAATCTAGGTATACCATAACTGTTGGTTCCCCTTTATCTGCTCTACTAGTTACATTTTCAAAAAACTCAAATAAATTTGTCGAACAGGATTTCCCTTTTTTAAAACCATGTTGACTTGCTCAAATCATACCATACTTTCCTAAGTGCATTGTTAAGACTTCCTTAATAATAGGTTACAGGGTTCTCCCAATGACTAATGTTAGGCTAACTGGCCTGTAGTTCCCCATTTTTCTCTCCCTCCTTTATTGAAAAGTGGTGTTATACTTGGCACCTTCCAATCTGATGGGACCATTCCTGAACCTAAGGAATTTTAGGAAATCATAGCTAGTGTATCCACTGTCTCTGCACCTATTTCTTTCAGAACCTCAGGATGTAAGCCATCAGGTCCTGGGGATTTGTCAGATTTTAGTCCCTTAAATTTTTCCAATACCTTTTCTCTGCTGATATTGAGTACCTTAATTTCCCCACTCTTTTTAGCCCCTATGTTATTCTCTATTTCTGGTATGAAACTTGTATCTTCTGCTGTGAAGACAGACACAAAATATTCATTCAATACCCCTGCCATTTCCCATGCCAATTTCTTCTGTGTCTGCTTCTAAGGAACCAACATTTACTTAGCCACTCTCTTCCTTTTTATATACTTATAAAATCTCTTACAACCTGTTTTTACATTTCTAGTTAATTTGCTCTCATACTCTATTTTTTCCCTTCTTATTAGCTTCTTGAAGCAGGCCTGTTCTTTCTGGCTTCATAAATTACCACACAGCCCTGCCAGCCTGAACTCCATCTCCTCTGCTTTGCCAGGTTGGCTCAACATGGTAGCTTACCAATATTCATAAGGCCCTTTGTTGCATTGGGATGTCCAATTGCATTCACTGTTTGCCAGTTTCATGCAGGTGATGCCCAAGACCAAATTTGAATGAATTTGCACCAGAAAATAACATGTTTGAATTTCTCCCCCACGGTACATATGTTGAATGTTGACATAAGAGAGCTGAGGAACAGTAAGCTGGCACTAAACTGTCTTGGCTGAAGTGTTCCATTGGTGGCACATTTGAGGTGGCACCCTTTGAGGAGTAGCTTTTGTTCATTGCCTGCCATCCACCATAAAAACGGCAGCAACTGAGAAAAAAGCCAAAGCCACTATTGTAAGGATAACCTTCCAATTCATGTGTGACAATTTTTCAGATATTAAGTACTTGTGAAGTAGCTGAAAATTCTGTAATGATTAGGTCATCAGTTGGACTAAGAAAGTATATCATATTAGCCTCTAAATTATGTCAAGTGTGCAAGCGTTTAAACTTTATAGGGAGGGAAACTGTTTAGCTTTATGTTCTGCCCAATTTTCTTTTCCAGAGGTGTAAAATGGGTTGCCAATTTGATATCAGTGCATTTTTTGCTACTGATGTTGACCAATTTAACCTCATGACTTTGTCCCAAGTTTTCATTTTTGCAGCAATACAGGTAGAGTTTACCGAATGTAGCCCTGATATGCTGATTTGTGATGCAATGTCATTAATGTGTCCCATTCTTAATGGTCAAGTGCACATTGACTATTCTAGTGTATCTGTCCTGGGACCACATCCAAGGTGATACTTCCATTGTTGCAACCTCCAAGCCCATTACATTTAACATTATGCTTATCTATAAACCCCTCCATGACCCTGTCCCACACTATCTATGCACTTCCTTCAGGCATATAACCCCTTCCAAACCCTTCAGTCTTCCAGCTCCACTTCTTTGTACGTCCCCTGTTCCTTTCGCTCCACAATTGGTGGTTGGTCTTTCAGGTCCATCGATTCTTCTCTCCTGTTTTGCTTCCTTAACCTCTCCTCTTTTCTTTCCACCTTTGGTCATTTTTCCTAATCTCTTCCCTCTCCCTAAAGCTCACCATTTCTTTCCTCACCTACACGGTCCTATTTCCTTACTTCCCTCTGTAGAGCGTCTCAGCACATTTTCACCATTCAAATTGCATGCATGGAATTAACAATATCTGCAGATCGTGGTGTAATACATCCCTCAGAGCATTTTAAAACGCATTATTCCCCTCAAGTTCCTCTTATGATCGGGCCACGGGCATAAAATACCGAGCATACAATACGCAGAAATTTAAAAGCAGATGGAAATCTGCCGTGGAACACAATGGTGTCAGTTTTCCCAATCCTGGCGATTCAGCACCAAGGCCAGTGTACAAGTAAACTTTCGCATGCTGAAGTCAATGTCAGGACAACATCACTGGATTAGGCGTGTGAATTATTTGTAGTGAGCTCTTAGCCCGGCTTGGGCCTCTTGTCAGCAGCTCAGGCCCGCAGTTACAGCATCGGGACTGATCCCATATTTAAAGTGGGACCCGCTTCCATCCTGCGGCTCACTCGTTCTAAAGATTGGGTTAAGATCAGGGCACGGTGCGAATGTAGGGGCAGGGTGGTCTGAGGCGGGGAAAGTGGCTTACCTTTATTTGTGCTGCAAGGTATCCACGAGGAGTAAAAGCAGTTAAAAATCGGGACCCATGACTTCAAATCCCATCATGGCAAGGTCAGGGATTGAATTCAATATATTCAGTAATTTGAAGAACGGCAGCAGAAAAAATGAACATGATCACTGCTGCTTTGTCGTTAAAAGCCAACTGCTTTCCTAACATCGTTTAAGGAGAGGAATTTCCATCAATACCCAGTCTGCCCATGACTCTTGTTCATCAATGTTGTTTATTCTTCATGAAGTGGCTAAGCAAGCTACTCGGTTGTATAAACAATTTCTCAAAAATCAACCCACCACTCTCTCCAGGCAGATAATATGCAACCTCACTAATTTTGCACAAATGTTAAGAATTTTTTACAAATGCAAGTGTGTCAACCACCCTGCAAGGATTGACAGCAGCTGTGAAGGAGTCTATTGTCCACATCCTTCATCGTGCATGATTGTGCAGTCCAACATGGAGTGGATGGCAACTACAGTGCTATCTTAACTTAAAGAGAGTGTGAGAAGAGTGAGAGACCATTAAAGAGTGTGAGAAGAGTGAGAGACCATTAAAGAGTGTGAGAGGGAAAAGAACTCTGAGAACAGCTGTTTGGTGAGTAAGATTGGTGAGTATTTTGAAGTAAAACTAAGGTCTTTAGTTTGTGTTTAGGTCTCTGGTCTTTTTTTCTTTTTCTCCTATAGTTTATTATAGTTTATTAGTATAATAGTTTATAATATATATTATAATATATAATAGTTTATTAAGTATAAGATCAAGACTAGTGTGTATTAAAAAAATTATAATAAAGTGTAAAGAGCAGGGATACTAGAGTAATTAATTAGTAATTTGAATAAAATATGATAACGATGGCAGGGTGGGTGATGTGTTGCTGCTGCAACACATGGGAGCTCTGCTGGACATCAAGGTGATCCAGAGTGAACACATCTGTACCAGGTGTTTGCAGCTCGAGGAACTTCAGATCCGAGTTAAGGAGCCGGAGACCAAGCTGCAGACATTGTGCCACATCAGGGAGGGGGTAAGTTACCTGGACACTTTGCTCCAGGAGGCGGTCACACCCCTCAGGTTACGCAATTCAAATTTGGTCTGTGATCAGGGACAGGAGAGTGTGACTGCAGGTGAAGCAGATATGGGGACCCAGAGGGTAGCATTTAAGGAGTCTCAGCTCCTGCAATTGTCCAACAGTTATGAGGTTTTTGCAAGCTGTGTGGGTGAGAGTGGGACTGCAGGGAGGATGAGAAAACTGACCATGGCATCATGGTACAGGGAGCCATTCAAGTGGGGGGAGGAAATGGGAGTGTATTAGTGGTAGGGGACAGTATAATTAGGGGGTTAGCTACTGTTCTCTGCAGCCATGAGCATGAGCCCTGAAGGCTGTGTTACCCGCCTGGTGCCAGGTTTAAGGACATCTCCTCAGGGCTGGAGAGGAACTTGGAGTGGGAGGGGAGGGATCCAGTTGTCGTCATCTACATTGGTACCAACGACATTGTTAGGGCTAGAAAGGCGGTTCTGCTAAATAATTTGAACAGGTAGGAGCTAAATTAAAAAGCGGAACCTCCAAGGTAATAATCTCAGGATTACTACCTGAGCCATGGGCAAACTGGGACAGGATAAATAAATAAAGTCAAGGAGGTAAATGCATGGCTCAAAGATTGGTGTGGGAGGAATGAGTTTCAGTTCATGGCATCACTACCGGGCTAGAAGGGAGCTGTTCCGGTGGGATGGGCTTCACTTGGACCATTCTGGGACCAATGTCCTGGAGAACTGAATAACTAGGGCTGTGGAGAGGGTTTTAAACTAAATAGAGGGGAGGAGGGTTCTGGAAAGGGGACACACAGGCTTACAGCCTTGCAGGGCAGCTATTTAGGTAATGATACCCAGAGTGTGACAGAAAGGGAAAAGTGTACAAACATTTTTTTAAAAAGCAGCAAATAGGGACAAAGGGGGAAAAAATGGTAAAAAGGCAAAATTAATGGAGCTCTTTACTTAAATGCACATAGTATTTGGAACAAAATAAATGAATTAACGGCACATATAAAGGGAAATGGTTATGATCTTATAGCCATGATGGAGACCAAAGCTGGGAACTAAATATTCAGGGGTCTGTGATTTTTTTGAAAGGACAGGCAGGAAGGAAAGAATGGTAGGGTAGCTTTGTCAGTACGAGATGGAATAAGTACAATAGCAAGAAAGGATCTTGGATCAGAAGATGTAGAATATATATGGCTGAAGGTAAGAAATAACAAGGGGAAGAAGAAGGTGGGAGTAGTATTGGCCCCCGAACAGTAGCTCTTCTGTAGGACAGAGAATAAATCAGGAGATAATGAGGGCATGTAAAAAAAGGCAGTACATTAATCATGGGTGACTTTAATCTTCATGTAGATTGGGAAAATCAAATTGGCAGAGGTAGCCATGAGCAAGAATTCATAGAGTGTATTTGGGACAGTTTCCTAGAACAATATGTTGTGCATCCAACCAGGGATCAGGCTATTTTGGATCTGGTAATGTGTAATGAAGTAGGTTGAGTAAATGACCTCAGAGTAAAAGATACCCTAGGAAATAGTGACCATAATATGGTAGAATTTAGCATTCAGTTTGAGAGTTCGAAACTTGAGTCAGAAACAACTGTGCTAAATGTAAATAAGAGTAATTACAAAGGAATGAGGGCAGAGTTGGCTGCAGTGGACTGGGATAGGATTTTAGCAGAAAAAACGGTTGATGAACAATGGCAGATGTTTAAGAAAATAGTTCATGACTCATAACAAAGATATATCCCGGTGAGGAAGAAGGATTCAAGGAATGGGATAAACCAACCATGGTTAACCAAGTAAGTTAAGGAGAGTATCAAATTAAAAGAAAAGACATACAACGTGGCAAAGATTAGTGGTAAACTGGAGGATTGGGAAAGTTTTTAAAACCAACAAAAGATGACCAAAAAAAAATAAAGGAAGTAGCTACAGAGATAATGGATGCACTGGTAGTAATCTTCCAAGATTCCGGAAAAATCACGGATGATTGGAAAACTGCCAATGTGACACCCTTATTCAAAAAGGGAGGGAAACAAAAAACAGGTAACTATTGGCCAGTTAGCTTAGCTTCATTAGGAAAATGTTGACGTTTATTATAAAGGATGTAATAGCAGAGCATTTAGAATTACATAATCTAATCAAGCAGAGTCAGCATAGCTTTGTGAAGGGAAAATCATGCCTGACAAATTTAATAGAATTTTTTGAGGAGGTAACAAGCAGGATAGATAAAGGGAAACCAGTAGATGTAAGATATTTGGATTTCCAAAAGGCGTTCGAAAAGGTACCACATGTAAGGCTACTTAATAAGATAAGAGCCCATGGTGTTGGGGGTAGTATATTAGCAATGATAGAGGATTGGCCAATGAAAAGAAGATAGAGAGTTGTGATAAGGGGGGCATTTTCAGGACTAGAGGAGCGCTACAGGGATCAATGCTGGGGCCTCAATATTTTACAATATATATTAATGACTTGGATGAGGGAAGTAAATGTACTATCGGTAAATTTGCGGGTGATACAAAAATAAGCAGGAAGGCAAGTGGTGAGGATGACACAAGGAGTCTACAGAGGGATATAGACAGGTTAGGTGAGTAGGCAAAAAAGTGGCAGATGGAATATAATGTGGGAAAATGTGAGGTTATGCACTTTGCCAGGAAGAATAGAAGAGCTGATTATTATTTAAGTGGCCATAGACTGCAGAAAGCTGCAGCACAGATGAATTTGGGAGTCCCTGTTCATGAATCCCAAAAAGCTAACATAGAAGTTCAACAGGTAATAGGAAAAGCAAATGAAATGTTGTTGTTTATTTCAAGGGAAATGGAGTATAAAAATAGGGAAGTCTTGCTAAAACTATGCAAGGCACTAGTTAGACCACACCAAGAATAATGTGAATAGTTTTGGTCCCCTTATCTAAGGAAAGAGGGAATCCCCATCTGTCAAAGTGCGCTCTTTCGCGCATGCGCACGAAAGAGCACACTGCTCCCTGAGGCAAAGTCCTGTCTCAGGGAGTTTAGTGAAAGGTAAGTAAAGTCAAAAAATAGAGACATTTTAAAATTATTAACATGTCCCCCTCATGTGACAATGTCACATGAGATGGGACATGTTGATAACAAACTCATAACATTTATTAAATTTTTACAAAACGGTAATGAAACTTCATACCGCCAGTGGATGAAGTTACATTAATAATCTACAGGCCGTTGGGGCTCCTGGCCTGCCCGCCAGCCTTAAGGTTGGCCGGGCAGGGCATTTAACTATCTTAATGAGCCTGTCAATGGCCTTAATTGGCCATTGACAGGTCGGCGGGTGGACAGCTGATTTCACTGTCCGCCCGCCTTCCTTAAGATTTAAATGGCCCGGGATGACATCAGGGGTTCATCCCAATGTCATCCCGCGTAATTTTCCCCTAAGCGAGTGAGCCCCGCCCCCCAAATTGCCGAGGGGAAAATCCTGGCCTTTGTTTCCCCTTTTGGGAGAGTCTAGGACCAAAGGGCATAATCTCAGAGTAAGGGGTCACCCATTTAAAACAGAGATGAGAGGGATTTCTTCTCTCAGAGGGCAGTTGATCTGTGGAATTCTTTACCGCAGAGGGCTGTAGAAGTTGGGTCGTTAAGTATATTCAAGGCTGAGATAGACAGATTTTTAACCAGTAAGGGAATGAACAGTTATGGGGAAAAGGTAGGAAAGTGGAATTGAGAATTATCAGATCAGCCATGATCTCACTGAATGGCGGAGCACACTCAATGGGCTGAAGGGCCTACTTCTGCTCCTACGTCTTATGGTCTTATGCAGTAGAGTTTCCAGTGTTAGAGCCCTTAAGATCAACTGGAGTACTTTTGGTGCATACTAAGGTGCCTAATGTTGTCATTTTAAAGAAAGCTTTCCTGGAACCACCCATTGCGCAGAGCTTCACTGCTCTCAAAAACCTAAACTAGGTGTAAGACCCAGTTTAAAGGGCTGATTCCTTGATGTAGATAGCCACGCTTGTGGACAGCATGGCTTGTGGCCTGGATACAGTGTTGTAGACCAATATCCAGACTATGTTCCCTGAAAGCATGGCTTTCCCATTGGGCTTATGAGATGTGAAATAACCACAGTTCAAATGGCAGAAACATTTGAGCACAATTTCTATTCACGCTCACAATTAAAATGATAGATCGTTAAGACTTGGATTAAGGTAAAACTGCTCCCTGCAGGCATCAAAGAATCATTCCATTAGACAGGATTTTACACAAGGGTCATTTAAAATTTAGATAACCAAAAATGTTTTGATAATGAAATATTTTTAAGAGAAACAAGCAAATTCCTTGATAATTTATTGCATGTTTCTAATGCATTGTTTAATTGTGCTTGAAGTTCAACACAGAATGAAAGTGATTTTTATGCAGCAATTGTGAAAAAACTTAGGTTCTAAAATGTTCATGTTGATTGTACAATAATATTGGTTGAGATTTTTTTTTGCACAAGTCATCTTGAACATAGCATTGTGGTTACAGAGTACAAATCACAAAGGCCTGGATTTTGTAGTCAGTGGCCTTTTGAGGAAAGCTGCCCACAACGATCGAACAACATCTGTGGTGTGGTTTCCCCCTTTTCCCATGGCAGTTTAAATCTGGCACCAAGTCAAGGGTTGGCATGCAGCAACAGTGATATCAGCCAGCAGGTAAGCAGCCAATCACATTGAAATATTCACACACAGCTAACCAAAACACAATAGCGTTTTTTTTTAGATTGTGAAATAAATAGTTATGATTTGATTAAAATAGAAAATGAAATAGAAATATCTAAACTTAAAAAAACGTGGCACTTTTATGAGGTTATGGAGAAATTTGAGATTCCTCAAAAATAAAATGAACTCCTCATAGCCAGTGAGCGTGTTTAGCAGTAATTATGAAGTTAGTACACCATTAAAAAACAAATTACAGCTCATTTAACAAAGTGCAACTTTTTAAATTTTTTCACAACAAGATTAACAGCAGAAGAATGGAAGTTCTTTTCAATTCAATTGATTTCCCATTGATTGTAGCCTGCGTGGGTACCTCAGCAGCCTGGAAAAGCGTAGAATTATTGACAGCAACTTCAAGACTTCCACATTATTCTGCACATGTGCAGATTCCTGAAGTTTGCTTTCAGTTTCAGTGCAGTGATGACAGCAAACCCTAACAATTTTTTCCACCATTGCCAGACCAAAATCCAGGCCCAAGTCTCGAATGTAGTTCCAAGGAACAGCAGGATTTGGTAGTTTCAAGGTCTCATCGAATGTGCATTAATCAGATGCTCCCGATACTGCAGAAGCAATAATCTTGAACCAGATTTTTGAGTTGAGAATCCCAAAACTTCAGGATAGCAGGAGCAGTTATCGTGAAGTGTTTTTCAAGGAGCTTGTCTAATCTCGACCAAACAAAAAGCCTTATGTTTAATGCTGTGAGCTAACTTGTAATCAAGTTTTCAGCTGTCTTAATGCCTTATTTTATAGGCTGTCATGCACACTGAATTCTTTTGTCTGATCAAATCACCTTTTTAATGTCATACATTATAGGATTTTTTTGTCATGACATTGCGTGTCATAACAGGCTTTTTAAATGTTTCTTCCATGTCAAAGATGTTGCATATGATTAAAATAAGTTGTTTAAAAAAAAGCTGATCCTAATGAAATCAGACTGTTGTGCCCTCTGACACATTACTTCATCTTCAGGTCCGTTCTCTGCTGCCACTACATTCACGTCCTCACTGCTGTTTTCCTAACATCATCACTCTTCCCTCCCCAGCATCACTGCCACCTTCCCATAGAAATTCAATTGGTATCAAAGTAAGTACTTAATTACGAGGTGTCACCGACAACTGTAATACAATAAGACATAATTGTATTCCTGCCCAAATATTTTAAACCTGAAAATCATTAAATCAGGATGCCGCCCTTATCAGCATGCCAGATTCTGCGCTCAAAAGAAATAATAAATAACCAACTGCAAATTCCGAAAACTAATAAGGTTTCTTAGCATTTGTTACACTTAAGTGAACTCAAATTCTAAACTGCGTAGAATCAAGAAACGTCAGTGATTTTAACCCAGGGTTAACATAAGGACAGTGGATGCACATTCATACTATTTTTATATCTAACATATAACAAACCCAAGAGTTTATAAGATTGATCAAGTAGCTAGAAGGTTACTTTTGGGGTGTAAATGTGTTTGGAGGAGGTGATATTTACAATATTATTGTAAAGTGTATGTGTTGGATTCTGCTGGATTTTGGACCGTGTTTGTGTTTTTACGGGAGTGATGGTAAATGTTGATAAATAGATGCAACAATGCGGATATATGGATGGAGATAACTTACACTGAATCCCTCCTCATGTAGCACTCCACTTAATTTTCTGGTCAGGCCTTTGAGCGTCTGCCAAGTTCTTTGTTGCAACGTTTAAATGAGGCCCCAGAGTTTGCATTAGAACAACACCGATTTATAAATCGTCCCATACAAAATGGACATCCACGATTGTTAAGCACAGTGTTTGATGTGAAAGTGCCCCTGAATTGTCTTTTCAAAGGCTTTTTGCTGTTTTCTTGCTTTTTTGATTACATTTTTACATCTTTCCCAGAAAGCTCAGAGAGCCTCTTGCCAGTGTTTTGGACAATCCACAGTATTCCTACAATGGACATTCCCATGGGATTTAGCTTTTACATATGTCCTTGGGGGAAACAAAAGTAGAGGGGGAGCACTGATGGAATGCCAAGCAGTTCAGACTACATTGGAGACATATGTAAGATTTTGGGCTCAGGAGCCAAAGATACCTGATAGGCAGTTGAGTATTCATAAGTAATTTTAAAGTAGTTTATTAAGAAGTAATAGTTTAGATATGATGCATTGGCTAAATTGATAGCTAAGATATGCAACACGTGATGGGTCAGAGCAGTTCATTGATCCCAGAGGATGGACGGACAGTTAGCATAGAGTGTGTTGAGTGTTGATCTCAGTAGCTTGTGATGGTAGCGTTCTGCTCTCTAGTTGAAGTGTTAGCAGACTCTACCCTCAGTTTTCCTCCATCTTCCCTGGTCCATCTACCATCTGTAGAAGGCGACTGCCTGATGAGCACTGCCGTCTAATGAGGACTACCACCTGTCTCCAAGCACTCATTACTATACTTTACTTTTAGGGGCTGGTACCTTACCCAGTACCAATCACCTGTTCAAATTCTTCTGACTAATGGATACAGAACAGATACCAATATGTCAGGCTAGTCACCTCGCCCCCTGTTCGCCACCCTGGCCTGAGGTTACTGGGGTACAGAAGGCTTTGTGCTTTTGGTTCAGGAATGTTTGTAGTCCAGTGACTTCAAGGCGGGCAGCGCAATATTTGTCACCTTCACCTCTACCTTGTCTTGGTCCTTGACTCCTTAGAATTGTTTATGCCTTTCTCAGAGAGAGAGAGAGAAAAATGCTCTGAAAGCAATTCCATGAGAGCTCTATACAATTCTAAAAAGCATGGTTTCTTAAAGGTCTCCATTTCTTACAATTTCCTACTTTGAGAGGGAAATATCCTTATCGACTTCCAACAACTAATTTTTAACAAACATAGTTATTTCTAAAATACAAGCTATTCCCTTAATTTATGATTATTTTGCAGGAGTGCTGATAATTTCTAGGCTATTAGCATATAAATACATGTCATTAGAGCCATCGATTATGCATGGACTTGAAAGATTCTCTAGTTCTCCCTTCACCTTTCTCCATCTTGTGGATAATTATTAAGTATTATTTCTCTTTTGCTTTCAATTGTCCCAATCCAAAATTCTTTTTACTTTCACTTTAATATTACTCGTTCTGACAATTACCATCTTGATTGTCTTAAAGTCAGTTTCTCTATGGGGAATGTGTCAGAGCCTTGATCATTTAAAAATGTTTTCTCACTCTTCAGGCCATACTAACCATTTAATGTCACACTATCAGGTAGCTGAGCATGCCTGGGACCCATCCTACAGTGTAGCTTCACCATGTACTCTCCACACGTAACAAATCACTTCTGCACATTCACCACGGTGTCCCAATTCCTCCTTTAATTCTCTGTTGGAATTTCACATTTGCAAGTCATCTTCATAAGTTTTCCTAATCATAAGATGAGGTCTTCGTTGATTATCATCTTAAAAACTTTCGTCACCCATGCTTCTGCCGTTAGCCTGTAAGATTTCCATTTGGGCAGTGTTACTTTTGTTACATGTCACTCCATCATGCTTGGTGGCAATCTCTCTGCCCTTTCCCATAAATCCTCATTTTGCATTCGTTGAAGGTTTATCAGGTCCATAGGGATCATTCTGAGTATCCTGCCAATCAACTTGATCATCCACTTTATTTTCTTCCCGGCGAAACTGTGCATCTCACATCACATGCCCCATCCAATAAGCCTTTCTGACTTTCAGGTAATCTGCTCAAAAGATCAAATCGCTTCTCTGTCTCAAGATCTTTGCTTATCCTTCCCTGCACAGTCCCAATATTTCGGGTGGTGGCCAGACTATCAAATTCAGTTCTCTTGAAAATTCATAGGAAAAGACACAAATATCTCCTAGAAAAAGCTGTCAACATTTCAGTCTCATCTACACTTTCCTTTTACTAGAACGGACATCAATATATTCCATTGAACTACACCCAAGGTGAGTCATTCCAATTCCCATTTGGTGCTGTGTCCTTTTTCATTAACTATATCTCCTACCCTCAACACTTTCTTATATTGTTTTACACATGCAATAGTCACCATCTTAGCTCATTTTTGAGACCTGGAGAAACAAAATGTTTTAACAATATCTTTAAAAAATAAATTAAACATTCTCACTTGATTCCAGGCATTAACATGTTGTGCTTGTTTGTTCTTTCCCTTACGAATATATGAATTAGGAGCAGAAGTAGGCCACTCGGCCCCTCGAGCCTGTCCCATCATTCATTAGAATCATGATTGATCTGATTATAACCTCAACTCCACATTCTCACCTTCCCTTGATAACCTTTCACTCACTTGCTTATCAAAAATCCATCCAGCTCTGCCTTAAAAATATTCAAAGACTCTGTTTCCACCACCTTTTGAGGAAGAGAGTTCTAAAGACTTACTACCTTCTGAGAGAAATAAATTCTCCTTATCCCTGTCTTAAATAGGTGACCCCTTATTTTTAAGCAGTAACCCCTAGTTCTAGATTTAAACAACATTTTATTTTCTCAAATGTATCCCAATAGATTGTGCCTGACATTTTTGTTTGCCATTTCAAATTAAAAAAAAAAATTCATTTACAGGACTTGGGCTTCGCTGGCTGGGCCAGCATTTATTGCCCATCCCTAGTTGCCCTTGAGAAGGTGGTGATGAGCTGCCTTCTTGGACCGCTGCAGTCCATGTGGTGTAGGTACACCCACAGTGCTGTTAGGGGGGGGGAGTTCCAGGATTTTGACCCAGCAACAGTGAAGGAACGGTGATATATTTCCAAGTCAGGATGGTGAGTGACTTGGAGGGGAACTTCCAGGTGGTGGTGCTCCCATCTATCTGATGCCCTTGTCCTTCTAGATGGTAGTGGTTGTGGGTTTGGAAGGTGCTGCCTAAGGAGCCTTGGTGAGTTCCTGCAGTGCATCTTGTAGGTGGTACACACACTGCTGCCACTGTGTGTCGGTGGTGGAGGGAGTGAATGTTTGTGAAAGGGGAATATTATCCCAAATTCAAATAGCAGTGTTATTAGGCTGATTGGTTCTGTTAGTGTTCAGTTTATTTCTTGCCAAAATAAGCTTTTTTATTGATACCAAGAAACTGCCTAGACTGTTTTCCCATTAGCTTTTTTGAAAAACAAAATTCGTTTATTCCCTTAAGCTTCAAAAAAATTTTCCTTTGAATGCTTGCAATAGCAATTCATATCAAGTTATTTCATCAATTTCAATTTCAGAAACAATTATGCCCAGGCTTGGTGGTTTTACATCAGAGGCAGAAACATTTGCAATCAGTTTAGAGGTGACTTCCATATCTCCTGCAAGATAACAAATGGTAACAAATGACCTGAATTTCTCACCATTCTGTACTTACATTCTCAAAACTGCTGTGTTCATGTGATGCTGGAAACCGTCACCTGTTTAAAAAAAAACCCACAAATAATCGATTGTAGCTCTGGCCAAAAGCCCATTGGGATGACATGTTGAATCATATCTGTAAATTTAGAAGCTTAAAATCAAATAACACTCAATATACATTTGGTGAATGGAAAGTTGGGTGGCGAATTCGAAAAACTTCCCGAACCAAAGAACCAAAATTCATTTTAAATTCTTTTGCTATCATTTCTTCAACTTTGCCTAAATTTTAGATTGAATTCCAATTGATTTTTAAAAATTCATTCATGGGCTATGGCCGTCGCTGGCTGGGCCAGCATTTATTGCCCATCCCTAATTACCATTGAGAAGGTGGTGATGAGCTGCCTTCTTGAACCGCTGCAGACAAGGTGCTGTTACATAGGAAACTCTAAGATTTTTGACCCAGCGACAGTGAAGGAACAGCGATATATTTCCAAGTTAGGATGGTAAGTGACTTGGAGGGGAACTTCCAGGTGGTGGTGTTCCCATCTATCTGCTGCCCTTGTCCTTCTAGATGGTAGTGGTTGTGGGTTTGGAAGGTGCTGCCTAAAGAGCCTTGGTGAGTTCCTGCAGTGCATCTTGCTGATGGTACATATTGCTGCTACTGTGCGTCGGTGGTGGAGGGAGTGAATGGATGGGGTGCCAATCGAGTGGGCTGCTTTGTCCTGGTTGGTGTCAAGCTTCTTGAATGTCATTAAACTGCACTGACCCAGGAAAATAGAGAGTATTCCAGGAGTACATTCCTGACTTGTGCATTGTAGATGGTGGACATGTTTTGGGGAGTCAGGAGTGAGTTACTCACCGCAGGATTCCTAGCCCCTGACCTCCTCTTGTAGCCACAATATTTATATGGTTAGTGCAGTTCAGTTTCTAGTCAATGGTAACCCCCAGGATGTTGATAGTTTCTAAACCTTTTAGCTTTTTGTAAGACATTTCTCATCCAAGATTTCTTTTGGTACATCAAGATTCTAAGGCCAAAAGAGTTAAAGAGGGACACTAGGATCTAAAAAGACAACACTACAAGCATACAGAATAACTGTAGAAATGGAACAGAATCTTTCCCATTTCTCTTTTTTTAAATCTTTTTTCTCCTTTAAAACAATTTTCAATTTCTGATATTCACTACTTACCAAATTGAAAGAAACAGTTAATAAAACGTGTCTTCAATTTTTGTAATTCTTCTTTAACTCTGGTGCAAATGTATTGAGAAGTTCAAATTGGATTTCTGCCAAACTTCTTCAAGACTTCAGGCCTGTCTTTATATTTGGGAACAAATAGATGTACAAGCGCATTGCAATTCATACCTAAAGTCATGCTTTTACCCAGTAACTTTATGCAGGTGATGGAGAAGTTAGAACTAACATTAATTGCTGATGGCTTTCATTATTAACAGTGCAGCCTATTGGTCTCCTACTACCATCATATTCACATGGCCTCTGTTGCCACCTCCAGTCTCTCTGACCACTATTTGACAGGTTCGAGACTCATCTATACAGGAGCAGGGGGAAAGCAGGGTTCACTGTTACTGTCAGCCTCCACAGTACATCTACAGTGGTAGTCACGGGCATTGTGGCCCAGGTGAATGCAATTAAAACTCTGTAACCCTCAACTCCTCCCTCAGGGCCATAACCTCACCAGGGGAAAGAGGCCAGTGCAAGTTTGTGACCTATTCTCTGGCCCCAGTGGATGGGTCTTCTCCATTCCCCTCGACCTCAGTCTCGGCCCTGGCTTGGGTAACAATGGACATCAGAATTTCCCCTTCGCACAGGAGAGACAGAGCAGAGGATAACGTGCTTTCAGCTGTATTGTTCCAGAAAAGGCCGAGGTCACCTGTACTGGCTTTGGAAACAGCAGCCACAAATGCCCACTGTTGACTGATTTGTGCCTGAAGCTGTTTGATTTGAGCCAAACACGGGGAGTGATCTGCTTCAGGGAAGGAAAAACTTTGTTGCCAAATTAACTCCCTCAAATCCCCCCTTGCATCTCCTAACTCCTCACTTTGTCTGGTATTTTCTGTCTGTAAATCAACATTTTGTTGTAGTGTTTGGTCCAGTTTTTTCCTTGTATAACATGCTCTCTCATGTGCCTCCTGTTCCCAGTGTAACTGATTGTGCAGATCAGCCACCTCTTTCCTTTTGTAACTTATCTACCAACTCCCTTAACTCCGGTCATTTTTATTCGGCGGTAAGGCAAGCTCATGTGCACCGTAGACCAACTTATTCCAGACTTTATTCAATTTAAGTCTATCTTTCTGAACTGCTTTAGAAAGCCTATCAAAAATACACTTGTAATCTGTGTCGCATTCTTCTACAACTCCCAGGATATCTCTCGCTCTAGGCATGCCTGTATTCTCAGCCAGACTCTTTATCAGTCATTCCCTAGCATACAGCAATGCCATTATGGCTCCTGGCTTCACTTAACTACTGTGGCGCATTGAACTACAGCTTGTTGCTTCTCAAATTTCAAGCCAACGACACCTTAACTACTGTGGATCCCACTTCTGAGACCAATCTGGAAGGTTCTGGGTTTGAGAGCCACAGACACGTAAGATAAGCAGTTGAGTATTCATAAGTAATTTTAAGATAGTTTATTAAGAAGTAACAGTTTAGGTATGGTGCATTAGCTAAATAGACAGGAAAAATATACAACCCGTGGCAGTTGAGAGCAGTTCACCGATCCCGGAGGACAAACAGACAGTTGACACAGAGTGTGTCGATCTCAGTAGCTTGTGATAGCTGCATTCTGCTCTCCAGCCGAACTGTTAGGGAACTCTTCCCTAGTCATCCTCCACCTTCCCTGGTCCAGCTTTCATCTGAAGAAGGTCTGACGAGGACTGCCCCCTGTCTCCGAGCATTCTTTACAATAATTTATTTCTAGGGGTTGGCAGCTTACCCAGTGTCAAACACCTGTCAAACCCTTCTAACCAGCGGATAGGGGACAGGTACCCAAGATGTCAGGGTGATCACCTGCTCCCCACAACCCCCCTGATGTTCATCACCCTGGCTTGAGATCAGTGGGGTACGCAGGGCGCCAGAACGCATTCTGTTATCGGCGCAGGGCTGTTTTGACATACATACAAACATACAAATTAGGAGTAGGATAGGCCATTGGCCCCTCGAGTCTGCTCAGCCATTCAATAAGATCATGGCTGATCTGATTTTTAGAGCCTAGAGACTTCACTGCGGGCAGTGCAATCATTGTGACCTTTATCTCTACCTTGTCTTGGTCCCTGACTCCTTAGAATTGTTTGTTTTTCTTTCAGCGAGAGAGAGAGAATTAAATGCTGTGCCATCTCGTTCCACGAGAGTTTTATACAATTCTATAAAACATAATGGCCGAATTTTACATGTTAGTTTCGGGCACGCAGCCAACCCGGAAGAACATTAAATTGCGTGTGATGACATCGGGCGCGCATTCCAACGTCATCGCACAGTCGTGCCATATTACAGTCGGCACCCTAGGACAAAGGTGGAAGAGAGATACAATCAGAGTAATGCGTGTGGGTGTCTGCAGCCTGCCCACCAACAACTAAACAGCCACTTAAGGCAAGTGCAATTGACTGGAATTTTACGATGCCCGTGCGATCTTTTGGTCGGCGCACGGACAACATGAGCAGGCGGCCATTGCACTTTTTCACTTTTCTCATCCAAGGGCAGGATAAAAGGAGGCAGGAGCATTGGCTGCATGAGTTGTTAGGAACCAAGGTGAGTGTTTGCTGTTGCTTTATTGTTGAGATTTCAGATCTTTTCCTCTGGTTTCTTCAAACAAAGTATTTGCTTTGTTAGCCTTGTCCTAAGGACTCTTTTGTTTTGCCAACTCTGTTGGAGCGTTTCTGCCCTGTGTAGCCTTCAGTGCACGGGGCAGTGCCAACTGCACCTCAGCAGATGAGGATTGTGTACTCCGCTGGGGGCACCTCCACTGAGGAGGAAGCAAGGGGCATAAGGGAAAGGAGGCCAGGTGTCTGCAGGCAACATCGCAAGGACAGACTTGTGGGAGGAGAGGTGCAGGCACAGGGGGTGCAGGCGAGCAGGGACAGTAAGGTGGATGGGACTGCAGAAGACACCACTATCCTGCTGCCAAAGTATTCAGGCAGCGATCCAGCTACCTCAACATGTCTGAGGTCCAGTGCCCCAGAAGGCACCGCCTCTCGAGGTACACCATGACATCATTATACTAGATGATTGGGCGAGAGATCGCCTCCAATGCCAGTGGCTCTGATAGTCACAGTAGCCATCAATGTTTAGGCGTCCACATCTTTCCGGGGGTCAGTGGGGGATCTGTGTGGTGTGTCAAAATCAGCTTTCCATAACTCACCAAGGCTCCTTAGACAGCACCTTCCAAACCCACAACCGCTACCATCTAGAAGGACAAGGGCACCAGATGCATGGGAACACCTGTACCTAGAAGTTCCCCTCCAAGTCACTCACCATCCCGACTTGGAAATATATCGCTGTTCCTTCACTGTCACTGGGTCAAAATCCAGGAACTCCCTCCCTTACAGCACTGTGGGTGTACCTACACCACATGGACAGCAACGGTTCAAGAAGGCAGCTCACCACCACCTTCTCAATGGCAATTAGGGATGGGAAATAAATGCTGGTCTAGTCAGCGACACTAACATCTGATGAATGAATATTTAAAAAATGCGTCAAGCTCGTTACTGATGCTCTGTTCAGACAAGTCCTCACATTCATCCATCATTGGACAGATCAAGCCAGCCTGGCTGAGCGAGCCAGAGGCTTTGCAGCTATTACTGGGTTCCTCCACATACAGGGTGCCTAAGACTGCAGTCATATGGCCATCAAAGCACCAACGGGTCAGCAGAGTGACTTTGTGAATAGAAAGGGCTACCGCTCCATGAACGTGCAGATAGTATGTAGCCACAAGACCCAGATTCAGCAAATTTATGCAAGGTACCCTGGCAACTCACATGATACATACATCCTGCGACACTCCCAGGTGCCAGCTCGGCTGGATGGTTGGTTACTGGGTGACAACGGGTACCCGTTGAAAAGGTGGTTCATGACGCCACTCCGGCACCCTAGGACAAAGGCAGAAGAGAGGTACAATCAGAGTCATGCCTCCACAAGGGCAGTGGTTGACAGGACAATAAATAGGGCTACTGAAAATGAGATTCCGCTGACTGGACCGTTTCACAGGTTCCCTGCAATATCCTCCAGAACGCGTGTTGTTTGGTGTCGTGGTCTGCTGTGCTCTGCACAATCTGGCACTGGCAAGGGGGTATCCACCCGAGGATAAGGATACTGAGGCTCCACATGCCTCAGAGTGAGACTCTGCACTTGGATCTGATGAAGAGCCCAGGCAGGCACAGGGTGAGAATGAGGAGGAAGATTTGATGAACCTTCAAGGAGGCATGGACACCAGAGTGACCGTCAGCTCGGCCGCCAAGGCTTGGCTTCCACCTCAGTAAGAGGGCACTGTCTCCGTCACACACATTTCTGAGGAGGCAATTCTATGATTCCAATATCATTTCACAGCCTCTGTAATAAAGTTTGTTGCCCCTGCCATCTATTATAAGATGCTGATGAAGCCTGCACCTATGGAAAATGCTCAGGCTAGTGAAGCAAAACCTAGATTTGTATCTTTACCAAAGTTGCAAACAAGGAACAAAACACAATATGGTTGCCAGAGTCACACAGAAACAATATATCACACTGATGAAATGAATGCATATCACCTGCTGGAATGCCATCCTGTGATCACGGTGCCTTCAACGTACGCTTGGGAGTACAACATCTTGGTGTCCCCACACCCTTCTATGGCAGCAGCATTGGAGGCAGATCATTGACTCTGCCGTTGTGTTGACCCTGATGACCTTGGAGGTCATCCTCTGGCTGATGGGGCCTGAGCAGGCTCCGTCTGGGAATGTGCGACCAGCGACATGGTTGGGCACTCCTCAGTTGTTACAGCCTCATCAGATGCCATGGTCACTGGCAGAGGAGTAGAGAAGCTGCCGCCTTCGTCCAGAGCGCTGTGAGAGGAGCCCACAGAGATGACAGGCAGCTCGTCTGCCAGCGTGAGGTATGTCTAGACCACCTGCTCACCATTGGTGGACGGGCACCTAGCAGAGAGACTAGGTGCCTCATTCATCTCTCACACTGGCACTGACCTCCTGAGGTCACCTCTGGTGTGTGGTCTTGCAGGTCTGAATGTGACCCCCGGAACCCCTGATTAGGTTCCTGGAGCTGCCTCTCCATCAGAGTCGCCACTCTCTCAGTGAAGTGGCTGTGTGCTCAGGGTCAACTCAGTGCTAAAGCCCTACATGGAATCCACCAAGACAAATACCATGACACGCAGACCCTCAGAGTTCTCTGCCAGATCTTCCTGTGCATCTTGCTGGACATCCAGCATCTGCTGCCTGATGAACGGCTCCAGAGGTTCGTCATCTGCCTCAGACTCAACATGGTCCAGGTCTCCAGCAGTCCTCTGACTGTCAGTATCCTGGGCACTCCCTGCCTCCGCCAGCTCCTCATGCAAATGTGATGTACCCTTACCATAGTGCACTCCAAATGGAGCTGATGCACTATGGCCCACTGACATGCCTGTCTCTGCGCTGGTGGTTGATGTAGAGAGCGGATGTGATGGGCGTGTATCGCTCAGTGGTTCCTTCTCGGGTGTCAAGGGGGAGATTCTCAAGGTCAACTGTGCTTCATGAGGATGGTACTTCTGAGGGAGAAACAGAATATGTCAGTTAAGAACATCATCATTAAGTGTCTATGCAAGCACAATGGTTGCACTGTGAGTGGCCAAGCGATGGGTATTCTGGACTTGAACTTCTGGTTGGAGATGCCACAAGCCTGCCTTCTTGCACACTCACTCAGTCTCTCATCTGCCACTGCACCCTTATTGTCCTCCGAGACCCCTGCCTCTCCGAAACCTCTGGACATTGCTCCTCGCTCACATTCCATGTCCAGGGCATCCATTTCAAACCTGGACAGGATCAGGATGTTGGGCATCCCACCACCCGTTCGTATGCTCCAGTGCATTCTGGCTTCTCTTCTCCTGAACATAAACAACATCCTCTAACCTGCAACACCATTCCAGCCTCGCCAGCCAACCCCTGCCTGCCCCACCCACCCCATACACCCCCCTGCCACCCTGGAGAGCCAGCTTGACGTGCCTGTCATGTTGGCATTCCTCACCTTCTATACACAAAAGGTGAGGGGCAACATCTCCCACCCTTGGCAGGCACAGGGATATTTGCCATTTGGCACTATGCATCTCACACCCCTGGCTTACGGCCACCTCCCAAGACATCTATATTCAGTTCCATGCCAAGTTGGTACTCACCCTTGTGGACCGCAGAAGATCATTGAACCGTTACTGGCACTGGATCCATCTGTGGCGCACCACATCATGCTCGCTCACCTGAGCAGCTACCTCCATCCCAGGCTTTCTTCACCTGGTTTCCTCTTGCCATTTTGCCGAATGAGTATTTCACGCCGTGTACTCACTGCCTCCACTAGAGCACACAGACAGTCGTCTGTGCATCAAGAGGCAGAGTGCCCGCCAGCATTGGCAACCCTCCTGCCGTGCCCACTGGGTGCTGAGGCCATCACTAACGCCAAATTTTGCAGTCTCTGGTCGAAAGCTCCGTTAGGCTCCTCGCCAACTCCTGGCAGCTTTCAGGTCACTATTCGACTTGGCGCCCGCCAAGCTCCTGCCCCCGCTGGCAGAGCTGCACCGACGTGCGGGCGCGTTTCAGGCTGGCCGGTCCTTTAATTGGTCAGCCAGAGTGAAATCACTTTGTTCCAATGTTCGTGAGTCAATTGGCTTTTGGCCACTCTCCAAATTCTCCCTTCCCGCTCGCAACGATGCCCACCACTGGCGGGACTGGAAAAACTGACCTCTAGTTATATAGGCCTGGAAATTCCTCGGGCCAGTGTAAGTACAATGGAGCAAAACCCTCAGCCACCTTTGCAAGACCGGGGACTCTGGCTGGAATTTTCCAGCCCCCTCGAGGCGGGATGTGACACAGGATATTCAGAGGCCCAGCCAAAAGTCCATTGACTTTTAGTGGGACTGGACGATCCCAGTGGTGGGAGGGGCTGGAAAAACCCGTCCTATGTCCCAAAGCTCTAGCAACTTGGTTGTTTGCAAAGCTGATTGAGCTGGTGTATCAGCTTGATTTCTTGGGGTTGCCAGCCATCCTCCAGTATCTTAGTCACACGCTCCATGGTCTGGATTTTCCAGCCTCGCCCATTGCTGGGATTATCCGGTCCTGCCGAAAGTCAATAGACTTTTGGCTGGGCCGCCACATCCCCCGTGGCCAGTCCAGAAAACCCTGGCACATGTGTGAGCCTAAATAGTGATCCTTGGCAGATGGGGCTTTACATCTGGTGGTAACCAACACCCACTCATGCACTTCCAGCAGAGGTGCAAGTTCGTGTTCAGGAAGTGGAGCCTGACCAATGTTCCCCAACCTAGCCCAGGAACGCTGGGACCAATTGTAATACCACTATCACCTGCAGGGCAGAAATTAGGTAACTGAGCACAGAACAAGGTTTGAATCAGGGATATTGTGGTCCCAGAGCTCGCATAGCTCAATCACCTGCACTTGTCAACTGAATTGTCAGGGAAGCCTTCTGCAGGAATTTGCAGAATAAAGAATTAGATATGCCTGTTTTGTGTGTTTAATTATATTTTAGAAATTGCAGGAATAAGGGAGTGTGCCAGAACAAATGACTGGTTTTCCATAAAGGTGGGGGGAAAAAAACACAATGTTAAAACCCTGTTTCGATTAATCCAGGCATATTTTTCTGAGGTCTCATTTTCTTATTGTATTTATTTTTTTATATACAGAACCTTCTCTTTTTCTTGTCCTTTTTCAAATCAAGGTGTCTCATCCCCGTCTTCATTCAGTTGAAAAAGGGAAGCAAAAACCAGCACCAAACCCATTCACTGTTACTGCACAGTGCGAAACAATCACATTTGCTCCGAGGTGAGGCATCCTACCTCGTATCCCCAGTGAGAAACAGAAATGTTTTTATTAAAACTAAGATCAAAATGATAAATCTTAGCACTAGGTGCAATCAGCAATGTAATTGCATCACCAATTGTGTCATTGTGTCAGCTGTGTGTAGTTGAGAATAGTGCCTTGTGGCATCTCCTCAGTAACAAAGTATGACTATATGTAGATGTGTGGTGCTGCATTTTATTAAAGAGACGTTGAACAACATGAGCAAAATTTTCTCCTTCATCAGAACAGAGGTTATTTACAGCATAGCATAAAGCCCATGCAAATGCATCCTGTTCACATCGGGACAGAAAATTCTGCCTCTCAATAACTGGTATTTTTAACCTTTAAATTGGATAGCAACACAGAAACCAAGCTTTCAAACTTCCATTGCTATTTTGAGGTTTACGCAGGAGGGCAGAATGCTGACCCTATTGCAAGCCAATATAGAAACCTTTGGTTCTCTCAGCATATGTCCAAAGTGTTATCTTATGTATTATTAAACTTCTCTGTTTTAGGAATACAGAATACCCCTAAGAAATAAATATGCTTTTATGCAAACTTTCACCGTTGGCTCTTCAGAAAAACTGTATTTTGGAATTTTTCATAAGCCTACTCTTGTGAATGTAAAGCCATTTTGTTTGATAAAGTTCAAGCTGTGGCAGGCTGCTGTGTCATCTGCATTTGAGCCACTATGGCAAATGAAGGGATGGATTCTGGGCAACAAGGGCCATCTGCTGACCACATAGCTCTTTATTCTGGTGCGCAACCCACTTCCCACAAATGGGAAGCATGCACATAGTAAAAACCATGCTGCCACACAATATGTGATAGAGCAGATGATTGGGATACTTAAACAGCACTTCTGCTGCATTGACCATTCTGACGGAAAACTCTGCAGTACTTGGTAGAGCTTGAGCCCAGATTTGTCATGGTCTGCTACTTGTCACACATCCACATAATCATGAGGCCATAGACCGATGGTGGTACCAGTAAAAAGAATCCTGATTTCCCATTTAACAACAGACGCACCTTAACTTCTCTTTGTTACTGACAAAGCAGCCTGGAAAACCCGTCACAGTACTTACCCACACCCTCCACCAGTGCAGAGACACACACCTCGGTGGAACCTAGATCTAGAGCAGGCTCGGGTTCACAATCTGGTGGTCACCGCACGAACACGTGTCCACAGCAGGAGGGGACAGGTTCAGCCAAGCTCCCTGGTACTCGGAGGACTGTGAGGCATCTGTGGGGTCCAAGTCAGATGATGAAACTCTGGATTTGGCCTTCCAGCTTATCCTGGAGAGTCAGCAGGAGGTGGGGTGGTGGGGGGCGGGCGGGGGTGGGGGGCAACATCAAGAGCTGTTGGAAGCCCTGAACAGAATGGCTCATGAGTCAGGGGAGTGCGTCCACCTGCTCCATGATGAAGTGGTGCCCACATGTGTGCATATGGAGTTCTCCATGGGGAGGATGGTGGACGCCATGAAGACCCTGTTCCAGCAGAATGCGGTGATGCGCGCAGACCTGCACGCCATCGCGGTAGCCATGTGCGAGTTCCCACAATGGCAACACGAGAGGGAATCGGGGCACCTCGATGTCCCTCCAGGTGCTCCTCCCCCTCAACAAGTTAGGCCAGGACCCTTGAGCATCCGAAGGGTTGAAGAACGGCAGTTGGGCACGCCTGAGTCATCCACTGAGGTATCTCAGAGGCTGTCCACTCCCTCTGAGCCCCCTTTGCCTGTGACCCCCCTCAACCTCATCCTCTGTCACCACAGAGGAAGCAGTTGGCCAACGAGTGTTTCTGGAGGGAGAAGTGTGTGTGGGGCAGGGCCTTTCAGAGCTTCATGTGAGCATCTCAATGTCCTGAACATTTTCACTGCTGGGGTTCACTTTTCTTAAATTCATTCACGGGATATGGGCTTCGCTGGCTGGGCCAACATTTATTGTCCATTCCTAGTAGCTCTTGAGAAGATGGTGGTGCGCTGCCTTCTTGAACTGCTGCAGTCCATGTGGTATAGGCACACCCATAGTGCTGTTAAGAAGGGAGCTTTCAGTTGACCATCTGAGCTGACCTGCATCTCCGCCCACCCACTGATCAGATTCCCATCTCCCATGCAGCACCTGATCTTGCCCACCACGACTCTCGTTTCACTTTTGATTTGGACAGCATGGTGCTAATTACTTTTGCTCCCCCATCCCCAACGCCCCCCCCCCACCCCCCCTCGTCTCCCCCCCATCCCCCCCTGTCCCCCCATCCCCTAATTACCAATTTCCTGTACCCCATCACTGTTAACCCTCCCTGGCATCACCTTCCGCCTCTCCTCCGTGACCTATCAGCCACAATCCTTCAGGGATGTCCTGGTGAACGTGCACATTCCCTTCCTTCCGGAGAATCCCAACCCCATCCACATTAACCTCCCCAAACACCGCCTTCCTGCCCCCAGGGTCCGTGTTTGCCTCTGAGTGCCCACCAACGAACCTCATCCCTTCTACCGCTACCGTTGAACCATTACCCTCCCACCCTTCTCGCCTCACTCCACCCTAGGTCATTTTCACCATTCCCTAATACCACACCCCCTCTCACTTCTTTTCCCAGGAGGCAATCATGGACCCATCAGACCCTTCCCTCGCATGTTCACCTGGACTTTCCCCCCTTTTGCCCTCCCACCCCGACTCATCTCCCCCTCCCCCCCCCACCCCCCACCCCCCACCCCCCACTTAGTCCCTCTCCTGTCCTGACTCACTAAAGCACTCTTACTTCTTCCAACACCCTTTGTCCTTCCCCCCTCCTAACTCCTTCGTCCAGCCTTACCTCTTCCTCCAGCCTCAATTCTTCCTTCAGCCTTACTCCTTCCCCCTTCCTGACTCCTTCAGACACCCTCACTTCTTCCTTCAGCTTTACTCCTTTCCCCTACCCAATTTCTTCCTCCAGCCTTACTTCTCCTTCCACCCTTACTCCTCCATCCCCTCTGGACTCCCTCCCCTCTCTGCACTCCTTCCCCCTTCCAAACTCCTTCCCTTACACTTTTCACTTCCCCTTATACCTATCGCCCCATCTTCTTCTCCCCTGTTACCCTCTCCTCCACCCATACTCCCTCCTCACAACTTCCCTGCCTGACACCTTCATTTCCCCCTCCCAACATCACCCCTCTGACACCTTCATTTCCCCTACCCAACCTCACCCCTCCCGACACCTCTTCCTCTCCCAGTCGAACCTGGACCTTCATTTCCCACCCCCTTGACCATCATCCATTGTGAGCAT
The DNA here is from genome assembly GCF_964194155.1 of Cetorhinus maximus. NCBI lineage: Eukaryota > Metazoa > Chordata > Chondrichthyes > Lamniformes > Cetorhinidae > Cetorhinus > Cetorhinus maximus. The sequence goes on from NC_135884.1 coordinate 132,159,836, forward strand.
CAATGGTGACTTTCCAACTTCTGTGAGCTGCTTCACAGCAGCGCCATGTCCATGCGAATCCACCCAGCATGCCATGGACAGCACTCCAGTGTGCCATTGGTGTCAGGTTCCAGCATCTTCTGCTCCTCGGATGTCCGCGATGTGAGCAAGGCCCTGGCGGTAAGTCGGGACTTCTATACGTCACACTTGTCAAGACGTGTCCTGCACCGGCGTTGTTTTCCCGCTGATGTGGGCGGATGATCCAGCGTGGGTGGGGGGGATAAGTCCAGCTGGCCTTATAATGATATGCTGATGTATTGCACTGAGGTTCCCGACGTCCGATGACGGGGAACATGGCCCGCCATCAGCGGGCTGAGTGGGCAATTGCAAACTGGCTTCATGATGTCATGAAACCGATGTTTGGCCTTCTCGCCATATTGTCCGCTCACGCCACTGAACACACCCGATGCCGGCGGGCATGGAAAATTCCACCCAAGGAGTCTGCAGAAGGACATAGATAGGTGCAGGGAATGGGCAAAAATTTGGCAGTTGGAATATAATGTGGGAAAATGTGAACTTGTCACTTTGGCAGGAAGAATGGAAAGCAGCTTATTATTTAAATGGGGAGCGATTGCAGAACTCTGAGGTACATAGGTTCTGGGTGTCCTGGTACATGAATCAGAAAAAGTTAATATGTAAGTGATTAAGAAGGTAAATTAAATGTTGACATTTATTGCAAGGGGAATGGAATTCAGTTTTTGCTATAGTTGTACAGGGCGTTGGTGAGACAACATCTAAAGTACTGTGCACAGTTTTGGCCCCCTTATTTAAGAAGGGATATAAATGCATTAGAAGCAGTTCAGAGAAGGTTCACGCGGCTGATTCCTGGGATGGGAAGGTTGTCTTACAAGGAAAGGCTGTACAGACTGGGCTTGTATCCATTGGAGTTTAGAAGATTGAGAGGTGATCTAATTGAAATGTATAAGATCCTGAGGGGACTTGACAATATGGATGCTGAAAGGATGTTTTCCCCTTTCAGAGAGACTAGAACTTTTTTTTCCCCTTCATTCACAGGATGTGAGCGTTGCTGGCATTTATTGCCCATCCTTAATTGCCCTTGAGAAGGTGGTGATGAGCTGCATTCTTGAACCGCTGCAGCCCATGTGGTGTAGGTACACCCACAGTACTGTTAGGAAGGGAGTTCCAGGATTTTGACCCAGTGACAGTGGAGGAATGGCGATATATTTCCAAGTCAGGATGGTGAGTGACTTGGCTGAGAACTTCCAGGTAATGGTATTCCCATGTGTCTGCTGGCCTTGTCCTTCGGGATGGTGGCAGTCGTGGGTTTGGAAGGTGCTGTCTAAGGAGCCTTGGTGAGTTCCTGTACATCTTGTAGATGGTACACACTGCTGCCACTGTGTGTCAGTGGTGGAGTGAGTCAATGTTTGTGGATGGAGTGCCAATCAAGTGGGCTGTTTTGACTTGGATGATGTCAAGCTTCTTGAGTGTAGCGGGAGCTGCACTCATCCAAGCAAGTGGGGCCATTCCATCACATTCCTAACTTGTGCCTTGTAGATGGTGGGTGACAGGCTTTGGGGAGACAGGAGGTGAGTTACTCACTGCAGGATTCCTAGCCTCTGACCTGCTCTTGTAGCCACAGTATTTATATGGCTAGTCCAGTTCAGTTTCTAGCCAATGGTAACTCCCAGGCTGTTGATAGTGGGGGATTCAGCAACGGTCATGCTGTTGAATGTCAAGGGGCGATGATTAGATTCTCTCTTGTTGGATACACAATAGGGTACACAGTTTAAAAATAAGGGGTCTCCAATTTAAGATGGAGATGAGGAGAATTTTTTTCTCTCAGAAGGTTGTGAATCTTTGGAACTCTCTCCCCCCAGAGAGCAGGGAGGCAGGGTCAATGAATATTTTTAAGGCAAAGGTAGGTCGGTTCTTGACTAACAAGGGAGTCATAGCTTATTGTGGGTAGGCGGAATGTGGAGTTGAGACCACAATCAGATCAGCCATGATCCCATTGAATGGTGGAGCAGGCTTGAAGGGCTGAATGGTCCACTGCTTCTAATTGGTATGTTTGTATGTATGTTCATATCACCTTCTTTTGTAGGCTGCCTTAATGCGTTCCCCATCTGACTCCTCTGCAGCAGAACCTGAGTGTGACCACCCCTCTGACCAGTTGGCATCTGTGATACCCTTGTCCCTTACCCTGGCTCCTGGAAACTTATGCCTGTGGCCTCACCACATACAGAGCCATCCTCCAAGCTATCCTCTAAAGTACATGGAGCATCAGTATCTGATGCTACTCCTTCTTTATTACTGTCTTCTTGTTTCTCCATCTCTGCCTGGCCAGATTGCAGCTCTTTGGTAATCTGAAAGGAGAAAGGCACAAGGGTGGGGTTGTGGTGAAGGGTGGGGATAGTTGGGGGTGGGGGGGCATGGTGGGAGAAAGCAAGAGAAACATGTTTACACTAAGTCAGGTGATAATGTGGGATGAGCAGGAAGTTAGGTGTGAGAAGGTTTAATTATGAGCAAGCCAACATCTTTGATGCTTTCAGCCTCCCAGCTGGCTATTGCCTCAGTCATGGCTGCTCCAAAGGTGATGAGCAACATCTCCTCCATGGGGGTAAGGACATGCAGCCATACCTGTCCCCCTCATTTGGTTGCTGTGCTCTCCAATGTGCCACTTGGTCCTGCAAGAGAAAGAGATGTGTGGCAGTAAGTGTGATGCAGTGCGATTATCTGGGTGAATAGCTGGCAGCGTGTGCATCTGTGAGTTGTGGCTGTGAGGCTTGCAGCAGTGCTATGTTTGTGAGGTGAGTTGAAGCTAGCGATGTTAGATATGAGTCCTTATTGAATACCATATTGTTGAAGGTGAGTAGTGTGGGTGCAGTGTGTGAGGCTAGTGACGCAGTTGATGGAATATGGTATTTGAAGACACATTCACTGATCTTAAACACCCATGGGAGGACATTGAACTTTTTGTGACACTGCATCAGTGTTCTTGGGGCTAAGCTGCTGGCATTGACTGTGTTATGACCACGTAAGGAGGGGTGAAAGGACTGCCCTATTCCCACTCCATGTTTGACCGTAACATGGTTTTGAGTGAATTTAGAGAGGAGTGCTTTTTCAATTCTGTAAAAGTCACTATTTACACTTTCAGATTGTAAGAAATTAGTCAGGCAGGTTTTCTTAGGTTAAACAAAGAACAAGATAAGTTTGTTGGAAACTATCTCCTGAACTAAAAAATACTAGGTAAATTGCAACCGCCATTCATACATGACACATATTCATCTGGGCCCACACACAGACCAGTAGAGATGGCAGAGTAAGAGGAAAGCGTTATAGGATTTTACAGTTCATAAAAAATAAAACAGAGGAGTACACAGTTAGCTGTTCCTTGGCTGGTCTCAACACAGTGATTCCATGTTGTGGCCATTTTGTTCAGTTATCTTCCTAGGTATAGTTATATGGAGCAGATTTCCATCTTTTATTCCAAAAGGTCACGGTTCACAGTAGATTTCTCTTCTCAGAATGGTTACTTTGCCAAACCGGGCAGCACTTCCGAGAGAGAGAGGCAGAGCTGCACACAGCTTCAAACTTGTGCTCAGGAGAGCATTGTCTTTTGGTTCCTCTCTCCTGCTTGGTAAGCAGTCCTTAAAAGTACCTTGATGACTGTATATTCCAGAGAAACTTTGTTAATGCATGTCCGCTGTGGTTATTGTTTCAGAACAGGTAATTTCATTTTGATGTCTTATCTCAGAAACATTTGAAAAAAATCTCAGGATGGCGTGAAACCAAGACGGGGATGAGGTCTTCATGCTCCTCAGGGGGTTGAGTGTCTGTTTTTTTCATCCTACTTGGTGGAATGCAAGATTCTGTGGATTGCCAGATTTTGGACAATTTTCCATTGTCTGTAGAGAGTGACCCAAGTGTTTTTTTTTAAATCCAGCCAGAGGAAGTAAAATTAGAAATTGTAACTTTTAAAAGCACATCCTCATAACAGCCACTACAGTTATCTGTTCCCACTGCCGTCTCAAAGTTTGGCTGGAAGGCGTCTTGGGACCCTGCGGGTAAATTATATCTCTTCTGCTCTCTACCTTGTGCACTAGGCCTACAATGCAGCATCAGAAAATTTTTAAACCTGCTTTCTGTTATGTTGTGCCATTCGGGTGTCTTCCTGGCCAAACTTGGTTATACAATGACTTCTCAAATACGCTCCTGCCAAAATACACATTCACTTTAAAAGGCGCTGGTTGGTTTTAAATAATACATGCTAGCCTCTCATGAGTTTGCTTCCCCTGCTGATGCATGGAGCTACTCAATAGTATGCTTAATGCTGGCTACGCTGCAATCATTTAAATGAACTGCTACAAAGTTTGCATGCTGCCTGAATTGGAAGTAACAGTTGTGGGTTAATCATGCATCATGATTCCCGTTGCCTGTTTTTGGGTAGTGTCAAATTTCTGGGCCTGTGTATGTTATATTGCATGGCTAAAGTTTTAGTTTGTACATTATAACAGCATGCATCCTCTGCATTCCCACAGTTAGATGTCTAGTTTTGAGGCACAAACTATACATTTGTAATGGTTCGAACACTTTTGCAAAAGTAAACTCTCTGCCCACTATTTTTTAATTATCAGTCTTTTTCTTATGAAATAAACTATTTATGTTTACTATAGTATGCCCTAGCCCGCTTGGCTTAATTGCCCTATGTCATAGCAACAAAGCTGAAAACAATGTCCTTCCACGGTAGACAATGAAGGTACTGTACATCTGATTTGTCTTAGGTTAAGTTTACCAATTAATTCACTTCTATCAAGTACTTAAATAAATATTTTTATTTACTTTTAGTAATTCATTGGTTTCAAAACCCTTGGGATGAATTGAACACTTAATAAGATGCTACATAAACACGAATATATTTCTTCATAAAATTGTGCCTTATGTGAGGTCTGTATTTACTGTCATCAGTTATTGCAGTGTTTACATGCCATTTTTTAATGCCTCATGGAAAATTATGTATCTCTACAAGAGGCACGAGTCATATTTCTAATTGAGGATTATGCATTTTAACTTACATTTTAAAATATAGTTAATTATTTTGCCACTTTCATCGCTTTGTCCTTGTGTCATTTTTTACTTTTCCTATTTTGTTTTATGTACTATTTAGTCAATGTTTAATTAAGTACAGCTGGATCTGCAAGCTGCCTTCCATCTCTAAGGCTCCTGAACGTATTGTCACCTCCCTGCTCCATGCTTGCTGCTCCTGCATAAATTTCTTCAGTCCAGCATTAACACAGTGTAGTTCAGTATCCAACCTCCCCTTAAAGCTAAGACTTCCCTGAACAGAATCACCAGTGACATCCTGTGTGACTGCAACTGGCGAGTTTTGCCCCTCCTTTTCCTTCTTGGCCTCTGTGTGGTATTTGACATGGTTTACCATTGTATTCTCTTCCACTGCCTCCTTGTTGGTCCACCTCTGCGGTACTACTCTTATGTGATCCCACTATCATCTTGTTTAGTGCAGATGGAACATCTCTAGCAGTGTTGACTCCTACTATCCCTATATGTACATCTCTAGAATTCCTCAAGGATTCATACTTGGCAATCTCCTCTTGGAACAGCTTCCATGTGTACATTGATTACACCCAGGTCTAGTTCTCCTCTTCTTCCCTTAACTCCATGAGCATTGATGTGCTGCAAGTTCCCATATTGCTGGCAAAAATCTTAAAATTAATTTGAGATTGTTGTTAAAGCTCTTTCCCATCTTTTACTTTTATCTTCCCTCCAACCACTATACAAAGGCTTTGATTATAAAACTAGAGAGATCTATTTGTGGGGTCAGTGCCAGATGGTTCTTATTTCTATGAATTTGCATGCCTGTCTGACTGCCCATCATCTAGATAGCCATATTCATATCTTTAAATAGAGATGTAGCATGCTTATCTGTGGGATATGGAAGATTTTTCACAGGGGACCTGACACCACATTACTCTGGTATACTTGGTTTATATATATAGACATATGAAGATGGCTTTCATGTTAAAATAACCATAAGTATAGATTCCTTATACCTTTAGATCATTCATTTTTGTAAAATATCATTGAATATGTCAATGCTTTAAATGGTATTGATACTTGCTTCCACGGAAGTGAAATAGCAAATGATGGTCACCAGTCAATACCAATGAGCCTACAAGTTCACTGAATATATAATTGCCCACATGGGCTCTTCCATTATATTTTCTCAGACTCTACAGTAACCTGTTTTAATTTTTGTAACTTCCTCTAATCAATTTTAATGTATCTTTTATTAACATCTTTAAGGCCCATTTCCCTGCAGAATACAAAACTGGTTATCTACAGTGAAGCAATGAAACTAAAAATTAAAAAGTGGATATGAATGAAGATGACCACATGAAGTGTACATTTGTATGAATAATCAGAAAATATGAAACTTGTTATATTTTTGAAATTGAGTAAATATGCTACAGAAGTACTCTTAGTATTGTTAGTTCTTTCAATAATTCAGCTTACAGTTCCAAGTGAATAGACCGAGATCACGGGTTGATTGATTTTGAATTATTTTTTATTCATTCAGGGGATGTGGGCTTCGCTGGCTAGGCCATCCCTAGTTGCCCTTGAGAAGGTGGTGGTGAGCTGCCTTCTTGAACTGCTGCAGTCCATGTGTGTAGATACACCCATAGTGCTGTTAGGAAGAGAGTTCCAGGATTTTGGCCCAGTGACAGTGAAGGAAGGGCGATATATTTCCAAGTCAGGATGGTGAGTGACTTGGAGGGGAAACTTCCAGGTGGTGGTGTTCCCATCTATCTGCTGCCCTTGTCCTTCTAGATGGTGGTGGACATGGATTTGGAAGGTGCTGTTGAAGGAGCCCTGGTGAATTCCTGCAGTACCTCTTGTAGATGCTGCTGCTGTGCATCGGTGGTGGAGGGAGTGAATGTTTGTGGATGAGGTGCCAATCAAGTGGGCTGCTTTGTCCTGGATGGTGTCAAGCTTCTTGAGTGTTGTGGGAGCTGCACTCATCCAGGCAAGTGGGGAGTATTCCATCACACTTGTAGATGGTGGACAAGCTTTGGGGAGTCAGGAGGTGAGTTCCTCGTCACACGATTCCTAGCCTCTGATCTGCTCTTGTAACAACAGTATTTATATGGCTAGTCCACTTCAGTTTCTGGACAATGGTAACCCCCAAGATGTTGATAGTGGGGGATTCAGAAATGGTAATGCCATTGAACATCAAGGGGCGATGGTTGGATTCTCTCCTGTTGGAGATGGTCATTGCCTGGCACTTGTGTGGCACGAATGTTACTTGCCATTTGTCAGTCCAAGCCTGGATATTGTCCAGATCTTGCTGCATTTGGACTTGGACTGCTTCAGTGTCTGAGGAGTCACGAATGGTGCTGAACACTGTGCAATCATCAGCGAACATCCACACTTCTGACCTTATGATGGAAGCAGCTAAAGATGGTTATGCTGAGGACACTACCCTGAGGAACTCCTGCAGTGATGTCCTGGGCTCCTTGATGCCACACTCTGTCAAATGCAGCCTTGTTGTCAAGGGCAGTTACTCTCACCTCACCTCGGGAGTTCAGCTCTTTTGTCCAAGTTTCAACTAAGGCTGTAATGAGGTCACGAGCTGAATGGCTCTGGCGGAACCCAAACTGGACATCAGTGACCAGGTTATTGCTAAACAACTAAGCTATGCCGCTGGATAGCACTGTTGATGACCCCTTCCATTACTTTACTGATGATTGAGAGAAGACTGATGGGGTGGTAATTGGCAGGGTTGGATTTTTCCTGCTTTTGGTGTACAGGACATACCTGGGCAATTTTCCACATAGCTGGGTAGATGCCAGTGTTGTAGCTGCACTGGAACCGCTTGGCTAGGGCTGCGGCAAGTTCTGGAGCACAAGTCTTCAGTACTATTGACCGAATATTGTCAGGGCTCATAGCCTTTGCAGTATCCAGTGTCTTCAGCAATTTCTTGATATCACATGGAGTGAATCGAATTGGCTGGAGACTGGCATCTGTGATGCTGGGGACCTCCAGAGGAGGCCAAGATGGATCATCCAATTGACACTTCTGGCTGAAGATTGTAGCAAATGCTTCAGCCTTACCTTTTGCACTGATGTGCTGGGCTCCTCCTCATTGAGTATGGGGATATTTGTGGAGCATCCTCCTCCAGTGAATTGTTTAATTGTCCACCACCATTCACGACTGGAGGTGGCAGGACTAGAGCTTAGTCCTGATCCGTTGGTTGTGAGATCGCTTAGCTCTGTCTATCACTTGCTGCTTATGCTGTTTGGCATGCAAGTAGTCCTGTGTTATAGCTTCAGCAGGCTGACACCTCATTTTTAGATATGCCTGGTGCTGCTCCTGTCTTGATGGTAATGATAGAGTGGGGGATATGCCAGGCCACGAGGTTACAGATTTTGTTCGAGTACAATTGTGCTGCTGCTGATGGCCCACAGCGCCTCATGGAAGCCCAGTCTCGAATTGCTAGATCTGATCGAAATCTATCCCATTTAGCACGGTTGTAGTGCCACACAACACGATGGAGGGTATCCTCAATGTGAGACTTCGTCTCCACAATGACTGTGTGGTGGTCACCCCTACCGATAATGTCATGGACAGATGCATCTGCAGCAGGCAGGTTGGCGAGGTCAAGTATGTTTTTCCCTCTTGTTGGTTCCCTCACCACCTGCCGCAGACCCAATTTAGCAGCTGTGTCATTTAGGACTCGGCCAGCTCGGTCAGTAGTGGTGCTACCGAGCCACTCTTGGTGATGGACATTGAAATCCCCCACCCAGAGTACATTCTGCACCCTGCCACCCTTCAAGTGTTCAATGTGGAGGAGCAGTGATTCATCAGCTGAGGGAGGGCGGTACGTGGTAATCAGCAGGAGGTTTCCTTGCCCATGTTTGACTTGATTCCATGAGAGTTCATTGGGTCCAGAGTCAATGTTGAGGACATCCAGGGCAACTCCCTCCCAACTGTATACCACTGTGCTGCCACCCTCTGCTGAGCCTGTTCTGCCAGTGGGACAGGACATACCCAGGGATGGTGATGGTGGTGATGATAGCCTGTGAGACAGCTCTCCCACTTTTGGCACTAGCCCCCTGATGTTAGTAAGGAGGACTTTGCAGGGTCAACAGGGCTGAGTTAGCCGTTGTCGTTTCCAGTGCCTAGGTCGATGCCGGGTGGTCCGTCTGGTTTCGTTCATTTTTTGAGACTTTGTAGCGGTTTGATACAACTGAGTGGCTTGCTAGGCCATATAAGCGTCAACCACATTGCTTTGGTCTGGAGTCATATGTAGGCCAAACCAGGTAAGGATGACAGATTTCCTTCCCTAAAGGACATTAGTGAACCAGATGGGTTTTTACAAAACAAAAACAGAATTACCTGGAAAATCTCAGCAGGTCTGGCAGCATCGGCGGAGAAGAAAAGAGCCGACGTTTCGAGTGCTCATGACCCTTTAGCAGAACTGGTTTTTACAATGATCGACAATGGTTTCATGATCATCATTAGACTTTTAATTGCAGATTTTTATTGAAATCAAATTCCACCAAATGCCGTGACAGGATCTGAAGCTGGGTCCTCAGAACATTACCCTGGGTCTCTGGGTTAAAATACCACTACGCCATCGCCTCGCTGAATGTATAAAATCAAGTCATATTCCCATTTGAAAGGGAAACTCTAGCTTTAATTTTACTTCTACCTGGAAAAGTAGAAAGTCCCCTTCGATGGTGTAGTTGTCGTTCATGAATCAAATAGTGAATCCTTAGAACTATCAAATTTGCAAGTTTATCCGGTGAATTCAGTCAAAGCTCTATACCCATGCATCACATTTACAATGTTGACAAATTTTAATGCATATAATCTCTTAGCGCTAACTCAAGATGGAGTACTTCTATTTAATACAGTTGATGCAGAAAATGGCTGTGTGGTCAGATTATTCAGAATATCACAATGACAGCACAGAATGTGTGAACGTGCATTGTTGATTTGTGTTTCCATTCCTGAGCAATTAAAGAGGTTCCTGCTCATGTTGAGAACAACGTTTGGAAAAATTAAAACAATTTTGTTTAAGTGTACATTGTTGAGTCTAAGTCCTGCAACAGTGCTTTCAAGAAATCAAACCTGATGCTAATATTTCAATGCAAATGTTGGTCTCATACTTACCAATTGGAGTTCTTTACACTTTGTGGTAATAACACTTCTCAGCTAGTGGAATGTCGGACAAATATATATTTCAAATGTGCCTTACAAATCAAGGATTCCCTTAAAAATGTGTTTACTTCAATAAAATCAATAATACTGGTGTTAGAAAAATATATTTATATGTTTGGATTTCATTACATTACATCTTTATATTCCTTCTATCCTTAGGGCCTTAAACCCTTTGCAACAACCACAAATCTTTCTATTGATTCACAAGTACACCTGCTGTCTGCTGGCAGTAAATTGATAGGTGTGATATGTACATCCACGGCCATGTTCCAAATAATTTTGCCTTGTGCACACACAAAGCATATCTAAGAATTCATGAAAGAATACCTCTGTCCTGTTGCTTTATTAATAGGAAGGAATGAACACAGCCCTGTTGAGTTTACTTTACAAATATGCCTCTCACATTCAGTGGGGGGGTGGGGAGCAGGGATTTTATGGAGCCTGCAAGAGCAGGAAATGTGGCAAGCAGGGTGACTTTTTTATTCATTCATGGGATGTGGGGTTTGCTGGCTGGGCCAGCGTTTATTGCCCATCCCTAATTGCCCTTGAGAAGGCACTGGTGAGCTGCCTTCTTGAACTGCTGCAGTCCATGTGGTGTCGGTACACCCACAGTGCTGTTAGGGAGGGAGTTCCAGGATTTTGACCCAGTGACAGTGAAGGAACGATGATATATTTCCAAGTCAGGATGGTGAGTGAATTGGAGGGGAACTTCTAGGTGGTGGTGTTCCCATCTATCCGCTGCCCTGGTCCTTCTAGAGGGTAGTGGTCATGGGTTTGGAAGGTGCTGTCTAAGGAGCCTTGGTGAATTCCTGCAGTGCATCTTGTAGATGGTACACACTGCTGCTACTGTGCGTTGGTGGTGGAGGGAGTGAATGTTTGTGGATGGGGTGCCAACCAAGCGGGCTGATTTGTCCTGGATGGTGTCAAGCTTCTTGAGTGTTGTGTTGTGGGAGCTGCACTCATCCAGGGAATTGGGGAGTATTCCATACTGAATTCCAGAGTATTCCAGACTGAATTAGGTAGGAGCCAAAATTTTGATTTCCCTGATGGTGGGTGGGATGCAAAGATTAAGACAGTGCGTTGTGGTGTGTTGGGCCTCACGCCAGCCTGTGATGGGCACCCACTTGTAATACATTTGCATGCCATGAATACTCATTAGCATATTTTTAAAAATTACATCCTACCTTCAAGATGAAATCAGCGGTGCACAAGAATTTTATGGCACCCAGTTCAGATTTGTCTAAAGGTGGCTTTGTGCAGTTGTATCTAAGGTCAGTGGTTTTCCTTGTTGAACTCCGCAGCACGAGGTAATGAAACAGGAGAATGGCAGCTTGCATGGTGGCTCAGGACCATCAAGGGTTAGTCAGTGGTGAGAGAGGAGATTGTAGTGGAGTTGGCGGCATTGAGGAGTGGAAGAGGGATCCAAGGGAGGGAAAAGGGTGGGGTCAAGGGAACAAGTAGTGGAAGAGGAAAGAACCTTGCATTCTGGGTGTGGTGGAGGGTTGATGGGAAAAGTCAGTCAAGCTAAGAAAATGAGTGGTTTAAAGGGCTGTGACAGTTCTGGTCCACTTTTGGGTCCATCTCAGTGTGTTGGCTGGCAGAGCCCTTACAGGGCTTTGAGTTCACCTACAACATTGAAATTATCCCTGCTGATAATGCATAGAAGGGAGGGCCAGCTAAGCCTGCAAGTCCAGCCAGGTCCCACAGAGTGGCAAGTATAACACTGGGCACTAACATGAACATTCAATAAAGAATGAATGTTAAAACACATCATTGTTTCTTCCATTAGAAAGAAGTGTCCCTAACTCCCCATAACCATCAACCTGTGAGGCATGCCAGTGCATTTAGCTCACGGACTAAACTAGTCCCAACAAATAATGATGATAAACGCATGAATGAAGTGAAATAACTTGAATGTGAAATATGTACATGTGATATTTAAGTTTGAAAAACAACTTTGTGCTAAGTCTTACGTTAATGGCAATGGAGTTGGGCAGGAAAGTTGTGGCCTTGATGAAGAGCCATCCTGCTTGTGCAGCAGGCTCTTTTATAGCCTGCCCGTACCTCCTGCATTGTCAGCTGATGACGAGTGTCCCCACTGAAACGCTTTCCCCGCCACCTGTTTGCACATGTCTCCCGATCATACTGCCGGCTCTTTAATTTCTAATAGTAATCGCATGAGAACCAGCAAAAAAGCAAGAGAGTGGAAGTGACATCCGCTTCCTGTTCTGTTGTTGGGAATAGTGCGCCGCTGTTAAAATTATGCCCACTCTTTCAAATGTAAATTTTGGACCGCAGCCTGAATTGCATCACAAAAATTCAAAATGTTTTTTTCTTAATTAAAATTTAACTTGCATTTCAAATAAGCTGTTGCCCATCATGGATTTGTGAAGGCACTACAAAATCTTACTTAGAAATAAATCCAATTCAAGACCCAAGGATCCTAATGTTATAACATGAGTGCTACCTTTGGTGTTCCATTTCAATGGATGCACATCTCTTTTAAGAGAGTGCAGATAGGAATTTTGGACAAATGCAAGCCTTTGTACATGAGAATTCCATAAATAATGCATGATAATGAACCATTAACTTGATAGCCTTATTTTCACTATTTGCCAGAGTAATTGGCATCCATTTTGAAAGCTTTAACTAAAATTAGTGAGACAAAATATGGCTTATAATGAATGAATTTTATTCAGTATGAATCCTCTAAATTTTTGTGCACGTGATATACCAAACTGTTGCCGCATGGCAAAATGGAGAGATTGAATTGAATAAAACAGTATACTTAAGTTAAAAAAATCTTCATAAATCATAGTTGAATTGAAAAGTCTCATGTTTTTTGGTTAGTTCTGATTTCAAGGATATGTCAATTCTTAGGGAAAAAAGATAGATATTTGTTGAACCATCTTTGTTGATTGGGGAATGTTGTATGTTTTGAGGAGCATGAAAAATGAAATGTTCAACAATCCATATACCTTTCCCCAGCCAAATAGATAACCTTAAGTTCAACTCACAACCCTATGCAGGTGTTGCTATGTAACTAGTTGGGAAGTGGATGGGAATGACCGAGATAGCTGTTCCTACCCATTTTTATTCAGTGTTTACTCTCTGGCTCCAAACACAGCTCAGGAATGTTTGAGTGATCGTGGGCATAAACCTGTGTTCTACTTGTGAATTATGGTAGGCAGTCTTACATTCAAGTCATCATATATATTTATGTATATGATATTGCTGTTTTTTTAATATATTTATTTGTGTGTGTGTGTGTGATTGTGTGTGTGTGTGAATAAGTGTGTAGACAGGTAAATAAACAGACAGACAGTCTTAAAGAACAGGTTGTAGCCCAAGTTAAAACAGAATTACCTGGAAAAACTCAGCAGGTCTGGCAGCATCGGTGGAGAAGAAAAGAGTCGACGTTTCGAGTCCTCACGACCCTTCAACAGAACTGAGTATAGTTAGGAGAGGGGTGAAATATAAGCTGGTTTAAGGCCAAGTTGTAGGTTGTAGCCCAAGTTATTTAACTGTAAATGGCCAAATCATTCCTGGGGTCCATTTCTTTATTTCAAAGGGACATTTTCAATACCTGTCACTATATAGATCTATAACTGTTTTAAAAACAAACGTCTTCCTACAACTTCCTTTAGCTTCATCAGTCAGTTTTCCCTCCATTCCACAGATGTTCAGGCCAAGGCTTTCGAATCGCACTCGCTAGGGGAAGCCAAAGTGCAAATGTTTTTAGAATTCAAACTTTGGTTTCCAGTTGGAAGACTCAGGGCTGAAATTCCATTTTATGCCCATTTTCTAATTTAGAGGACAAATCTTCAATGGCCCAACAGATGTGCTGGAAGTATCCCTGGCAAATGCACAAAACAGATGTTAATCAGAGGCCGAATGCCTGTTTTAGTGGTCAAACTAAAAATTGCTTTGACCTCCATGTCAAGCAAGCTGAATTCAGGATTACCTGATCCACCAGCAGTCCTAAAGGGGACCACCATGAAGCTACGTATATAAAAAAAACTTAATGCGGAACAAGGAGGAGCACCCAGATTCCTGATCTTGATAGTCCTCCATGACCAGCAAGCTGCCTCTGAACTGGTCACTCTCATCCTGTACTCTCCAGACCTAAACTAACCAGGCTGACAAATCCAATTTGATGTGTTCCTGCCTTACTGGCTTCATTACAGCCTGATCCATTTTCTAGGCCAGTGTTCTATTTCTCGTGTCAATTTCATCTATTCAAAATCAATGCAGTGTTAATGTCTGTGTAGTTGATTTAGAAATAGAATAATCAGGAATGGGTTACTGTAAAAATATAAATACATTTAATAATGGGAAGGTTGTGGAAATTGTAAATTTTTAAATATCCTCTAGATTTCAATAGAGGAATAAATACTAAATAGTAGAATGAGGGATGTAATATTTTATAAATGAGGTATTGGAAACCTTTCTTGGAATACATGAAACCCCGTACTGGTTAGTAAACTAGTAGGCAATGTCTAACTGTTGACACTCACGAAATCTTATGCTGCCCTCTTTTGAGCAGAGGCTCCCTTTCTAGATTTTGTCATAATTTTCAAATACAGTCAGGTTAGTTTTCCATGGGTATGAAGCTATCATATTCTAGTGCCTCAGTCTTTGCATGAGGGATAAGATGATGAACCATGACCCATCAGCTTTCTATAGTTCTGCCTTAAACATGTTTCAGTCTCTGTGAAATACAGAAGATGCCAGGCACTAAGCTGGAGTCTGAAACGGAGGTGAAATAGCGCGAGATGATGTCGGGCATGCACACGCCGTCATCTCGCACGCGAGCAATCTTCAGGTCAGCGGGTGCGCGCGGGTGTCGGAGCCGCGTCCGCCAACAATTAAAGGGCCACTTAAGGCTATTAAAAAGGCAATTGATCCCGATTTTACGTTGCCCGTGCGAGCTTGCACTCGTCACACGAGCAAAACGGGCAGGCGGTCAGCCCACTTTTAATTAAACCTCATCCGAGGGCGGTATTAAAAGGGTCTGCAGCATTGCCATTGTGAGTATTGAGCAGTTTAGGAGATAGTTCACTGCTGGTTGCTTACTTGAACTTGACAGCTTCATCTCCTTCAGTCTTAGCATTTCTAGGCTTCATTTCAGGACTCATTGATGTCTCCAAGGCCCCTGGAGGATTTCGACCATGTGGACCCTTCCAGGCACCAGACAGCCTCCTGTCACCCTGGTAATGGGGATTGTGGTCTCCGCTGGTGGCACCTCCTCTGAGGAGGAAGAGAGGGGCAGAAGGGAGAGGAGACCAGGTGTCTGATTGCAGCTTCCAGGGGAGGAACCTGCGGGAGGAGAGGCGGCGCAGGCACAAGGGGTGCAGGGCCAGCAGGTAGTCTAAGGTGGAAGGGGCTGCAGAAGATGCCACTATACTGCTGCCAGGGTTCACAGGCAGTGATGCAGCTATCTCAATATGCCTGAGGTGCAATGCCAAAAGTGGCTCTGCCTCTCCACGGAGGCTGCGACCTCCATTTGCCAGATGATTGGGTCTAAGATCAGCTCCAACTGTGTGGGTGGACACCCCATACCAGTGGCTCTGAAGCTCACAGTGGCCATCAACTTCTATGCCTCCAGCTCTTCCCAGGAGTCAGTGGGGGATCTGTGTAGAGTCTCCCAATCAGTTGTCCACAGTTGTGTCAAGCTGGTGACTGATGCTCTGTTCAGGCGGGTAATGACATTTATTCATTTCCATATGGACAAGGCCAGCCAGGCTGAGCGAGCCGGAGGGTTTGCAGCGATTGCTGGGTTCCCCCGTATCCAGGGTGCCATTGACTGCACACATGTAGCCATCAAAGCGCCAACGGGTCAGCCAGGTGCCTTTGTCAACAAGAAAGGATTCCACTCCACAAACGTGCAGATAGTTTGTGACCACAGGACGCAGATTCTGCAAGTCTATTCAAGGTACCCAGGCAGCTCCCAAGACGCTTATATCCTGAGACACTCCCAGGTTCCGAGGCACTTCAGTGCTCCAGCTCGACTTGATCGAAGGCTGCTGGGTGACAAGGGCTATTTGTTGAAAAGGTGGCTTATAATGCCTCTCCACCATCCAAGAACAGAGCAGAGCAGCGTTATAATAGGAGTCATGCCTCCACAAGGGTGATGATAGAGAGGACCATACGTCTTCTGAAGATGTGCTTCTGATGCCTGGACTGTTCAGGTGGAGCACTACAATACCCCTGAGAGTGGGTGTCACTGATCGTGGTTGCATGCTGCGCTCTCCACAATCTGGCTCTGGCAAGGGGAGACCCACGAGAGGAAGAGGATCTTGAGGCAGCTCCACAGGCCACAGAGGATGAATCCAGTGATGAGTCAGAAGAAGAGCACGGTGAGGAGAACACTGAGGGTGTGAAGGCAGACCACTGTATCCTTGAGGGGGGCAGCGACACCAGGGATGCCTTGATCCAATGCCCCTTCAACTCGGCTGCCAAAGATCTGCTTCCACCCCATGCCAGGGCTGCCGCCTCCATCCTGGATGTCTGAAATGGCCCTTTCATTTGAACCCAAAGTCCACCCAGTGCCTATGCAATAAAGTTTAGAGTCAGTCACATCCAGCATGAGATATTGGTGTGCCCTTCACCTACAAAACAAATGAAGTATACTCTGGCAATGAAGACAAAAGCAAAATTTATATCATGTTGGCACTCACATCAAATGAACATAAAAATATAAGGTGTTAATAGTCACACCAGTAAACATATTAACAAAACATGGCAGAACAGAAGGTCACCCGTGAAGTCTCTCTTGTGCTTATGGTGCCTTAAACTTACGCTTGCGAGTGCTGCATTTTGTTGTTCCCCTCCCCCACCCTGCTGGCATCAGCATTGGAGACATCCTGCTAACTGTGGCGTCTTGTTGGCCTTGATGATCTTGGCGGTCGTCCTCTGGCCAGTGGAGCCTGTGCTGGCCCTGCTTGGGTGGGAGCAGCCAGTGCCACAGCTGGCATCTCCCCAGTCATCGCAGCCTCATCAGATGCCATGGTCACTGGCAGAGGGGCGGAGGAGCTGCTGCCATCATCCAGAGCGCCCTGAG
Source organism: Cetorhinus maximus (assembly GCF_964194155.1). Taxonomy (NCBI): domain Eukaryota; kingdom Metazoa; phylum Chordata; class Chondrichthyes; order Lamniformes; family Cetorhinidae; genus Cetorhinus; species Cetorhinus maximus. Next base: position 132,177,141 of record NC_135884.1, read on the forward strand.
AGGAGCTCGCAGGGACGACAAGCAGCTCGTGCACCAACATGAGGCCGCTCTGGACCTCCCTGCTCACCATTGATGGACAGACACCTAGATGGGATACTGGGTGCCTCATCCATCTCCCACACTGACACTGACCACCTGAGTTCATTGCATGCATGAGGCCTTGTAGGTCCGAATGCAACCCCAGGAACCCCTGATTCTGACTCTCTCATTGGAGGAGGCAGTGCACTCGGCGATGAGGCCAATGCAGTGCTGATGCTCTGTATGGATTCCTCCACAACGGAGACCATGGATTTCCGCCAGACCCTCCCACACATCCCACTGAACATCCAGCACCTGCTGCCTAATGGATGACTCCAGAGGCTTATCATCTGCTTTCAAATCAGAATTGTTCTGGTCTCCAGCAGTCCTCCGACTGCTGGCAACCTGGACCTTCTCTGCCTCTGCCTGCTCCTCAAGTGAGCATGAAATGCCCTCACCACTATGCACCGACATTCTAGCCGATGATCTAATTCCCACCGAGGTGCTAATATCTGCGCTGGTGCTTGGTTCAGAGAGGGCGTTTAACGCAGGTGTATCTAAAGCTCAATGGTCCTCTGGTGTCAAGGGTGGCTCTTCGGGGTCTTGTGTTCGTGGACGAGCTGGTGATTCTAGGGGATAACAACAACACGTCATTAGTTTAAGCCATCACACTGTCACTGTGAATGCCAGGCACCCTGTGAGATAATGGAGATTGCATCATTGTGCAATCGTCTTTCAATGATCAATGGGCAGTCCAGGTTTGAGGCAACCATTAATGATGAGACTACACAAGAATGTTTGCACACTCTGACAACTCTCACTTCTGTGCACTGCATTCCTACCGTCTTCAGAGACCCATGCCTCTCCACAACTGACTGACCGAGGTGAGTGGCGGCTCTCCAGCTCCAAGGCATCCATCTTGTACCTCGTCAGAATGAGGAGGTTTGGTGGGGGTGGGGGGACTCCACCTGTCTTAGTTCTTTCATTGGTGTTATGGCTTCTCTTCTGAAAGAACAGAGGAACATTGATTAGTCTGTTCTCTACCAGCAGCACCATTGCAGCCTGGCAAACCCCACCTGAGGAACACCTTGCAGGGTGCATCCGAGTCTTGGCCCTCGACCCGCAAGGCACTCAGGCCAAGCAGCCAGGGCTCACCCCCTTGGCCAGCTCTGGCGTCATTGACAGCTGGCACTCAGACTCTAACACCCCTGAGTTCCTCGGTGGGATGGCCAGACCTTAACTCTTCCCCACACTGATCCATGCCAACACGGTACTCACCCTTGCTGAGCGCAGCAGGTCATTGAACCTTTTGTGGTACTGCATCCATGTGCACTACACAACATCGTGGCCACTGACCTCGGCTGCCACCTCCTCCCAGGCTTTTTTGGCCTGGCGCGGTGAACTTCTCCTGCCATCCCTGGGTACGAGAGTGTCCCGTCTGACACTGACCTCCTCCATGAGGACCGTGAGGCACTTGTCCGAGAAACGTGGTTTCAAATTCCCACCCTACTTGACCTCCCGCCTGATGTTTTCAGCTGCTGGTGAGGCCATTGTTCCAGTCTCCTGGACAGATTCCAAAGATTCTCCCCTGGCAGCCTTCAGGGAGCTACCTTTGCCGGTTTTAAAGTGCCCACCGGGTAGCCATTGGACCCGGCACCTGACAGGGCCCCCACCATTCAGAAGACATGCTTCACGCTGGGCGGACCTTAATTGGCCATCCAGCATGAAACCGGGTTTGCAACACAACCACGGCTGGGAGCGGATTCCACATCCATTTCCACTCTCGCCGACTTGGCGCACACGCCAAGCATGAAATTCAGGCCAAGGAAAAATGATGATTTGTCAAATTTGAAGATGCTTGTGCTGCCCCCAACAAGAATTGAAGGAAATGTTATCTCCTTGGGTTACCACGGCTACTTTGACCAAGGTGTATTACTTATTGTTTCCAAAGAAGAGTATCAACACAATATAGGTAAAAGCAAAATACTGCAGATACTGGAAATCTGAAACAAAAACAAAAAACGCTGGAAAAACTCAGCAGGTCTGACAGCATCTGTGGAGAGAAAGACAGAGGTAACGTTTCGAGTCCATATGACTCTTCTTCAAAGCTAAAGAGAAGTGCTCTGAAGAAGTGTTTTGGACTGGAAACGTTAACTGTCTTTCTGTCCACAGATGCTGTCAGACCTGCTGAGCTTTTCCAGCAATTTTTTGTTTTTGTAACACAATATAGGTAATAGGTACATCGGTTTGTATTTTATATCATGTGTATGCGTGTATATAAATGCAATACTGCCTTTGAAGTTGTTGAATACCACGTTTATTCCACAAAGTGGATAAAAACCTGATGAACAAGGTCAAAAGCAAATCACACAGTTCTCGTTACCAGATGGAATAATTGAGGATGCAGCATCCTAGTTGCCCAATGGGGACCACTTTCACTGTCACCACTTGGGTGGTAAGCAATTGGAGCAGATTGCTTACCGTTATGCAAACCGCCCGAGATTAATTTCCATTGATTTCGCTAGAAAAGAAGATCAGGCAATTTCTCCAACTGACGACCAATCCGCGACACAAGATTGACACCCAAGTATCGGGTTGAAAATCCATGCCCGCCTAGTGCAGTGCGTTGTGTGTTTTTGGAATTTAAAAAAAGTTACATTTGGAGGGAATTTCAGTCGACGACGGTTTTCTCTTTCTGCTACATTGTGCACAGTATTGTGAATTAGCACTCTGGAATGTTCAGGGTCAGCCTTCGCCACTGTGCTCCTGACTTCATTACATGCCAATGGAGGATGGAGTGTCTGTGTGTGAGTGGAGCTGCTAGGAGTTCACCTAAGGGCAAAGGTTTATTTGTTTCTCATCTTATTTATGTGGCGCTTGTATAAGTTTATTTCAGGTTGTATAAGTGTTTTGTGGGCCAGCTGGGTAGCATCAGTAAACTATTTTTTCTTGTGCAATTGATTGTCCAGAATGCTTAGCGGCACTTATGGCAAGGGAGTTGCCATGGTTACAGCTGTGAGCTGGGTGATGGTCTGAGTAACTGTATAGCTGTGAATTGGGGTTTTATGCTACTGAAACTTTCGAAAAATGGATTTTGTTAAATTACAACATTTTAGGAGAATTCAAAAAAAATGGAATGTTATATTTATGGAATATTACATTTAATATACTCATTGTGCATTGTTTCCTATTCTGTAATTTCAGTCAATTTGGTGTGTGCCACTATTATTTTTTCACAACATTACATCAGATCATGATAAATAATTTTTAAGTACTGTAGTTAATAAGATGATTATGACTATTTCTCATATTTATTCATAAATAATGTTTGATGATTGAACTGGTTAATGGTTAAAAACACAGTTCACCAGAGCACGCAGGTAGGCCAACACAATGGCACTTCAATACACAGAGTGGTGGGATGTAAGTGAAACCCGAGATCATCCTTGTGATTTCCAGATCTTTCTTGCTTCCTACCACGGGCAACTATTTAGTGAATGGCAGCAAACCTTCCCGGTGAAGCACCCTGGGTTGCCCCCGGGTATTTCCAAATTCTTAGAATCTAAGAGATTGCATGACAGGAGACAATTCATCCCATTGTTGATGATGTTAGCTCTTCAACTGAAGTAACGTGTATAATCCCATTTCTTTATCATTTCCCTATCTTGGCTTAGCAATGTGGGTATGACGTCTGTGTTGGCTCAGCCACGTTCACCAGCTGTATACTCAAAGACATTCTGTCCGGCGAATTTACCATTGGGTCATGACCTCCTGGGGTGTCCATACCTCCATTACAAGGACGCCTGCATGCAAGATATGAAGATTTCAGTCATTGACACTGACAACTGGGGGACAGGCACTGATGGCCGTAACGTCTAGAGGCTGACTGTTTGGAAGGGCTTTGGAAGAAGCAAGGAGAAATGAAAAGCTCAGCTGGGCTGAGAAGAGGGCCTGAGAAACAACAGAGGCCAGCAACCCATCAACCTTCTTAGTCCACTGTCTTCCTCTGCAGCCACACCAGATGATGCTTAACAGAATAGACCACCACAAAGACCACCGCCATCATCTTACGAGACAGAAGGCTGCCACTATTCCCATGTCTTACAGAATCGTTGGCATCAATTTTAGAACAGTGTTTGTGGAAACTTAAGAGCTAAACCACCCATCTGCACCCAGAACCATAGAACCATAGAAAAATTACAGCACTGAAAGAGACCATTCAGCCCATCGTGTCTGTGCCAGCTGAGAAAGAAGAATTTTTTTTTTTAAACTAGCTGCTCATTTTAATCCCACCTTCTGGCCATGATAGTCAATTTTGTTGGAAATTCCACAAAGGAAAGTTAAGGGAGTCATTCTCATTCACCGTCACCCAATCCTATCAAAACTTGAATTCACCATATAACCCCCAGATATTATGACTGTCAAAATGTAGGGATCAGATATAAGTATTAAAAGGGATTGTTGAATGGGTAGCAAAGCTTTTTATTAAACTAACAAAACTTAGCAATAAATTGTTTTCATTTTTTTGCAGAATTTGTCAGCACATGGCATTAGCTACAATGATGTGCCACTTGCAGGGTCATTAAAAAACTAATTGTTACAGCATATCCTAGGCATATTATTAATATGCAGAATAATTTAGCTTTTCTTTGTATTTTGTAGAATTTGACAGAATATTATTTGTTTTATGCAATAGTCTTGAATAAATCAAAAGTATTTTTCCCCCTTTCATTTCTTACAACATATATTGGTTCCCTATAAAAAGTTCCAGGAAAACAAATCATTGATTTAGTGAATTATAAATTTTTAAAAGACCAATTTGGTGTCATCTTTAAATCGGAAAACGTCATTCTGCTTAACATGACAGTGTACACCTTGTTGTTCCAGTGGCTACACACTCTACATCAATACCTATGTCACAAAGATGACTTTTCCTAACCTACATCAATAAATATTTCTGAAAATAAGACATTAGAGCTGAATAATTCATGACTTATGATCAGAAGACATACTTGAGGAAATGTAATACCCGTTTATTAGTATCTTGTTTCTAGAATGTTTGTCTCCAGTTGGAGATTTTTTTTATCCGGGGTTGTGACATTTAAGATCCATTTGAGCTATCATATGTGCAAGCAGACTCTCCTGGTTATAGGTTACAGAAGATCATATGGAGCAGGTAAAGTTCCTAAATATTAGTTGTAGGGGTGGTCCAGTGATAAGATAAGGGTAATAATGTAACTCACTCATCTGTTGCATTTTAGGAAGTATGCAATTCTTGGCTGGTGACGATGAATTATGGGAAATCTTCTGCAATGTTCCATTCACACAAGTGAACAAGAGGTTGCTAGTAGTTTTAGTTAGTTTAATGAACAGGACCAAAGAACATTTTCAATATTTTATAGTCAGTGACCATGTTCAAATGAAAAGGAATAATTAGCAAATGTTGCAATTTTTAAAAAAAAGTAATTGGGTAATAGTAAATGCAAAGCAGATCTGTCAGTTTCTGTCATGAGGAAGGTCAGTGCAACTCTTCATTGGAGTATAAAGGGTTAATGTTAAATATGTAAATATATATAGTCTACATCATCAGTGATGTAAGATCACATAACAAAAGAGCATGAAGGGAGATAGTACTATGTAGAGCCTCGTGCTAGGTCTGTATTGCACATAGTTAGTATAATGTTCAATAAAAGAGTTCACTAACAGCCTTGCCTCCAGCAGTATCTGTAAGTCTAGACCACGGACAACCCCATCTAAGATCTACTGCAATGGTAACAGATGGTGACAGCGGGAAACACAATGAAAGAAACAACAAGTGAAGAGCCTAATGACTGGAGGAAGCAGCAAAAGAAATGATTGCAGGACAAGGACTGCATGAGAAAGTCTTCGACGGAACCCCCGAAAGGGCTACAGTGAAGGAAAGCCATGGAGAGCTTGAATCCTATGCAACCTCCGAGAGAGCTGGGAAGCAGGCTGGGGAGATTGGTGAAACCACAACAATGCTTATGTCTGTGCACCTAAGATAAAGTCAGAGAGCCCAGTGCAAGCTGTAGGATAATATTGTATATGTTGTAATATAATGTACTTATGGGAGTCAGAGACTTGGGGTGGGGGTGGGGGGGATGTAGTACAAAGGGTTAATGTTAAATATGTAAATATATAGTCTATATCATCAGTGATGTAAGATCACATGACAACAGAGCATGGAGAGAGATAGTCCTATGTAAAGCCCTGTGCTAAGTCTGTACTATACATAGTTAGTATAATGTTCAATAAAAGGTAGAGTTTACCAACAGCCTTGCCTCCAGCAGCATCTGTAAGTCAAGATTGTGAACAACCCCATCTAAGACCCACAACAATGAACAACAGAAACAGAAGTGAAAATTTAAAAATAGCCACGAATTGGACAAAAGGAAGGAGGCAAGAACGTGTGAGAAATCAGGGATCAGAAATGTTGATCCTTGTTACAAAGAGGCAGCTCATGGTTTTGCTGGCCTGTAAACAGTCCTTTTTTTTGAAAAGCTAAAAAGAAGTGAAAACATTTGGATGGTGCACGAAGAACATCTCAATGCGGAGGGAAAAGACATTAATGGAGCGCAAGGGCCTGAACGTAGCTTCACAAGGTGCGGAAAAGACATGGGGCAAAAGTTTTAGCTCAGCGGGCGGCCCCGCGCCCGACCCGCTCGAGCGCAAAATGACGCGCGTTGACGTTGGGTGAGCGTCCCAACATCAACGGGAGGAACGAGGTTTCCTAAAGCAGATAAAAATTTTAAAACCTAATTAATAACATGTCCCCGCTCATGTGTCAGAGTCACATGAGGAGGTGCATGTTTCATTACATTTCTATTTTCTCTATTTTTTTTATAGCTCTTCGTCTCCCTGAGGCAGCTCTGTACCTCGGGGAGATTATGAAGTGTGCACATGCGCAAAGCTCGTGCTCACCCCGCTCAATTCTCTCAATTTGGCCGCCAGCGCGAAATCGCTTTCCGGCCCCGATCGGGGGCGGGCGGTCAGCTTCTCACCCGCCCCCACCGAGCCCGCCCGACAAGTGCAAGATTCTACCCATGGGGCAGACTTTTTCGTCCCGCAGACAGGTGCGTGTCCAACATCATCGCGCGCTCTTCCGGTCAGCGGGTGCGTGCGTAGAGGCGGCAGCACACCTGCCCACAATTGAGAGGCCTTTTAAGGCCCTTAAGCAATGAATTAAATTGAATTTTTTGCTGCCCAACCAACCTTATGGTTGACGGGCGGGCGAATAGGCCAAGCGGCCTTTGCATTTTTTTGCAAAACCTCATCCACAGGCGGGTTGAGGTTTCGAACAGTGATTAAAAAAAAAATAAAATGTTTTAAAAACTCGTTTTTAACATGTTCCTGCTCATGTGACAGAGTCACACGAGGAGACATGTTTTCCTTATTTTAGGAATCTTTATTTTTAATGTTAAAAATCTTCAGCTCCCTGAGGCAGCTCCGTGCCTTCAGAGAGCTTTCACTGAGCGCGCCCCGGCTCATGTGCACACTTCAGCGCTCGCGCTCCTCCTGCCCCCCCAACCCCGGCAGCGCTGAGCCTTTCCGTGCGTCTTTCACACTGGCTGGCCACTGATTGGACGGCCAATGTGAAATTGCGTCCGGGGCCCGATCACAGGCGGCAGTCAGTTTCACGGCTGCTCCGCCGAGGTAAAAATTCTGCCCGCGGGAAAATTGCACACATACACGCAAAATGAAGGGGGATGGAATGGCAAATGAGTGAGTGGGAGAAACGGATGAGAAGACCAGGATAGCTCTGGTCTGAAGTTACAAAATTCCACGTCTGGACCAGAGAGTTGCTGAATACGGAAGTGATATTTATACTGACTTGGTTCGAACAGTGTGGAGGCCGACAGATCAAAATAGCAATAGGGCAGAGAGTGGAAATGGTGTGTCACACAGAATCAGGATTGCATTTGTTGACATAAAAGAGGAATTCTACAGATTGGATTGAGAGCAGGAGTCAGCATCAAGACAGTCATCAATTATAAAGGTGCGATGGAACAAAGAGTTTTCCCATATTCCTACAAGAAGACTGGCATAGCTGGGATTGAAATGGGTTCTCATAATTACGTATTTTACAGGGAGGAAATGAATAGAATTGAAAGAAAGTTTGTTCACGGTGAAAATATTAACCACCTATAAGAAGATGGTGGATGTGAACAGGTTGGAGCTCTGTTCAAGAACAAGAGTTCACCTTAACTAGGCAAAAAGGCCTAAATTAACTGTGGATTCAATGTGAAAAGGACAATAGAGCCTGAAATTGTAAAGGCAATGAAGAGCTTCCAAGGAATCACCTGTAGAGCACATAGGATGACATATACAGCACAGAAATAGGCCATTTGGCTCAGACAATCCATACCAGTGCTTATGCTCCACTCTCTGTGGTAGTGAGTTCCACATTCTCATCATTTTTGTGTAAAGAAGCTTCTTCTGAATTGCCTATTGGATTTCTTGGTGACTATCTTCTATTGGCGGTCTCCAGTTATGCTTTTCCCACAAGAGCAAGTATTCTCTCTGTAACCACTCAATCCAAACATTTTGGGGAGAATTTTCCCCCTGTCGGGCGGGCTGGTCGGGAGCGGGTGCGGGCGGACGTGGAGCTGATCGCCACCCACGATCGGCTGTGTGCTGCCATTTTACATGAGCGGGCCAATTAAGGCCCGCCTAGTGTGACGCGCGCCTGGTAGCGCTCAGCGCTACGTGTACGGGCGGGGGGAGTAAGGAGAGTTGGGGCCTGCACTCTTTTGCACGTGTGTGCGAAAGAACGCAGAAATCTCCCTGAGGCAGCCCCATGCCTCAGGGACATTAAGTACAGTTGTAAAGTTGTTAAAAAAAAAAGAAAAAATATAATTATTCAGACATGTCCCCTCATGTGACACTGTCACATGAACTGGGACACGTTTATGAATTTTGATAAAAAATTTTATTTCATTAATAAATCCTTCATGAAACCTCATCCTCCCCGTGGATGATGTTTCATGAAAAATGCTAAGGCTGTCTGGGCTCTTTGTCCGCCAGCCAACCTTAAGGTTGCTCGCCCGCCAAATAGAGGATCAGAATGACATGCCTCGCAATGTCACCGCACGTCATTTTACACGTTGGTGTGCAGGGCCCGCCTCCACACGCCGAACAGAAGATTCTGCCCTTTATAATCGCCAAGCTGTTCCAGTACAGCTACAGCACTGGCATCTACCCAGCTATGTGGAAAATTGCCCAGATATGTTCTGTGCACAGAAAGCAGGACAAATTCAACCCTGCCAATTACTGCTCCGCCAGTCTACTCTCGATCATCATTAAAGTAATGGAAGGGGTCATCAACAGTGCTATCCAGCGGCACTTGCATAGCAATAACCTCACTGACACCTAGTTTGGGCCCAGCCAGGGCCATTCAGCTCCTGATCTCATTACAGCCTGGGTTCAAACATGGACAAAAGAGATGAACACCCAAAGTGAGGTGAGAGTGACGGTCCTTGACATCAAGGCCGCATTTGACTGAGTGTGGCATCAAGGAGCCCGAGCAAAACTGGAGTCAATGGGAATTGGGGAAAACTCTCCGCTGGCTGGAGTCATTCCTAGCACAAAGGAAGGTGGTTGTTGGAGGTCAGTCATTTCAGCTGTAGGACATCACTGCAGGAATTCCTCGGGGTAGTGTCCTCAGCCCAGCCATCTTCAGCTGCTTCATCAATGACTTCTCTTCCATCATAAGGTCAGGAGTGGGGATGTTCGCTGATGATTCACAATGTTCAGCACCATTTGTGACTCCTCAGATGTTGAAGCAGTCCATATCCAAATGCAGCAAGACCTGGACAATATCTAGGTTTGGGCTGACAAGTGGCAAGTAACATCCACACAACACAGTGTCAGGCAATGACCATATCCAACAAGAGAGAATCCAACCATCACCCCTTGATGTTCAATGGCATTGCCATCACTGAATCCCTCACTATCAACATCCTGGGGGTTACCATTGACCAGAAACTGAACTGGACTAGACATTTAAATACTGTGGCTACAAGAGCAGGTCAAAGGCTAGGAATTGTGTGACGAGTAACTCACCTCCTGACTCCCCAAAGCCTCTTCACCATCTACAAGGCACAAGTCAGGAGTGTGATGGAATACTTCCCACTTGCCTGGATGAGTGTAGCTCCCATAACACTCAAGATGCTTGACACCATCCAGAACAAAAGCCCATTTTATTGGCACCACATCCACAAACATTCACTCCCTCCACCACTGACACACAGTAGCAGCAGTGTGTACCATCTACAAGATGCACTGCAGGAATTCACAAAGGCTCCTTTGACAGCACCTTCCAAACCCACAACCGCTACCATCTAGAAGGACAAGGGCAGCAGATAGATGGGAATTCCACTACCTAGATGTTCCCTTCCAAGTCACTCACCATCCGGACTTGGAAATATATCGTCGTTCCTTCACTGTCGCTGGGTCAAAATCCTGGAACTCCCTTCCTAAAAGCACTGTGGGTGTACCTACACCACATGGACCCCAGCAGTTCAAGAAGGCAGCTCACCACCACCTTGGGATGGGCAATTGTAGCCTCTAGGGCAAGTAAGGGTGGGCAACAAATGCTGCCCCAGCCAGCCCACATCCCGTGAACGAATAAATTTTTTTTTTAAAAGATCTCTATTAGGTCACCCCTCAGCCTTCTTTTGTCATAAGAGAAAAGGCGCAGCCTAAGAAACCTTTCCTGAAGTATATACCCACACATTTTGGTATCATCCTTATAAACCTTCCCTGCACTGCTGAGCACCTCTATATCCTTTTCATAATATAACAACCAAAATAGCATGCAGTACTCTAAGTGTGGCCTAACGAAGGTTTGATATTGGTTCAGCATAACTTTCCCACTTTTCAATTTTATCCCTCCGGAAATAAAACCTTGAGCTTGGTTTGCCATTTTAATGGACTTGCTAACCTGTGGCACAGCTTTTAACGATTGATATATTTGTACTCAGATCCCTTTGTTCCTCTCGCCTACCTAGATTTGCCACCTTCCAAGTAGTAAGTCCTTTATTCTTCATACCAAAATGTACTAGCTCATATTTATTTGCATTGAACATCATTTGCCATTTATTTGCACGTTTATTAATTTGTTGGATTCTTCTTAGCATTGACTATTCCTCATAGCTTGGACACTGGGCAAGGAAGAATAGAACAAAATAATAAGAGGAGAAAATAAAGCAAATCAGTCAGCTAGGGCAGTTCTTGTGGATCTTGGGGAGATGGAAATGGACTGTGAGGGAATTTAAAACTGTAATATTGAAGGCAGTGGGGAGAGAAAATCTGTGGAAGAATTGAAATTGGTGATAGCCTAAGAAATGTTGTTTGGGATTCAGTAGTGGGATCATGGTCCAAAGGAAGGTAGAAACAGGTTTTACACATTTACCTTTTGGCCTGAACCTGTTAGAGATCCTAGTCGAGGCTCTGCACAAATAAAGTATCATTTACTGTTGTATTTCAATCCCCTTAAGGTAAAGGTCAACATTCCATTCGCCTTTTTGATTACTTGGTGTATGTGGACACCTAAATTCCTTTGCTTTTCCACGGCTTCTAGTTTCTCACCATTGAGAAAATTGCTGGTTTGTCTTCCTCACATCCAAAGTGGATGGCCTCACACTTCCTTACTTTGATCGTCATCTGTCATTGTTTTGCCCATTCACTTAGTTTCCTATATTCTTTAATAAAAATGTCCTGCACACATCTATGCAATGTACAATGCGTCCTACCTTAGTGTTATCTGCAACCTTGGATATACAAATCTGTTCCTTCCTCCAAGTCATGGTGAAAAGCTCAGGGATCAGTGCAGGTCACTGGGGAACACCACTTTTTACATCCCACCACTCCGAGAACATTCCCTCACTGAGGACAGGTCATTGAGGGGAAATCTGTTTGCTGACCATTACACCCAGTGATTGCCTCCCAGTGTCAGTACTCAGCATTCAATGTTTAGGATTTTTGGATGCTTTGCTCTTCAACCCCTATAAGGGGATCTCTTATATATTCCAGTTCTGAAGAAGAGGCCACACCTGAAGCATTAACCTGCCTTAACTATTTTCCGAGACAGATTGTTATGTTTTATATTTCTGGGATGTATTCTCACATTCTTAAATACCACAGGCTCTTCATGCAGTTGAAGAGTTTTGCAAAAGCTGAATGCATTAGTTTCAGTGTAAAGAGAACATTGAGAGGTACTCATAAGATGGACATATACTGGAGTCAGACACATAATTGTAACTCCTGCACTGAGTTGTGCAGGTGAGGGCTGAGAGTATGTTAAACTGTTTAGATCTCCATAGCATTGGCCCCAGGAGATTTTAACTCTCTGGCCTGATCTGCCTCCACCCCATCAGTCTCCCACCTCAGACCTGGCGGGCAGTGGTAGCTGGTCAGTGGGTTGTGCACAGGATTATAGGTGATGGAAGGCTGCCAATGAAGACCTGAAGGAATGCTCCTCAGTACTCAGGTATGAGATTAGAAGGGAATTGTGGTCATGGAGAGAGGAGGGAGGCTCAGTATGTGGTGATCTAAGATTTCCTTGTGGGGCCCAGAAGAGCATTTCAGCTCCTCCTGACCCACAGGAAAACTTAATGTAAAAAAAAAAAATACCTTTGCCTTTCTGGGCCTCTTCTGGTCCTAGCACCTCGTGCCACAGTTGGACTGATGGAGAGGCTACAATGGTTTCCCCACACAGGACTCGGGTTAAAATTGCAGCTGAGTCCTGTTGACATCATTGGAGCCTGATCTGTATATTGGAAGAAGGATGCTGCTATTTTTTGTCAGGTCCCTCTTGTCTCACAACCCACTCGAAATCAATGGAGTCAGTGTGGGTAGGTCACAGTAACCATGTTAGCTGCCTGCCTGCTCAGTTTTCAGCAGGCCGGAAGGGCTAAAATTGGCCCAGTAGTTTTACAAGTTGTTTGGACCTACCCGATTGTTACATTTCATTGTTACGCCACAAGTGCTGCATACCTTCATATTTAACAGGTGTTATTTATTTGTTCATGGGATCCATTTTATGGCATAAATGATAACATTCAGTCACCAGCCTTGATGGTTTAAGCATTTCAGTTACCTTTAACAAAGCATCTTGTTGGATATATGTTTATATGTATTGAATCTTTTTTATTTGAATTATGTTTCATGACTGCTATATGTTTCAGGTTTGTTTCAATAGGATGTAACCCTGTATAAGGCTGTTTCAATTCCTTGGGTGTTATGGTTAAGAACTTCCTTATCCATTTTATTATACCAGCAATATGAACCCACAGTTGTGGTAGAAAACATTTTTTACAAATGCTTTTTATTATTAGTGGACTGCAGTCCACTATTTTTGTAAGCGTGCAGACCAGTTACTTTTAAACAGCAGGCACCATATAACACCATCTTACCCCGATTTGGGACTTTGAAGGAATCATTTTTAAAAGAAAATATATAGAAGACTGCCCAGTGTGAGGCATCAAAAATGGCTCCTCACTAAAGCAGAATACAAAAGACTTAGGAAGCTGCAGGAAAATAAAACACACAATGTAGAATAAGAAGATAAGGGACTCACAACATTTTGCTCCCAATATAAAACATTTCTAGTATTAGTTTGTGACCCTGGGTGCAGTTTCTCAAAAAACTGAAGCTTCTAGCTCAGAAATTAAGGTCATTCTAAATTCATTGGCATTAAGTATTCCATTTATTTTTTCAAACAGCAGACAATGGCATTAACCATTTGAATTCCATACTTGTTTTGTATTTCAGGCCCCAGGGTATAAATGTACTTTATGAATTGTTTGAAAATTGAGGACCAACACTCGTGCATATCTTTGTATTTATTTTGTAATTTAACTGCAATTGTTCTCCTCTCACCTTACCCCACCCCACTACACTGACCTCCTCTGGACGCTCTAACCTGGGTTCATCGCCATAGGTCTGTTCCTTTAGTTGATCCAAGAGAGATCACTTGTAGAATGAAAACAAGAATTCCTTTATCAGGAGCGATGTTCCCTTCCTCGGGATGACCTGGTTGAGACAGGAAAAGTCTCAGTGAATCCAGTACATCACCATCAGCTGGCACTGAAATTCAGATACATGGTTCCTGATTATGACTCCTACATCCTAGTTACTGAGCTGCAATTCTGTATTTTTAGTACACTGCAAATGAATAACGAAGAAAACTGCATTCATAGACCTGATAGAAAGATAATAGTGTAGGTTTCTAATAGGCAATTAACTATTTTCAGTAATCTCATTGCTCTTTATAAAAGGGCAACTTGTTCAAACTGTGCAGTATTTAGAACATACTACCTTTTATGGCGGAATATTGTCCAGTGAAATATTATTATCTTTAGTTGACAACCTAGAAAAGTCTCTGTCTGCCTATTGTTATCATGTAACAAACAGAGTCCTTTGAGAGATCCCTATATTGTGCTTTAAAACTTCTAATTCAAGAAGGCAGGGCAAGCTTTTGAAGTGGAAAAGATCTGATTTCCCATTCAGCAGGCCCAGGTTTGAATGCTCGACTCATCTGGAATTTTACATCAATCCCCACAGTGGTTGAGTTTTTCCTGTGTTTGGCCAGGCCACCAGATGGAGCAGTATGTGGTTATCGAAAATTCGAAATCTGGTAGGAACCCTGTCCCAAGCTGCAGCAAGCGCACCTCACATTGAGGATCATGAAACTGCATTGACGATGGACCTGGAGATGCCCTGGGTTGAAGCTGTGTGGTAGTCCAGGCTAAAGGAAGAAGTCTTGCAGCATGAAGAAATATCGGGGGGGGGAAAAAAATAAAATCAATAAAACATTTTAAAGTTCAGTCTCAAAACTACAACATTTTCATACAAAATAGAGATCCATGAAAAAGGTGACTTTAATATTGCTGTGGAACTTCTCCGAGGTAATTATTTCAAAAACAACTTCTAACTTCCTGACTAGGCTGAGCAAAATGAAGAAAGTTATTTTTAAATCATAAGTATATTTGTCAACATTTATTATGTATATGATATATACAGGAATGAAGTGGTTTTTTTAAAAAAAGTACTAACACTAAGAAATCTTTTAGCTTCAGTAATACTTATCCCATATATTTAGGAGCACTGTTTTGGAAATGGCTGTAAAAATAAGCTTTAGTCCCAGAAATTAAGTATTCCTTAGTATTATCGTGCATGGTACAATTATAGCTGCTGTTGTTAAACCCAGCAGACAGAGAAGAGGCGGAAAACTGTCTTCAGAATGTGTATTTAAATATTTTGATATGTACAAAAAATTTGCTGATGCCTGTGTACAAACTCTGAGGCTTTTTTCAGCACTTCATTTGTGGCGGGAGAATTGTCTGATAGTCAATATTTGTGATGACCTCAAATTGTGTCCGTAGCAGTAAATGTCATTCTTTTGTTGTGATGCCGAGTGGTGGCTCCCGTCACACTGGCGATGTGATTTTGGAGAGCTTGTGATAAATTGATCTTACATTTTTATAATCATTGAACCCCTACTGATTATTCTGTATGTAAATGTTTTCACCACAATACAGTTTAGTTTAGCAGTCACCCATCTCTCCAGGAGACATTAAAATGGATTCTGTACTGTATTGTTTCCTGTTCTAGTCCTTTGAAGGTTTGTTTTTGGCGTTGCTTTGTTTTGTTCCTCATAATTACCTAAATGTTCTCTTTAGGGTTTAGGTCCAGATTTAATCGTAGCCAACCTAGAATGCCTACTGTTTTTGATAAAGCACTGTTGTGTGTACCAGCCTTAGTGTTTCCGCAGTATAATAATGTGTCGCTGTTGGGGTACAGCATTGTGGCAGCCTAATGCAGACGCCCATCAACAGTTCCTGGTCAAGTCACCTATTGAAATGTAAATAAGCATCACCCCCATCAGAGCTACAATAATAATGGATGCGAGACAGCACTGCTCAAGACATGACCACTATGGACATAGAATTATACTTCAAAGAGATTTAGAAAGTGATTCTGAAATGAAAAATCAATATTTTTTATGATTTAATTTTCTCATCTATACTATAGGAAGAAAACCTATCTAAAAGCGTCTTGAGAAGTGATGAACAAACACCTTTTTTAATGACCACTATTCTGTTCTTTGATGTCATAAATTGACGCAAAAATGATAATGCAAAATATCGAACAATTGTTTATCTCAAAGGCTGTATATTCTTGTGGCTTTAATTTTGTTTATCTCCATTTTACTGGGATGACAGCACAGGATTCTCTGCACAAATGAATGTGTATTGTAGCCTGAGGCTATATCAGCAAAAGCGAAAGTGTGTGACCATGCATACCCAGGATGAATGTTTGGTCATGTATTGTCAAAAATTAATGTACATTATCAGAGTGTGTAAAATAAGTCAAATGTTTTGAGGTTAAGTCCCTTGCACCGGCTCTGAACCTTCTTCCATGTGTGTTTTTTTTTAACAAGATGGATTTTGTATAAAAATAAATCAGCTTCACCTCAGTAAGAATGGAACAACTTTTTAAGCTAACATCTAGCTATTTTTCATTACATTTTGCTTTTCTTCTCCTCCTAGTTTGAATTTCATATCTGCCCTGTTTTGAATTTTTTTTTGTAGAAGTTGTAAATCAGTAGGTATCTTAAATTCATCCTAACACTGCTCATGCAGGCTTCACCCTTAATTCACTCACCCTGAAGTATCTAACAAGCATTACTGATGCACAAAACATTCTTTTACTTTTTAAATACAGTTGCCACTATGATTTCTAAATAGCTAAGAGGACTGGCTGAAATCTTGTATATACTTCTTTCTTTGGGTTCTATGAATTTTGAATCATATCAAATGTGATCAAGATAATGCAAAAGTCAGAATCGCAATATTGTAAATTGCACAGTGTATTCTAATATTCACTGGTTTAAGAATGCTGTGATGGACTGTTGATTGAATTTATTGAAATGACAATAAAGTTAAACAACTCTAGCTGAACAATTACCTTTCAACAAGGATAATCCCTAATCTTGTAGCAGTACACTGTCTAAATATTCCCTTTAAATAATGGAGTTTGTCTCTGAAAATGTAGATTCTTGCATTATTATAAACTTTGTTGCTTAATGTTTTAATATTTTTATAAATCTTGCCTCTTTAATTTGATTCTCCATCTTGTTAAAAAGCAAAAAGAACTGGATAAATGGATCTTTAAGTGATGAAACTTTTTGTAGGGATACATATATATTCCCTTGTTGAAGGTTTAGCAGCATGCAATCAGACAAGTCTGTCTACAGTGAAGTTTTTTGATTCAAGTGACTGTAGTATCACATTATCTAAATGCACTTTGGGCAGCTTGCATGTATGAATTATAAATTATGCGACATATGAGACACAAAGTTGATAATTCAAGGCAATAAGATCAGTGAATATATGTATTACGTCTTCTACATCGTTCAAACTATCCAGTCGTACACGAGGTAAATACATGACAATCTAGGAGACAGCAAACCGCAGCAATGCCCTTACCGGCAATGAGAGGTCAGTTCCTTGAAACATATCCGTAATTTCTAATGTCACTTGATAACACGGGTGAAAAAAATCTTCAAAATTAAGCAAAGAGGAATTTAAGATAAAGAGCTGTCAAAATATTGAAAAGAGTTGTAAAATTTCAAATATTTTGGAAGAGTTTTCAACATTAAAATTTCTAAAATGTCATGAAGGATAGAAATGTCTCTGGCTCCTATTTCTAAAACATTAATAAATGACAAGGTTGTCTCCAAAGAACTGGCAAATTTTTGAACTGGGTTGTATAAAGTCCAAATACGACCTTCTTTGCAAATGAGTTTTAAAGAATAGCTGCCTTGTTTCAGTTGTTTGCTTCTCTAATTGACTGAAGAAATTAAACTGCTCCTTACACGTTTCAGTTAAAAATGTGAATAGAAACAAATTGCAAACATTCATTGATGTACCCCTTTTCATATATCTCGTTATTCTAGGTTAATGTTGGATTTCAGTATAGACAAACAATTTGTTACTGAAAGCATTAGATTTTTTTTTTGAATTCCTGGTTTACTTTTTAGATCTTATCTTTCCTTATTGGGGTATGATTTAAAATATACAAAAAAAACCTTAAAATTGAAATTACATCATTGAAATAAAGATATTATATATTGTACCACCGACCTCTGAAACAAATATAAATTACCTTTGTTACATCAAGCTGCATTATAGCACAAAACACTTAGGGAAAGTGTGTTTTTTTAAAAAAACTATATAGTGAAGGTAATTTATTGAAATGTGACAGTTTATTTAATAATTTTCAGTTCTGGTAACTAGTTTGAACATAATTTCTGACTGTTTAATGAATTACAAATGTGATTTTATTAGTTGCTATCTCTATCCTTGTAATATTGATGACTAGGTTCATATCTTGTGAGGAATGTCAGCTAACGTGAAGTTGAAATCACACTGCAAAAACGTACGCTTCTTATACAAAGTGCAAAAACACAGAAACATTTACACATCCGTATGGTTAAACTTTCCAAGATCAACTGCTGTTCCTGAAAAATGACCTTCCAACTGAAAGTGATGGAGGAATAATTTAGCTTTTTTCTTTCCATTCTACTAATCTGCAATAAATTGAACATTTTTAAGCTGAGCTCTTAAAAAAAAAACAATAGGTTTATATATTAATGCAAGCCTAAATCAGTTTGCTTCAGTCTTCATTTAGCAAAATTGTTTTATAGAGGTACAGGCTTTAAATATTGGTTTACTACACATTTTATGGGATAAAGCTTTTTAAACAAAAAGAAAGGCGATGTGTTCATACTTGTAATGTTTAAATATTTAAGTAATTTTTGGTTCCTATCAAACCAAGCAAATTGTGTGTTTTATGAGGTATTAGCTGTAACCTTTTACAGTTTTGTATAAGAAGATGCAATAATCCCAGAACAGAAAATTAATATATCAAACACCCCTTGGAGAAAATTGCATTGCATTCTCTATTATCTCTCTAGTAGACGTTTCAGTAGGACATATTCACTGGAAGAATAAAATCATTGAATTTTCTTTTTATGCCGAAGTATTCTTATACAGAAACTAGAATTAAATTGGTAAATTTAACAGGCATACTCCAAAAGGCAAATACTGCATCAACACATATAGTTCTGATAAAATTTTATGCTCCTTTCTTTAAGACAATAGATCTTTATTGCATTTAAAATTCTGCGCTATTAAATGATGGAAATAATGCAATCAATAGTATATATTTTCCTCACGAATCACCTTTTTATGCTGAACTCTGAAGAAAAAATGTGCAGCTAGAAGTGCCAATGAAAATTGACCAGGAAATTCTCACTTAGTAATAATCCACTTCTGCTGTCTTTCCCTATAAAATTCAAACATCCCAGAAAATGATATGCTCTGTCACACAAAAATAAGAAATCTGCTGAATGCTGAAATATTAATTTGTTTGCCATTGTTTCCCCGACCTCTTTTGTGGGACATGTGGGATGGCATGTAAATATTTGACTGTTGCAGTAGCCTCCATAGAGCAGCTCAGTGACACCGGATTAATTTGTGTCTCATGCATTATGATGGGGTGCCAAATATTTAACAGCTGGTCTTGAGCCTGATTGAATCAAAATATTGTTTTTACAAGTTGATGAAAGCTTGATTGATATGGTGCTGGTGATTCTTTGATGGATTAAATTGTGTATACAGATTACAGCCCATATTCCTTCAGCAGAAAATGTGATTCTCAGATCTAAAAATGCTGCCATATTTCTCAAATCTCCTGGAACAGATGCGGCCAGGATGTTCCCTCTCTCTCTCTCTCTCTCCCTCTCTCTCTCTATGTCTCTCTCATTTTGGGTCTAACGTGAGCCTTTAATGAATGAAATCATCAGGTTAGCAAAAGTGATAAGGAAGGATAAATTTATCATAGCATTTCTGTATCTTTCCTAATGTTCCTCTTTTTTATAAAGAAAAGAATTCGGAATGATAACAGGAATGCAAAAATACCTAATACCCAGTTTATAACAAATCTACAAAGGCAGGCTTTTGTTGTTGATTTGTACAGCTGAATAAAAATTTTAAAAACTGCATCACACCCCCCCAATTGAAAGTGATGGTGTAATAATTTTGGGTTTTTTTTTTTGCATTCTACTAAATCTGCAATAAATTGAACAATGGTGCTGGGTATTGAAAAATAATTTTAAGCCTCAGTTAAACCACCTCAAGAAATTTAGTAATCGCCTAAATGCTCAAAAACCATCCACTCTTACAAAGCAAGAGTGACCCCCTTTCCTGTTGCCAAAAGAGATGACCGTCTTTTAAAACTATAACCCCCCCAGAATATTGTGACTGCTAAAAGATTATATTAGAAATGATATATTTATTACCTGAAGTTGGAGACTTTTAAGTTGTGATGGTCAAGGAAAGGATGTAGAAGAGAGGAATTCACAGCATTCAACCTTTGTACCTTTCAGAAATCAAAGCTTTTCTTTTCAGAAATTGCAATGTGAAGCTCTGTGAAGATATCATTGTAGTGTATGACATGAATTTTTACATTAATTCAATAAAATGCTGTGTTTGCAGTTCTTCCTTGTCCCGGAGATTTTATTAACAGTGAGAGCTAATTTTAAGGAAAGAAAATGCACTAGATTTTGAGCATATCTTTTTAAATTTGTTAAGCGAAAAGTAACAACCGAAAAGTTTATTTAACCCTAAAACATGCTTGTATACTGATAGCATGAATGTAACCTGAGTGGCAGTACTCCACGGTAAAATAAATGACTGCAATAGGCCTCAAAGATGTGCACAGTACTTCTTGTAGATGAATTCTGGCACTTGCATCTTGTCTTCTCAAAAGCCAGTGTGCTTCAGTGTCACTGCTCGCTTTGCAAAATGGCTTCTCAAGTAATGTACATTACTGGCTTACATACTGCTGGACAACCAACCAAAGCATCGTTTTCCTTTCTGCAGTCCGGCTGCAATATAGTGATGGTCACAGAGAGTCGAGTGAAATATGTTTATTTGTCTGCAGGCCTATAACTTACAGATATTTCACTGTCCTTGTCATGGTGCTCACCCAAACAATATTTACTTCATTTTTCTTCCATTGCTGAAAGCCAAATTATTTTCTGGCAATATTAGCAAAGCATGGGAATAATCATCGATTTAAGGTAGAGACGTTAAGATCCTTAAACTTCAGATGTACCACATTCCCATTGCACAACAGCGAATATACTTTTGGAAATAAATAATTCAAACCAGCTAATGAAAAGGAAATTTACATCATTTTAGAAAATCGAATTTTATCTCTGAATTCATTATATCCAGGAAGTTTTAACATTGTGCACCTTTGAGTGTACATACACCTTGCTGTTAGATGACCATTTAAATTTATGTTATTGTGTAATATTAATGGCATCCGGTAAATATAATCAGGTACTTTTCAAATAAAAATTAGTTTATCCAGTACTTTGTCTGGCATTATTTTTTTAATGTACAATTATAGAATTGTTACTATTGCCTTGTTAATTTTGTTTTTTTTCTCCTTTTTAAAATCTGCTTTTTCAGGTTCTGAAAGGATCTGAAAGCAGTACTTTAGCTTAAGTGCATAAACTATTTGTATTTTCAATCAGCTATTTTATCAGTTTTAAACCATCGAATA
Source organism: Cetorhinus maximus (assembly GCF_964194155.1). NCBI lineage: Eukaryota > Metazoa > Chordata > Chondrichthyes > Lamniformes > Cetorhinidae > Cetorhinus > Cetorhinus maximus. The sequence continues at coordinate 132,198,822 of NC_135884.1, forward strand.
TTCCTGAAATAATTATATTGCTCCTGGCTAATTGTGTTGAAGATATCCTGATTTTGGTTGATGTTTGCTTAAGATGAAATTATTCGTTTTTACTAATTTAAATAACATATCTTTTTGATACCAAAGAATTGCACAAAACATTATCAGTGGAAATTTTAAACATTGAGTATAAATTAATAAAACAAGCAATGACATACATCATAAGTAACCAAATGCAAAATAACTTCCACTAATCACTTCGTGTCCATTTTATTCAGTAAATGGAAAAGTCTTGTTGAAAAATTAACAAATACAAAACAATTCAATGTTGGTTAAAGATTCATTTTCTAGTGGAAATACAATTACCCAAAATTGCTTAAATGATTGAAAAATTAGGTATATAGAATGACAGGGAAAATACTTTAATAATTAACATTTATTAGCAAAAGACCGCTGATACAGAAATCTATTTGGGAATTTTGTCAATTTTCAAAGAGAAAAGGTATTTGATTCAAGAAGCGCTGGTGTCAATGCACAGCTTATATCACAAAAACATTACAAATGATGCAAGACAAATCTATCAGTCCTTCTATTTGGCCCCATAAATTTGAAGAACTTAAACAGCAGGATGTTTAATCCTGATTTGAAGAGGTGAATTTTATGCCATTTTAAAAGGAATACAATGGCCTAAAAGATCCTTTTTTATTTGTGATATTTAATCAAAAATCATAGTATGTGATGCATAATACATGCTGGTTTGTGCCAATATATTGGTGTAATAAAGTATTTTTTCAAATGCATTGTAATACTAAAGAAGATGAGCTTAAATTATACATGAACTGTGGGTAGGTTGAATTCGTTCAGTGCAGACTATAGGTGAATCTTGCAGTGACCTTGGTAAGCTGGGGTAGTATAGAATAACAGTTGGTGAAATGACTGGAAATTCTACCATTTCAAATGATTGCTGAGTCTAGAGTAGCTGACTTCAGCATTATTCCTGACAAATGATATTGAAACTGAGTTTTAAAAACTACCAAAAGAGCACCCAAGTTTTGACTTCCCTGAGAATTAATTATGCACTTAGTTGGTAAGTGTAATACATTATATGTAAAGTACAGATTAATTAGAAATATTTAGCAACACTCTTTGCTGAGTAGCTCTAAGAGACAGAAAGCAATTTATTTGGTATTAAGACTGCCTAGAAGGGATGGATTTGTATTTATTAATAATGATTATACTAAAGTAATATTCCAGGCTGAACAGCAAGGACATTGTCAATAAATGAAACATGTTTTAGCGGATTTTTAAAATTGAAGTTGGATTGCAGATTAGCAGTAGGAAAAATCCTGGGCCATTATGACTGAAGGAAATATGGGTGACATTTCCCAGTGTTCTGTGAATCAGTTATAGTCTTCAATATTTGACTCTGGATATTTTTTCAAATCACCAATGTTGTTGACAAAATAGTCAAAATGAGAAACATACAGTGAAATTGATATTTTTAATACAGGTTCTCATAATCTAGAAAAAGCTCCTATATAACTGTATATATCAGCAGATGAGTCCTGTTTCAAAAGGTGGTATGGACATTAGTGACTTATAAAAGGAAAACAAATTGCATATAGAATGTTCCTGTTTTGTTGTCTTTTCTTTGATTTCTATTTTTCTATTTGCTGTGACAGTGAATGCAGATGACATCAATAAGGATGCTGATTTTAAAGGAATTTCTGAGCTGAATTGGTACATTCCATTGAAAAAGCCTTGATTAAAAACCGGACATACAGATATTAGATCAGCTTTTTCCCAGTTCTGTGTTCAGTAATTTCTACCGCCAAATCATCTTGACAGTGAGGGTGAAAAGCCTCCCTAAACAAACAGAGACAGCCTGTTTTACTTCTGTAATTATTAAAATACCATTCACAGAAATTGCATGTTCCCTGGATTTCATTTGGGAAACAATAATTATGGAAGAACTTCACCATATGAACCAAATATTCAAAATTAGAAAGAAAAATGGATGAAAGTTAGTAATTCGTTTGAGCAGTGTGAATATTAATTAAAGCGCTGATAATGATTATCCTTCAGTGGTTGTTTGCTGGGTGGACCATCTTTGGAAACTATTTTTTTCCAGGTTTACGCAATCTTCAGCTAGCATTGATAGAAATTATCGTGTGATCCACGTTTAATTTCACTAAATTGAGAATGGGTATTGAACAGACATGTTTTGAAAATTGAAACTTGTCAAGAATTCAGCTCTTTTATTGATAAAATTCTACATTTTTAAATTCCTTCCAATCCATTCTTTTTAACCTCAAAGGGTTGACATATAGAAATTCAACCCTGTTATAAATTAAATAGGATACTCTTAAAGGAACTAATAGTCAGATCAGGATGCCCCACAATACTGTTTCATCATTTTTGGTTAAAAGGATGAGGCCGTATATAACTGTGTTCCTGAAATGTGTTTCACATTTAGTTCTGATCGATTAATATGCATAGAGACATATATGTGTGATCCTCACTCATCTTGCTTAACTTAATTGCACATAACAGGAAATTCCATGGAAAGTAAGTGTGGTACAATAGTTAGACTAAATATGGAAATTACTTGGGAAATTCAGCTCATGACAGGGGCATGAAGTCTCCTTTTAGAGACAAGTCAATAATGAGAATTTGCAATTTTATTTTATCTTGCTCTGGCCATTTTTGTTCTGTTTAAATAGTGGAGTGCTGATGATACCGTCAAGGCTTCAAAGGGTTACTAGCCTAGATTTCCCCAGCGGCAGATTATAACACTGTACAAAAAAATCTGGGCTACTGACTGTATGAGGGAGCTGAATTGATATTAACAGAAACGGTCATAAACTTAACACTGTTTCAGCATCAACTATGTATTAACCATCTCCATCACATTGTTTACTGTGCTCAATTGTCCTTCTAATTGAATAAACCATCCTATGTTGAAATTAGTACCTGCTCTAAGTAAAAATCAACTCTAGTTGACAGAACAAAATGAAAGCATGAGAAACAATTATAATTCTTTGCAATGGTGACTTTTGAGGGAGTTCTGATGGAGAAGGCTTTTTTAAAAGTTTATTGTTGGAATTTACATATATTAAAATTATGGGTATTTGTATCTTATTTTCATGTGTATACACAATATTTGATTGATTTATTCATATAGTTCATAGGATAATAGGTGCTATCTTTAAACTCCAAATCCACTTGTCTATTACCTCAGCTAAAGTTATGTGAAATAGTGAGATTTTCAATGCTGATGTTCCAGTATACTTTCCTCAGGCTGCAGATGGTGCAACAAATGTCATCAGACCGTTTGTGTCTAGAAATGGTAGTAAAGAAGTACAAACAGCACCAAATTCAAAGTCTCAGTTCCCAATACATTGAACAGTACCAAAGGTAGAATTAGCAACAGTAAAGGAGCAATATGCACCTCCTTTGTTGGAAAACTCTGAGCTATTTGTACACCAGAAGCATTATGTACTTCCAACAAAGAAAAAAAAAACATAGACATTTTTTCAGAAAGCTAAGTGACTGAATACAAGCCATTCACTTCAATTCCTGAGCAATAAAGATGCTTCTAGGGGAAGTGCTGAAAAAGAAAATGGTTGTACATGATATTTCAGCCACAAGGCTTTATTCTGGTGGAAGCCGTAAAAAGAAGGGAAATTGAGGCCTCTTTTAGCTTGTTCCGCAGGACCTACATAAAGGCTTTGCAGCTAAAACATTATATTTAACCCTTTTCTTTGTGAATGAAAGGCTCATCTGATTATATTTTGTAACCACCTGATCACTCCATTTTATGTTTGTTCCTTTTCCATACATAAGTAACACTGTAGTTGTGGCTTCAACACCACTGACCTGAGGATTACAGAAGTGATTGAAGGCATTGCCTAATGCCTGAGGTTGAAAGTGTTGTAAAGGGACATATGTAACAAGAGCATTGTTGCATCTGTCACAAAACCAGAAACTGGAGGATTGTGAAGGTTGATATGATGTTAATCCAACAATATTAAAACTAGATTAAAAAGAATTTTGAAAAACATCCTTAACATGCAAGATTATTAAATCACTATATAAATGTAGATTTGTTCTCCCTACTGAAACCGTTTGTGTTTTGTGTGTGTTTTGAATCTAATTGTTGACAATAATGTTCCTGGAAGTGCTGAAGATTCATAGTCATTAAGCTAAATCTGATAGTAGATTTCCATTTGGAACAAAGGTGTAAAACTATTTGCTGAAGTCCTCATTAGTGTGAACTTGCTTTACGTCACAAAATTAGACTGTGTACAACTCATTAAGCTTTAGTTTAAGAACTCAGGTTAAGATTCTGCAGCATGTCTGAGCTCCAACATTCTGCACCATAGTGTTCCATATGGCCCGCCACAGGTAGACTCCTCATTCTTCAAATATGTCTGAGCTATAAATGCTTTCGTCATCTTCTGTGGATCCTCAAATAACTGAAGAGTTGGCTTGGCATGGATGCCCACAGAACTGATGGCATTGTTGGTGCTAAAGGGAGCTTCTGCAGCTGTGCCACCATCTGACGTCAGATGTTGTGTGTTTGGCGTAATTGTCCCTGAAACATAATGAACCAAAGTTTGCCTCCATATGGGCTGGTTGACTACAGGGTTTTCCTAAGTGAGGCAGTGTGCAATGCAGAAGTTTGTAACGCTCCTTTTTGAAAAGATCCAAGTGATTACAAGATTACAAGTGATCCATAGGAGGGAGGAGGATTTAGAGGCCTGGTTAGGAGGATACTTGAGTATATTTTCAAGCAGTTGACAGAACAGCTTGGATAGAACCACGGGGCTGAATTTCCACCTCGGCGTTGGGGCACACGCCCAACACGCACGAATGTGAAATAGCACGTGATGACGTCGGGCGAGCGTCGCAACGTTATCGCGCACTCGCGCGATATTTCGGTCAGCAGGCACGCGCGGGAGTCGGCAGCACGCCCACTGACAATTAAGAGGGCCTTTGAGCCCATTCATTCATTAATTAAATGGAATTTTTCCCTACCTGTCCAACATTACTGTTGGCGGGCAGGCAAAAAGGCCAAGCAGCCTTTGGATTTTTGAGGAGACCTCATCCATGGGCGGGATGAGCTTTCCAATGTTACTTAAAAATAAAAATGTTTGCATTTCATTTCTAACATGCCCCTGCTCATGTGACAGAATCACATGAGGGGACATAGTTTCCTTAATTTTACCATTTTTATTTGTAAAGTTAAAAATCGTCAACTCCCTGACTGGCGGGCGGGCAAATAGGCCAAGCAACCTTTGCATTTTTTGCGAAACCTACCCATGGGGCTGGATGAGGTTTCGACCAGCGGTCAAAAAATAAAAACTTTTAAAACTCATTTTTTAACATGTCCCCGCTCACGTGACAGAGTCACACGAGGGGACAGGCTCTCCTTATTTTTCAATTCTCCGTTTGTAAGGTTCAAAATCTCCAGCTCCCCCTGAGGCAGCTCTGTGCCTTCAGTGACCGCGCCCGTGCCCTTGCGCTGACTTCCGTGCTCGCCCTCCTCCCCCCTCCACCCAGGCGGCGCTGTGCGGTTCGGCGCACGATTCACGCTGGCTGGGCCGTTAATTGGCCGGCCAGCGTGAAATTGTGGTCGGGGCGGCGGACTGTTGCCCGCCTGCTGCGTCTTCCCAATGAGGGGAAAAATCCCCCCCCCATGGAAACGTGTCTGCTTTCTTCACTGAAATGTGGTGGAGGAAGACCTGGGGCAGGATTTCTACCTCGTCGGGCGGGCCCGGGAGCGGCCGTGAATCTGACCCCCGCCCGCGATTTCCCGCTGGCTGGCCAATTAACGGCTCAGAGCCTCAGCGCTGCCGGGGTGTGGGGGGGGGGGGCGGGAGGAGGGCGAGCGCTGAGGTGTGCACATGCGCAGGGGCGCGCTCAGTGAAAGCTCTCTGAGGGCTCGGAGCTGCCTCAGGGAGAGCTGAAGATTTTGAACATCACAAATGAAGAATTGAAAAGTAAGGAGAACATGTCCCCTCATGTGCCTCTGTCACGTGAGCGGGGACATGTTAAAAACGAGTTTTAAAAGTTTTTAATTTTTTTTTTGAATCACTGGTTGAAATCTCATCCCACCCATGGGTAGGGTTCGCAAAAAATGCAAAGGCCGCTTGGCCTATTTGCAAAAACTTCGATTTAATTAATTGATTAAGGGTCTTAACAGGCCTCTTAATTGTCAGCGGGCAGGCTGCCACCTCTTGCGTGCGCCCGCTGAGTGAAATATCACGAGAGTGCGCGATGACATTGGGAATTGGGTCGCTCGCCCGACATCACTGCGCACTATTTTACTCCCGTTCAGGTCTGGACTGCCGCCCGCAATCAGCTCCGCACCGTGATTTCACGTGGACGGGCCAATTAAGACCCGCCCCCCCGTGGATCGCGAGCGGAAGCGCTGAGCGCTGCCTGTGCGGGCAGGGGGAGGAGGGAGAGCCGGGCCTGGCGCGCAGTTCGTGCACGCACACGAAAGAGCGCTTCAGTCACCCTGAGGCACGGAGCTGCTTCAGGGAGATTGAAACGCTTTTTAAAAAAATGAATAATGACATTAGAAAGTCAAGGAAACACGTCCCCTCATGTGACTGTGTCACATGAGATCGGACATGTTTTTAGCGGCAAAAGAAAATTGTTATTTAATTTGTGGATGGGGTTTCCTAAAAAATTCAAAGGCCGTAAGGTTGGACGGGCAACGTAAAATTAAACTTAATTACCTTGTTAATGGCCTGAATAGGCCTTTCAATTATCAGCGGGCGTGCAGCCGACTCTGGCGTGCGCCCGCTGAACGAAATATCACGACGATGTGCAGTGACATCGGGACACATGCCCGACATCATCGCATGTCATTTTACATTCACACACGCCGAATGTAAAATTCTGGCCGATAGATCTGTGCTCCTTAATGTAACATTGTTGGTGTTAGAATGACTAATCCAAATTCTACAACATGAACAACAATGTTAAAGAATCTTTTCAAACGGAATAAGCACTCAGTTTTCCTCAGCAGGGCCACCATTTTTTAAGGTGGCCAAGTGAAGTAGGTTGAAGCTGTGCACTCTTACCCACTCGTACTGTTTCCTAGGTGCCAGTTGCTAGTTGTGATAGATCCATAGTTGCATCTCTCACTGCACCCAGCCTGGAAGCAGAACTGACTGGCTTAGGGGATCAACTAATTATAAAAACAGTTATAACGAATAGAGACAATACCCACAAGGAGAATGTGGTGTTTTGGTGCAGAATCTTGTAGGTAAGTTAAGGAAATGTACTTTAATATTGACGTCATTTTAAAAGTGCAGAGAATTAAACTTTTATGACATTGACTTTATATGATAGCAAGGGAGAGCACAATTATTTTTACAGAAGTACTTTGAACTTTTTATAGGTTTACAAAAATGTAGTTATTGGCATTGAAATAAGTTTTTAAGTGTAAGTGCCTAACTCTTTTCCAGATACATGTCAGAAATTAAATGATGTGATTATGTATCTCAATAACATTTAAGTTCAGCCATGTGTGGCTTGAAATGGGATCCTGTCATTTGAAAAACAAGCAACAGAGAATCCTGCACTGCCCATAAGTAAATAAGGGACCATCCTGCAGTACACACAAACAACCATCTGTGTTCAATACTTCTGAACAAGGTGGAGTACACGGCAGTCAAAGTATAAGCCCCAAACTTTTGTTGAATAACTTAACTGATTTTTATAAAGCAGGCCAAGTGTTGCAAGGTTTGCAGAGTTGACGTGTGAAGAAAGAGGAAAGCTGTGTTCATCTTACAAAATTATTTTAACCCAATCAGGAAGGGAGATGGAAATGCAGCAAAGATTTTTAACTTGTGCTTTTAACACTGCCTCTCTTTTGCTTTCCCATTTAGAATGTCTGTTGGCTCACTTGGTTCTGCCTCTAGCACATAACCAGAGAAAGATTGCATGGGGTTGCATCCCCAATTTTAGACATGTATCTACCTTACCCACTAATCGTGGGCAGTATTTTCTGGTCGTCAGGCGGGTGTGGCAGGTGGGCCTGGGAGCGGCCAGGAAACGGTCAGCCGTCCGCAATCGGCCCCCGACCGCAGTTTCACGCTGGCCGGCCAACTAACGACGAGGCAGCATGAAACGCGCACTGATAGGCTCAGCGCTGAGGGGGTGGGGGCGGGAGGAGGGCGAGCGCTGAAGTCTGCGCAGGCGCAGGGGAGCGCGCAATGAAAGCACCCTGAAGGCGGAGAGCAGCTCTCAGGGAGTTGAAGAATTTTAAAATCAAAAATAAAGATGTGGAAAACCTGAAACAAATATCTCCACATAGGACTCACTCACATGAACATGAACATAATAAAAATCATGTCAAAACATTTAAATTTTTAAAAAATTAATGTCGGAAACCTCATCCCACCCCTGGATGAGGTTTCCTCAAAAATGCAAAGGCCGCCTGGCCCACCCACTAACTGTAAGGTTGGATGGGCAAGGAAAAATCTGTCTTAGTTGCCAATTTAATGGCCTTAACAGGCCTCTTAGTTGTCAGCGGGCACGCTGCTGACTCTCGCGCGTGCCCGCTGACCAACATCATCGCGCACTATTTTACACCGATCAGGTCGGTTGCCCGCTCATGAGATGTAAAATTCTGCCCCATGAGATTTGCTGTCCAATAGCCATATCCCCCGTGCACTCCCAGCTCCTGTAATGCTGGTGAGGTAATGTTGTGGCAGGATAGAAAAAATTAATTTGCATCTGGTACACCAACAATTTTACACACCTAGTCATCATGTCAGCCAGGATGGAGTGAGTTCCAGTTTTTTGCACCCTGGACCATCAGCGCACAGGTTTTGCCAATACCATTAGCAGCATTGTGGGGAAGGGGACTTTTCTATTCACTGCCACAAAATTATAGGCCAGGATTTTTAGGATGGTGGGGTTTCCCTTCCCGCCATCCAAAGAGACCTTCCCCGCAGCGATTTAACACTCCAACGAGCATTAATTGGCTGGAGGCGGGACTTCGGCCCTCACTCGGGAGGAAGTCCTGCCTCAGAAAGCTGCCGGCCAATCAAATCGGCAGCTCTCTAGTCCCTGCAGTGCCAGAAACTGCAGTGGACAGGACTGGAACTGCAAGCAGTCCCCAGATCCTGAGTCCCAGGATTCCAGGAAGAGATAAGTTTTGGGGGTTTCAGGATGGGGAGGGCAGGGATGACATTTGGGGTAGACAGTGGGGGATTGGGGCATTGGCAAAGAGGCTGGAGAGGGGAGGTTGGTCCTGTAGTTACTAGACCTTAAGTAGGGGGGGGGGGGGGTCACCTGATTTTAAAAGGGGCTACTGATGAAAGAGCCCCCTGTATCCTGCTTGAGGCTATTTAATTTTGGGCTTCCCCATACCCCAGAACTCCTCCCGCTGGCCTAACAATTGAGGCTGGGTGGGAAACGGCCCTTAAGTGGTCAATAATTCACCACTTAAGAGCCTCAATTGGAGCAAGGGTTGGTGGGCCTCCCCTGCCCCAGTGTAAAATTGCTGAGGTTGGGGCAGGTGGGAATCCAGCAGGAAGCCCATCCGAGGAATTTTACGCTGGCCCCCTGCCTACAGAACCGCTGACAGGGGAGCATAAAATTCTGCCCATAGGTTCAAAACTTTTATGGAACATGACTGAAGATGACAGAATGAGAAACCTATTTTGCTGTATGGGGACTTCAGGACACAAATGCATAAAGCGATGAGTTGGAGTGACCAGTGATTTATTGAGATTCAAATTAACCAGAAAACAATCAACCAAAGACCAGATATAACTAACGTGTAATTAATAAATGTGAGAACAATGGAATTAAGTGATCTGCTACTTTTTTGTTTTTATTGCTTTAAAAAATGAATGAATAATGCATGTGCTTTTATGAGTGCTTGATCAATTGTAAAAATAATTGAACATTGAACAGAAATTCTAATTACTTGTAACTTGACAACTTGTCTGATAATCTTGAACCTGAAACACTTATTCTGTTTGAGTCCAAGAACTCACCCATGCTACTGACAGTGTGCTTTCTTCCATAGCGTGGGGACATAGGCAACTGTGCCTTCTTTTAACAGTAAATGCTTTAGATAACTAATACATGGGGCAGAATTTTCTGCCTGTCGGGCAGGCCATGCGGGAGCAGGCGCGGACCTGGACACGGACCCGATTGCCGCCTGCGATTGGGCCTGCGCTGCCATTTTACACGGGCGGGCCAATTAAGGCCCGCCCAGCGTGAAATACGACTCCCGAGGACAGCGTGAGTGGGCAGGCAGCGGAGGGGCTGCTATGACCACCTGGTCCAATGGCGACCTGGCGGCCTGTTTAAAAGTCCTTCTGCAGCCTCGCAAAGGCTGTCAAACTTGGCCAGCAGAAGGGCTCCCCAGAGCGCTGCTGGTGAGCAGGCCAGGCAGGAGGGTAGGGCAAGGGGGCCACTGTGCCCCTTGTTTTTGAGATGATTGCCTTGCTGCCCTCCTCGAGAAAGCGGCAGTGCGGTGGGAGGTCCTCGTTCCCAGGGAGGAGGAGGCCCCTCCACACGAACAAACGTGCCTTGGAGGAGGTGGAGGAGGTGGTGAGCTCCCGCGATGTGGTGCAGCGCACCTGGATCCAGTGCTGTAAGCGTTTCAATGACCTGTTGCGCTCAGGAAGGGTGAGTACCATGTTGGCATTGGTCACTTAACCCAGCAGGTCGGCTTTCCCCCCCTGCTACCCACCACCCCCGCAAGTCTGAGTGTAATGACTGCATTGAATCATTGACAGCATGTGTCCTTCGCTGGTTGGGCCAGCAGATATTGCCTATGCCGGGGTCACCCTGAGAGGGTGGTGAAGAGATGGGTTCTGCACCCGCAGCACGTGGCACACTGAGACCCACACTACTGTTTTGGGGACAACCTGGAGGAGCTGCACCTCGGCGCAGTGCTGGAACTCCAGGACATGTCAATGTCAGGGTGATGACATGCTGGGCGGGGAGCTGCAAGGTGGCGTGGCAATGAACCATCTGCTGCCCTTTGCTTGCGGCTCCTTGCTTTGCAAGGTTAGACCGTGTGGTGCCAAATGTGATGTAGGCAGCATTTGGCCAAGGGGCGGGGGTGGGGGTGGGAGGGCGGTGGGGGTTCAGGCCTGGCATCTTTGTGTGTGTGCGGCAGCTGCGGGGTGAGGAGGCACTGGAGCCCTGCAATGTTCCAGTCTGGTTGGGATGGGACAGCAGTGAAGAGATTCCAGGTATAAGCTGCACTAATCAATGCTCTTTTCTCCTTTTCAGGAGAAGAATGCTCATAATGCCGCCAAGTGGTTGAAGACTGGCGGTGGGCCGGCCCAGTTGGCCATCATTTCCAGGACCCACCAGCGTCACACCATCTCTGCCAGGCAGGCACCAGCGCAGATAATAGCACCTCGGTGGGAATTAGATCATTGGCTAGTGACCCAGGGCACAGCGGTGAAGGCACTTCACATCGCTGGAGGAGGTGGCGGAGACAGAGAGTGCCCATGGCGCCAGCAGTCGGTGGCTGATAATGAGACTCTGGAGTCGTCCCTGAGGCAGCAGATGCTGGAAGTCCAGCAGGGTGTGCGGGAGGATCTGGTGGAGATACATAAGGTTATGCTTGGCTTGGTCTCTGTGGTGGAGGAGTCAACACGGACCATCGCCAATGCAATGAGCCTCATGGCCGAGCACCATGCGTCCTCCATGGAGAGAGTGGCGACTCTCGTGGAGAGGCTCTTCCAGGAGACCAATCAGGGCTTCCTGGGGATACACTCGGACCTGCAAGCCCTCACACAGGCTTTGACCTCAGCTGGTCAGTGTCAGTGTGGGAGATGGTCTGGGCACCAAGTTTCCCAGCTCAGTTCCCATTCAGCTATGGTGAGCAGGGAGATCTGAAGCGACCTCACGTTGGCGCAGCAACTGCCTGGCGTCTCTGTGGGATCCTCTCAGGGCGCTCCGGATGAGGGCAGCAGCTCCTCCGCCCCTCTGCCAGTGACCATTGCATCCGATAAGGCTGCAACGACTGGGGAGATGCCAGCTGTGGAACTGGCCACTCCCTCCCAGGCGGGGCCAGCACAGGCTCCACGGGCCAGTGGATGACCACCAAGGTCATCAAGGCCAACAGGACAGCGCAGTGAGCAGGCTGTCTCAGATGCCAGTGCCAGCGAGGGGACAGCACCTAGACGTAGCACCTGAAAGCGTAAATTTAAGGCACCTTAGGCACACCACGGGTTTCTCACTGGTGCTTTTGTGATGCCCCGCAATGAGGTCATGATTAATTGGCATGTTCTTTAACACATTTGTCATTCTGATTCCTTAAGTTCATTTTGTTATATCATTAAATTTAGACATGTGACCATGGCTGAGGTGCAGGTGGATGGTTACCCATGATGTTATGAGTGGGTTGTGTCACATTGAGCTTTATTAACAAGGCCCTTAGTTAATGTTCCTATCCAGGCAGATATAGCACTCAGGTATCGATTATGGAGCCTGCAGCACAGGCTTGTTTTGGAGGTCCATCTGTGGTGTGCTAGCTGAAGGTTTGTTAGATCTGGGGGGGTATTGGAGTGCACCCCCTGAACAATCCAGGCATCGGAAGCGCATCTTGAGAAGACCGATGGTTCCCTCCACCACAGCCCTTGTGGAGGTGTGGCTCCCATTGTACCGCTGCTCAGCTTCTGTTCTTGGATGGCGGAGAGGCGTCATGAGCAACCTTCTGAGGGGACAGCCCTTGTCACCCAGCAGCCATCCATCAAGCCAGGCTGGAGCACTGAAAAGCCCCGGCACCTGGGAGTGCCTGAGGATGTAGACGTCGTGGGAGCTGCCTAGGTACCTTGCACAGACTTGTAGAATCAGCATCCTGTGATCACACACTATCTGCACGTTCATGGAGTGGAAGCCCTTCCTGTTGACGAAGGCACTTGCTAGCACCTTGATGGCCACACGTGTACAGCCTATAGCACTCTGGACATGGGGGAAGCCAGCAATCGCCACAAAGCCTCTGGCTCGCTGTGTCTGGCTTGCCTGGTCCCAGCAGTAGTGGATGAACGTCAATGCACGCCCGAATAGAGCGTCTGTCACCTGCTTCTCACACGTGTGGACAGCTGATTGGGAGACACCGCAAAGATCACCCACTGACCCCTGGAAAGAGCCGGAGGCAAAGAAGTGGAGGGCAGCTGTGACCTTTAGAGCCACTGGCATGGGGTGTCCACCCACACAGTTAGTGGAGATCTCAGGGCCTTTCATCTGACAGATATAGCTGACCGTCTCCCTTGAGAGATGGAGCCTCCTTCGGCACTGCACCTCAGACATATTGAGGTAGCTCCATTGCCGCCTGTAAACCCTAGCAGCAGGATAGTGGCATCTTCTGCTGCCCCTTCCACCTTGGACTTCCTGTTGGCCCTGCCCACCTTGTGCCTGCGCCTGTCCTCCCAAAGGTGGCTCCCCTGGAGGCTGAATGTGCACTCCTGGTCTCCTCGCCTTCTGGCCCTCTCCTTCTCCTCAGAGGAGGTGCCTCTAGTGGAGAGCACAACTCACATTCCCAGGCTAAGGGAAGGTTTCCTGAAACCTGCAGGCCCCAAAAAGGATCTTCACTGCAGAATGCTGACCTGAAGGTTGTGAATCCTGTCTAAGCAGCTGGTATGAATTTTGAAGTATTTCTGCTCACACAGGCAAGTATCAGTTACTTTCCAAATTAAATATCTGACTGAGCACATTCGCGACCCCACTGACCCCCCTTATCCTGCCCGTGGATGAGGTTTATACAAATGTGTCCGACCCGCCTGCCTGTTGCGCCCGTGCGATGACCTGAAGATCACAAGGGCCCCAAAAAATTGCCATCAATTGGCACCTCCAGGGCCTTAAGTGGCCCATTACTTAATGGCGGGTGCGCATCGGAGATCATCACACGCCCACCCACTGAAATATTGCAATGGCCCGCGGTGACATCGGGGCCTAGCCCTGCCCCAGCACGCCAACGGGAAAATTCTGCCCTTGGAAAAGAAATCTGCATGTACCTGGACTTAAAATTCAAACATGTTAGTCCTTCTCCAAATAGAAGCATATTTTGAAAGGATAGATTTATTTTATAATGTAATATGAATGATAACTTTGAAAGTTCCCTGATGCAGGAGTGATTTGAAACAAAATCAGCAGGGAAGAGCAGGTATGTAAAAATCAGCCTAATGACTTGACCACATCAGAAGGGTCCTTGTTGCCGACACAACCCCGAGCACAACCTGCAGGTTGTAAACAGCGGAAGAAATGGATAGTCAATATGCTGCCAGGTATGGAATGGAAAGGAGAAGGAAAAAAATCAGTTGTTTTATCTTATTACTATTTTCTGGTAGTTGCAACATTGTGTATCTTCTCTGATTGATGTTTTGATTCCTAATTTTCACAAAGAATATTTATTCCATTCATATTATTTTGGGAAATTGTTTATTGAAATATACACTTCTTCTAACATGCTGAATAAATTGGAACTCCTATTGATTTTCCAAATGTAATAAGACATTGAGGTTTGTGTGATTTAAGATCATACATTCATGCAGGAGAAAGGGTAGGGGGGGAACCAATTAATCTTAACCTAGGACATTGTTTTTGGTCAGTAACAATATAAGCAAGTCTGAAGATAAAATGTTTAAACTTGTTCATTCTGTGTGAACTAACATGCTAAATTTGTTATGCAAACAACAATATTTAAAAAGAATTCTGCACAATTTTGAGAAAGTCAAGAAATACATTCAGAACATATTTGAAATAAGGAATTATATGTTATTGAGCTGGGAGAATTAAAGCTCTTCATTTGACATTAGTCTGAGAACATTTTCATATGGTAGCAATTGCTAATTATTTAATGTAGCTAATATTGTTCCATATTATGTTATATATTATTCTACATTATTTAACAATCGCTTTCTAAATAAATGATCTATAAACATTATTTTGGATTGTTTAACTTTTCAATACTTCCATTATACAATGAAATATTGAATGTCAATAATTATGTTGATTGCGGATTAGTTTGGATTCAATGAAATGATGTGCAACATGCTGTTGCTGAGTTTACTTTGGAAAATTAAACCGTGTTTAAGAAGACATTAACATGTATGGTTACAAAGTTCTGATTTGAAAACAGAATTGTTTATTCCATTTAAAAAATGCAGAGTACAAAGTAGATCCTTCTTTAGAGAATCCAGTCATAACTATCACATAAAAGACAGGGTAAGGTTTGAGCACCTGATTATGGTGATCGTCTGTGCCATCCTAAAGCCATAGGCATGCTGAAATCGGTTTTCCAGGATGCACTGGCAGCATGTCCTCACAACATTACCTCATATCTGCCACCTTTGCATCACTGAAAAGCCTTCTCTGCTTCATTGTGATGCAAAAATGACATAATTCCAGAGTCAGCTTCAGGGCACAGCAATGTAATACCTCCTGGGGAAGTTGTTCCACACTATTTGGGTTTGACACCACATAATCTACAATTCTGGTGCCCTGTCAAACCTGTTTTTTCTTTCAAAAATGTTTACAAACTTACACAAGAGTTGTTTCAAATGCATTTGAGAGTGCAGGAACTTCTGCCTGCTCATTTAGTCCATTTAATATTCACCATCTGGGATCTACCTCCTAAGTACTGAGAATTCAACTTCGAATTATGCAGTAAAAACAAGGTAGTGCTGGGAAGCAATTGATTCTGTAGCTACCAGTCTCGGAATGGTAATACAGTATAAACACAGCCTGTAGCTACCAGTCTCAGAATGGAGTACAGTATAAATACAGCCTCTAGCTACCAGTCCCAGGTGGATAGCTAAAGTTTAAATACAGTTCATAGCTACCAGTCTTAGATTGGTAAATGTGACCTGTAGCTACCAGTTAAAATGAGGGTATACTGTAAATGTGGCCTATAGCTACCAGTCTCAGCATAATAGTTGCAGTATAGACACAGCCTGACAGTCAGCAAATTAATTGTGAATATTGGGCATACCCTACAAAGGAGACCAAGGGAAAGTATTCAGATAAATTGTTTTTTTCAAACTTACCTTTGTTGGTGGTAGCCTGCCTCAGAGCAGACCAATCTTGTATTAAGCCACTTATTTGCATATGGATATCTTTCAGGTGTGAACATTGCATATCAATTTTTTTTGGTCTTTACCATTGCAGTGGACGGTTCATAATAACTATACAATTCCTGCCAGCAACATTGGAGGTTTACGTGGGAATTCAGCTTCTAAAAAAGGGATGCCATGCAGCCGAATTTCAGATGTAATGGCAAGCTTGTCATTACCAAGTACTTCCACCCTTAACTTATTGAGCAAAAAAATGAAACAAAACTGGATATTTTAATGAAAGATGATTTGATAGTATAAGTACAGTAAACAAAAGGTTATGTGCTTTTGTATGTAATTTGTATACATGTTATTAATTTGACCCCTACCCCCACCCACCACCCCCCCCCCCCCCCCGCAACCTTTTCACAACTTCATACACTTTTGATAAAAACCTTATATAGAGCTTTAAATTCCAAGTTTGAAGATGGATTCAAAGCAAATTTGGCTATTGCTGCCCAAAGTTTATTAGAATTAAAGAATCCATATAAAAGCCTCGGGGAGACATCAACTTGGATAACCTTTGCACCTGAAGGGTAAGTTTTGTCAGTTATGTAGTTCATAATGTTTTGTTTCTCAGAAGTGATCATACTACATTATATTTTCCCCAAAGTTTTATTAGATTTTTGAATTTTTTTTCCTAAGCATGATCAAGCTGTGCAAGCCATGGAAATGCACATATAAGCAAGGGGAGATTCAAGAAGATCATTATAATATCTTTTATAGAGTCATAGAGGTCTACAGCACAGAAAAAAGACCCTTCGGCCCATTCATTATGTAATGAATGCAACAAGATGCCTCAAGAGATGTGAGGTTAGAAGGTCAGAGAAAGTGAAACTGCATTTAAGGAGCTGAAAAGTTAGGAAATCAGAGTAAGCAGTTTGAGGGTTTGGGCAAAGGGAAAAACGTATGAGCAGAATTGTCCGCGCCCACCAACAGTGGGAGCACAAATTTGGCAAGATAAAAAAAGCCAGATTCACACCAGCTGGAAATTGGTTTGGAATTTTGCTCTCCCGGCTTTGATGCAGATTAAAGGCCAGCCGAGTTTCTCGCTGATCTATGTTGGGAACTACATTTGCAATAATTTGCATATCATGAATGCTCATTTAAAGGCCAGCTCACTGGAATATGGCCCCCCTCCAAATAGAATGCCCAGCCAATGAATAATTAGAATGGTCTGTTTCCCGACTGTATATAAGTGACATGCACTTGGTGAGCTTCACTTCATCAATGACGTCGATGTACGTAGACATTGCTTTCGCCTACCTTTAAGAGTGTTGCTGTGAGATTACGAGTGCCTGTATCACAAGCTGCGCCAAGGCTGGGCATGGGAGGCAATACCAGCAGGGAAGAAGAAGACAGAAGGAGGACTGGGGGGGTGCATTTGGAACACTAGAAAGGTGGGAGAAGAAAGATGCAGGACTAATGGTGGTCAAGGAACAGAGTGGAGCCATGAAAGATTGATCTGGGGCTACAGTTACATGACTGTCCAAGGAAGAGTCCGAGACTGTTAGGGGTATATTAAAGAGGCTGTCCTGGGGCTGAGGCCACGCTGTTGGGGGAATATTGAGGAGACTGTCCTGGGGCTGTGCAGGCCATGTTAGAGGGCTCTGCATGACACACATGTCTTGGTCCTGAGCTTGGGCCAGGGAAGCCCTCTCTGGGCAGTGACAGTCGTGCACAGTATGGTGTGCAGGGCATGGTCAGTTAGCTAAGGAATTTCATCCTGGGAGTTAGAGTCATGGTACTGTGAAGCAGACAGCATAGTCATGGTCAGGGGAGGTACCTGTATCCTGTAAGTCAGTAGCTGAAAAGTCATGGGGAGGTATGGGGTGGTCTCATAGGATGTGTTCCAGAAGGTCAGGGTGCATGTGGCCTCGAGAAGGGGAGGGGTCAGATCAACAAAGGTCACTGGGGCATCAACGTTAAAAGATTCAGAGGAGAACAGGAATATCCACATGGACAATAATGGAGTCAAGAGCAACAGGGGGAGGTTGGATAGTGACAGGAGGAATGGGAATTAGGAGACAGTGAGTGTGTGGGAGGATGGGAGGAACCTGGTGATAGGGGGAGGTTGGAAGCTGGTCTCCCAGACAAAGGTCAGCAGCATCATTTTTGAGCTCACCTTATAATGGCACAGTTTGAAAAACAAGCTAGAAAAATATCAGTCAGGGTGGGGTCTCAGGGCGTGTGGCAGGAGTTCAGCACAGCAATTCTTGGCCGATTGAAGAGGCACCCTATAACTGTCCTGCTCAAACCTTGGAGAGCATGGCTCAGCTGAGTGCTAGCCTTGTGGGTCTAATGCACAATGAATGAGCTTGGCTTCATACCAATGGTTCGCATTCAGACGAGAATCCATTACGTTTAGATGCTGCATTGCATATGGTCTTAATCATCTGATCCTTATAGAGGCATGTTACAATGGCTGTGGAGTCAAAAAACCAATGGCCACATCTGCTGCGCAGAAGCAGCATAGACCTTACAAGCCTCCATGTTTCCAGTGCACTGGTCAGGGTATTCAAGGCACCATGCTTGCAGTCATGACATAAGTGCAAGGACTGGGTATCCATAGTTATGTCAAGGCCACCGGAGGTCATCCAACACAAGGCTGACTGTGGCTCCTAGGATTTGGGTCTTTTGACCCTAATGAACACCCTTGTTGTGAATGCGCAGTCTTGTCTGAGGAGAAAGCTCAGCCACCTGTCACCCCCCAGAATGATATCATCCTGTAAGGGGTATTCTTGTTATGTCATGTGTAGAATGAAGGCAAGTCAAGGGCTGGAGACTGCATTTCTGCCTTGTATATGGAGGGAGGCCATGCCATTGAAACTACCATTGATTGTTCAATTGTATGCATTCACAGATACAAGGAGGAGTGGAGAATGCAGTCTGCAAGCAATGCTGCCTTCTTGTGATAGTTTTGATTAGAATGAGGAGAAGAAGGGCCCCACACTGATTGGCACAGCTCAGGGAAGACCATCACCCTGAGGAATAAGAGCCAGTAGGGCCCTAGGAAGACCCAGATGCCAACGAGGATGGACAATATCGATGAAGACATTTGGCGTGACCAACAGTCTACACAAGATGCAGTTGTACATTGAGATGAGCAAAAGACAGTGCCACAAACACCTTTGTTTGTCGAGGGATGTGGTAGCTCATATTTGCCACATTCTCCATGAGGAATTGTTGCTGCATGGACTTGGAGGGCATCCATGAAGGTTACTATTGCAAGATGTGTGTAGTTTGGTAGCTCTTATGAAGAAGTTCTGAGTCTTGTGTAGTTTAACAGTAAGCATTTATTTACTACTTATAACTATGTACATATATACAGCATAAGGTCTAAGCTCGGAGCTGTCTCCATGTTTGCCTCTACACATGTCTCTGTCCAGTGCTAGACTTTTAGATTTGGGTCATGTGTTCCTTTACATCACAGTGTGGGCTATATTGTACCACATTAACTCTTTCTATGCCAGACCCTTATACTACACCTACCTCCAAATCTTTATCCAACATAATTGCAACGTATTCCTGTTTATCCAACATATTTACATTACTTCTCCTTCCCCTTCTCCCCCGCTTTAAGTCTGTTTTTACAGGTTGAGGCAGCCTGGAGAGTTGATAATTCTTCCAGATCTTTTCTTTGCAACAGGTGGAGGAGTGGTAGGTTCTGTTCAGTGGGTAAACCTTGATAAATAGTAAGTTGTTTTGGATGTGGTTGTTCTGGCACTTGGTTGGTTGTTCTTAATTCTCTTTTTTCATTCTTTGGAGTTGAACCCTTTCTTGTCAACTCCCCATCTGGTGTTATCGATGGTCATTGGTTTATCCTGTACCTTACAGGGGGAAACAAGCTCTCAGCTCGTCTGTAATGTTCATTCTGTTTTTCTTCCTATGTGTGATTCGCCGTGATGCATGTGGGAGTTTAGGTTTCAAGGGTGGAACCTTGATTCGCATTTGTTCCGCAACATTAGCAAAAAATTTGATTACTCTTTTATTTTCCAGTTTTTTAAGCTTATAAACATTTCATTCAGCTCAGCAACCACTCTGGTAAGTCCAGTTGTCTCTGTTTCAGTTATCTGTGGAACTCTTATTTAAGTTTGACAACTTCTCCTGGGCATTCAGTTCCTTTCTGAATCTTTCTTCCCTGGTCACTGGCTGCTATTTAGGCTCTTTCAATTCATTCATTAGATCTTCAATCTGTTTCATAGAATTTTCCTTATCCGCTTTCAAAGTCTGGATTTGTTCTTCCATATTGTGCATCTCATCCTTCATGTTGTTCAGATTGGATTGAAGTTCAAGAATTTCATCAGTTTTGGTTGTTAATTCTGCTTTCCATCAACTGTTCTGATGCATTAGCAATTCTTTCTCCTGTTCCAGCCATTTTGCAAAATGTTTACTAGAGACTTCTGATGCTTGAAGTTCATCAAGTTTTAACTGAAGGTCCACCTTTGTTGAACGTGTTTTGACAAGATTATCATTTAGATATTTCACATGTTGTACTTCATGTGAGCAACATTCCAGTATTCTCACCAGTTCTCGTTTTTCCTTATCAAATTCCTCTTTTGAACGTGAAAGTTAACACTGATCAGTTTTTCTTTAGCAGGGCATGATTCTGCTGTGCTATCCTTCAAGCTCACAGTCTGTAATTGCACTTTAGCCAATTGTTTCTGAGAATCTTCACGCTCTTTTGTGAGAACTACTTTCTCTTGCCATTCTAGTTTCTTGATTTTAGTCTCAGCCATTTCATTTTTCAATGACTCAATGGTTCTCAGTAAATTTGAGGTCTCCGATGTTTTTCATTGTCGTTTCTTGGTCTTTATCTCCAAATCTGCATTTTCTGATCTTGCTTCCGTCTTTTCACACATATTAAATGTGTGTACAGCATTAAATGCTGGTAGGAAGTGAAAGACAGCACTGCCACACGCTGATTCACAAAGTTTCCCGTGCTTGCCAGTTTTAGCGGGCTCCTGTAGTAATGGTGTTCGCATTTCATTTGTTTAAAACTTGAAGCAGTGGCTACCTGGTTCGGCCAGTCTGGGTCTTTCCTGTACTATCTGAAGGTTCTCAGGTCATGAAACCATCAATTCCTTGGCTTTTGATGTGGGTTTAAAATGCTGATTTTTATTTAAAAATTATTTAATTTTTTTTTGGAGCGAGCTCGGACATCACTAGTCAGGCATCAACTCAGGACTTGGGCTGTTGGCAGTGTTTTTGAAAGCTGGCAACTCAGACTGCTGCTGACTGAAATCTTCTTTAAACTAGTTCCTTCCAAGAACTTAAGGTTTTTAGCTCACCCCTGCTAGGCCTTCTGACTCTACACCCTCTGGGTATTGAAGCTGGACTTCAATGGGATTCAACAGAGTCTTTTGCTGCATTGTGGAGTTTTAGTTCTGCCTTCTGTTTTCAATTCTTCTTTGGAACTTTTCTCAGGTGATGTCCCTCTGTGTCATCACTTCTGGTGCTGCAGTCATCAGAAGGCTGCTCTTTTAATCTCAGGCTTTCAACTTTCTGTTCCAGCTTTGGTGAGATTCTGGGTTTTCCTGATAGCTGCCATCATGTTGTAAGATGTTGTGTGTAGCTCAGTAGGTCTCATGAAGAGGTTCTGAGTATTGTATAGTTTAACAGTAAGTGTCTATTAACTACTCATAACTATATACATATATACAGCTTAGGGTCTAAGCAAGGAGCTGTCTCCATGCTTGCCTCTACACACATCTCTGTCCAGTGCAAGACTGCCCCCTAGATTCAAGTCATGTTTTCCTTTACATCACATTGTTGGTGGTGCTGTACCTTGTCCCATGTTAACCCTTTCTATGTCAGACCCTTATACCACAGTTACTGCTGCACTGAACTTCTTTGTCTGCAGCTCTTTCCAGGGCTCCACTGGGGACTTTTGTGGTATCTCACAATCAGCAACACATAAATGTGTAAGGGGGGTGACAGTTGCCCTTTTTAATAAAGCTCACCATTATGTGCAGTCCTGCATGGACAAAGCAAGCCAGGTTGCCAGAGCTTTGGGATTCACTGAGACCTCAGGCTTTCCTCAAGTGCGGGGCACCATTGACTAACACGTGTGGCCTTGAAAACTCCCTGGCAGCTGCCTGTGAGATTCATTATTAGAAAAGGATTTCACTCTCTCGTCCAGCTAATTTGTGATCAGAGAAAGCAGATCATGGGCGTTTGTGCTAGATACTCAGGGAGCTCACACAACTCGCGCATTTTGAGTCACTGTCAGAGGTCAGGGATATGTGAGGGAGCTCAGTGCTTAAAGGGTTGGCTCCTCGGTGAAAGGGGGTATCTCCTGAAGACATGGCTAATAATACCCATTTGTCGCCAACGGAATGCAACTGAGGAGAGATAAAATGCTGCACATTCCATCACATGGTCATTAATAGAGCAGACTATTGGCCTCTTAAAGATATGTTTCAGATGTTTGGACTGCTCAGGTGGAGCTCTCCAATATTCAACGCAGAGGGTGTCCCACATGATCATTGCTTGCTGCACCCCGCACAACCTGGCATTGCAAAAGGGGGATGTTTTGCCACAGGGAGACATGGAGGAGCTACATGTCTCCTCGGACGAGGAGGACATTGAAGGGGATGAATCTGAAGAGGGAGAGGATTCAAATGAACCACATGAGGATACCATTTCACGGGCACAACTTGGAAGATGTGACCATAACAAACTTATAACTTCAAAATTCCGGTGAAGACAGGTTGTCACAAGTGCAGTTCTCTTCATGCTTTGACGCAGGGAAGACAGCAGCACCTTCATTGTGATCTTCAACATGTCGCAAAAGGTCATCAATCTCACAATGATCACTGAGTCACCTTCAACCCTAATGATGGGCTCATCCTTGGAAGGCACAGTAGCCTAGGGACCATATAACCACTGTGGAATGTGCCTAGCACTCCACAAGTGCACATCCTTAAGCAACTACACATCGTGCAGTCCTTTCAACCATAGCACCAACAAGTCAGTGGCCATGACATCCTTCAAGAGGCTGAAATGCTACTGTGCACATAGATGCACTCGTGCTTGCATGACAGCAGCTTAACAAGGTGGCTCCAAGACGAAAAATATTTGTAAATGGCAAGTGTTTGACTGTCTCAAGAGAGAGCGACACCCAGGCAGCACCATCTCTCCAAACGCCAGCTGTCATGAATGTTTAATGCAGAGACCACATATTGATGCTGAGCACCAAGATGCTGGCGGACATCAGGACACAGTGATCTGTAACATGGCAGCATGTACCCAAAGCTGGGAGTTAAGTTAGCATTGTCCTCACAGAGAGTGGTTCAGCAGGACCATCATGTGATTATTGACAAGCACTCTAACCTACATTCTTTGGAAGCCTGTCAAGTTTACCTCCTGCACTGCCTTGGCAGCTGGGAGACATGTGGCCCATTCAGTTTTGACATAGCAATTAGTGATAACTTTATTCCCTTCATAGGTACTGATGAGCACTCAGAAAATGTTCCCGAGCATTGCTTTCAGAACATTACAGTCCTCGTCATTGTCCATCTCACAAAGGCCAATCATTTTTAGGAACCCTAAGTCAAGGAGTGCACAGTCATGCCCTGAATTATGTATTTTTAAAATTCATTTGCGGGATGTGGGTGTTGCTATCTATCCCAGCGCTTATTGCCCATTCCTAATTACCCTTGAGAAGGTGGTGGTGAGCTGCCTTCTTGCACCGCTGCAGTCCATTTGGTGTAGGTATACCCACAGTGCTGTTAGGGAGGGAGTTCCAGGATTTTGACACAATGACAGTGAAGGAACGGCTATTTATTTCCAAGTCAGGATGGTGAGTAACTTGGAGGGGAACTTCCAGGTGGCGGTGTTCCCATCTATCTGCTGCCCTTGTCCTTCTAGATGGTAGTGGCCATGGGTTTGGAAGGTGCTGCCTAAGGGGTTTCCGCAGTGCATCTTATAGATGGTACACAATTCTGCCACTGTGCGTGGGTGGTGGAGGGGCTGAATGTTTGTGGATGTGGTGCCAGTCAAGTGGGCTGCTTTGTCCTGGATGGTATCAAACTTCTTCTGTTGTTGTTGGAGCTGCATTCATCCAGGCAAAGGGAGAGTATTCCATCACACTCCTAACTTTTGCCTTGTAGTTGGTGGACAGGCTTTGGGGAGTCAGGAGGTGAGTTACTCGCCGCAGGACTCGTAACCTCTGACCTGCTCTTGCAGCCACAATATTTATATGGCTTGTCCAGTTCAGTTTCTGGTCAATGGTAACCTCCAGGATGTTGTTAGTGGGGGATTCAGTGATGGTAATGCCATTGAACATCATGGGGCGATGGTTAGATTCTCTCCTGTTGAAGATGGTCATTGCCTGGCACTTGTGTGGCACAAATGTTACTTGCCACTTGTCAGCCCAAACCTGGATATTGCTGCATTTGGACGTGGACTGCTTTAGTGACTTCACAGAGGGATTCCATGCAGCACACTAGTAAGTCATTCAGGGGCAAACTATGATCCTGACAGGTAATTTGATGGGTTCATCAGGACGACTCACATGTCTGACAGCACACGCCCAATGCCATCTTGCAGACATTTCAAATGTCACCGAGTGGAACCAAATTCCATCAGTGTGATGTGGGGACTAATAAAGGAATAATATTCATCCTTAAGCGTGGAGACAAAATGATGCTGCAGGGTATCACGAAAGGCTAGTGTGCTTGACGATGAATACTATTTCAACTAAAACTTCATAGTCACAAAATAAAGTGAAAAGGCACCAAAATTGGTCACAACAAACACTTATAAATCCACAAACTGCAGACTTCAGTGCAGTAGCATCAAGATAATCACTAACCTTTCTCATGAGGTCACATAATGTTTGCCTCAGATGTAAGGTTTACATGTGTCTTGTCCAGCCATCATTTTCCTATAGGAAGCACCTTTGTTCAAGTTGCTGATGTGGAACTAAAGGCGATTCACTGTTATGAGACTGAATGCAACTTAGGGACATGATGGGAGATAATTGGTGGGTGGTGCTCTGGGGGCTGGGGCTGAGGTGCTTGCTTGGAGTCTTCCTTTGCCTTTTCTTGCTAGTGGCTGAAATAGAGAAAAGAGATAATTTGTGTTTAACTAAGCAGGCTCCTACACTATAGATCACTCACAGGCATTGTCTACATGTGGCTGATGTATACTGGATGGACCCTTACTGGCTTGTTGCTGGAGGCCGATCTCACCTTCCACACAGGAGCAATCTCTATCCTCACCAGCGAGCTCTGCTGCTTGCTCCTCGTAGAAGGAGTTTGTCCTCGGCTCTGGGGTCTCCCTTACGGTCTTTGCCCTGCCCCGACAGTTGTGCACGATCTTGGCCTGCATAAAGACAGATGGATTGACTGTGAGGATTATGGATGAAAGAGCAATTTGGAAGCATGCATGCCGGCTGTGTGTACTGAGCCCTCCCCAGCAGGGTATTATGTTGTAATTTGTGCAGGACCTCACATGAAATGATGAGCTTAAGGTGGCTGGCAGACATTCAGTGCTGATGTCCCATCTGCTGGTAGTGTGTGGCATCCCCGTGGACTCTAACCCTTAGACTGCCTGATGCCCTTATGAGAGTGAGAGTTTGGAGTGAGTACAAGTTTCACTTACTCTGGCGGAGGGGAGCAGATCATTCATTCATTTCCTGCACTTGCAGAGCAGTCATTTTTTAGGGTTCCATGGGCACTGACCTCCTTCTAGGCTGGCGTGGTCGGGTTGGAGGATCGCCTGCTCCCATCCTGAGGAAAGAGGACCTCCCGCCCTTCCTGGACGGTTTGGAGGAGAATGCCCACTGAGACCTCGCTGAACTGTGGAGCCGAGGCTTTGTTGCATTTGGTCACCACTGTCACGCAGATGTTCAGCCCACACACGGCCTGCAGTCAGTGAACGGGTACCATTCAAGTATGGCGCCAAGACTTTTGACCCCATGAGGTAAATGTGGGGCGGCGAATCACTGCTCGCCTGCCCAGGAGGTTTGATGAGCTCTTTGTTGGTGCATAATTAATGAGCTGAAAAATGGAACATTGAGCGCAAAAATCTGCCCCGTCGCTGAGCAGAAATCACACCAACTCTCCGGCCTGCCATCGATCTTGGACTCCAGAATGGAAAGTTCTGCCCTATCTTTCCTGCTTCTCGAGGACAATAAAAAAATACAACATCGGAGACCAGAATAAACAGTCCTAACTGTCAAGAGGGTACAAAGTTTCAGTACAGGAATTAAATGAGTGAGGCCTGTGAGTGAAGATTGAGTTTGGAAGAATTGAGGAAAGATCATGGAAAACAAAGTTGGATCCAGTCACAGGAACATTTAATATTTTCCTCCCCTGTGTTAGACACCTAAGTCAAATCCTGAAAGGCATTAATAATTCCTTACCTGCTGTCGGTGACAGAATATTTGAAAGCTGTACAAAGCTATCTCCATGAGATTAATGAACTTATTTTATTTTCAGAAAGAAGTTGTGGGGAAATTTTTGTAACAGACAGCAGAGTCTGTCTCCAGGAATTCATTTCCAGGGAGATGCTTTTGGAAACTATTTCCAGAGGTGGTGGTTGCTACCTTTAACTCCCATTAAACCACAAGGTTTAAATGAAGAATTTGCTGTCAGTTCTACAGTTGAGCCAGTGGCAGATCTATCCTTTAAATGTAAGAAATATACATTTTTTTTTCTCTTGATTGACATGCAGCATCTCAAAGAAAGTTGATTGTAGCCCTTTACTTATAAATTCTGCTAGCCTGCCGACAAATGGAGAGAACCAATTCTATCTCTGACTATTAGTCAGATTTAAAGCAAAAACTGCTTAAATAGAAAAAAAAGCGCACTATAAATACTAATTGGAAAACAGTCTGTTTTGACTACCCAATTGCAATCATTAAATTAATAGACCAATTTTGTGGCACAGTTAATGAATAAAGGGTTAAGTGTAGGCCTTTATGTCGTGTCTTAATTGCCATTAAATTATCTTATCACCACAGGTGTGCAGGTTGCCTGCTGCAGTAGCACTCTGTACTTAACCTTTTGTTCACTAAGTGTGTCACAAATTAATCCATTCATGCAAAAGAAAATCTACACTTGACCCCTACTAGTGTGCTATCCTCCAATTGTTCACTGCTGTTTCAAATAGTGTTAGT
Organism: Cetorhinus maximus; assembly: GCF_964194155.1. Classification (NCBI taxonomy): domain Eukaryota; kingdom Metazoa; phylum Chordata; class Chondrichthyes; order Lamniformes; family Cetorhinidae; genus Cetorhinus; species Cetorhinus maximus. The sequence continues at coordinate 132,226,041 of NC_135884.1, forward strand.
GGTTATGTGAACATTGTTTAAAAAAAAATCTATTGAAAATGACTGTGACTCTCGGGAATATATTATTACCCCTGAAAGTGTGCAGAGGCAAGTGACCAAGATGACTCCAGGAATCTAAATGACAGGGAATGTTAAGGAAGTTGGGTCATTCTCTTAACAAAAAAGGGGACTTTGAAGTGGCCTCATTGAAATTTTTCTAAGATTATGAAGGTTGACTTAGGTAACTTCTTCCAGAATGCCAAAAGGTTCAAATACCAGGGGTCACACGTTTAAAATGTATAAGTTAAGAAAGTAATAGACTTGATATCAGTGAAGGCCATTGGAGCAAGTAACACAAATGGATTCAAGATGTATCTATACATATTTCTGTGGAGGAGGGACTGAGAGATATGAGGATGAGACCAGGAACTGAAGTTGAGATTAATAAAAAGAAATAGTTCTTGCTGGTATTTTGCTGTTCCTAACATTTTAGGTTCTAAAATATTGCCAGACTGTAGACAAATGTTCTAAATTCTGCATAAAAATAAGAACTGTTACTCATTGCCTGAAACCATTATGTTCCTATTCTAAAGAATTCCAGAATTCTGCCTATTCAATTATTGATTGCAGATGAAGAACTGTCATTTAAATAAACATCAATTTTACATTTAATTACAAAAAGAGCAAGCAGGTTGCTCTTCCAACTTGAAAAGCCCAAAGACAGAGAGAGCCCTGTAGTCACTGGTAAACTAATGCAAAATGTAATAGGATAGTTTGCACCTACGCAGTACATAGCTGTCTCACAATTTCTAGTAGTGGTAAATTAAAACTTTAAATTTTAAAAAGATCAATACGCAATAAAAAAAATATATCGATGTGTGAGAAAACTTCACTTGAGTGGAAAAATTAAAACCAGGTTCTATGAGGAGGAGTTGAAGAAATTGTGCAATTATAGAACAATCACTTCTCCATTGGCAAAAATGCAGACCAGATAATCCCAATTGTGCAAGCAAAAGTGGAGGCAAAATGTAATTTGACATGGACAATTGGAAAATAAAGATTCCCCACACTTGTAGTGAAATAAGAAATGAGAACTGATCAATTAGAACTTAAGATAAAACGTGTTCAATTTCTCATATTGTCAACTCAGATAAAATTAATACATTATCCTTTCAGTGACACTTGAAATATTTCTAATAGTTTTGGATGTATACATTAGAATCTCGAAACATCAATAACCAATGGGAATAGACACAAAGGGGAGAGTCTACCCAATTAAAAAACAGCTACATGCACAGCTCCACATTTTTTTTAATGAATGATGTGTGACAATGTATCATGTCCCACTTCTTTTGGAGTGTGTCATATAACTATTAGAGAACAACATTTGCTTCCTTGTCAGACAATTTGCTTGATATTGTTTCACATTTGTCAAGGGAGCTGGTCAAAGCATCAAAGGACATTGAACTAGTCAATTGCCTTGGAGACAGAAGCCTCACCTGCTCCTCTTTCAGCTATACATGTGATTGACAAGTTATCAGAAACAAGACAGATGTGCAATATTTCACGACAAAATCACATTTAAAGGACATCCTTCTGTTTGTGTTCTGCTCCACTTACCAAGGCCCCCACGATCAGACAGCTACCCCACCCATGACTCTGCTGATCCCCATGACTTTCTTGATCTCCTCCATGAGGCTTTGATCTCCCCTCCCATGCTGATCCTTCCGTTCTCCCCCTACCCCTGCCTCTGATGTGTTTCTGACCTCTGATCTCTGACCCTTCCCGATTTCATCTAGTTCACTTCCTGTGGGTCCCTATTCTCCCTGGCTCTTGACTCCAATCTTCCTACCCCACCCACCGCCCACTGTCCCTTACCTCCCCAATCTTCCCTGGCTCCTCTCCTCCCTAGCAATGGCCTGGAACCCAAGGGCTCTCAATCTGGCTGGCCACAGCCGGGAAACAGAGGAAAAAAGTTGCAAACTGGTTTGACTAAATTCGGCAGGACTTGCAGAAAACTTGTTACTCCAGGTTTCCCGAAATCAAGACAGCCCTTCTCCCCCACCACCATCCCTTCCCTCATCGCAGCTCCTCCCCACTTCTGAGTTGCATCCAGTCCTCTACCCCAGTCCTCAATCATAATCAGCATTATTTTCCCACTCAAAGGATTGTGAATCTTAGGAATTCTCTACCCCAGAAAGCCATAGATGGTCAGTCAATGAGTATATTCAAGACAGAGCTCAATAGATATTTGGTACTAACAAAATTAAGGAATATGGGGATAATGTGGGAAAGGAGAGTTGAGGTGGAGGATGAGCCACGATCGTGTTGAATGGCGGAGTGAGCTGCAAAGGCAAATGGCCTATTCATGTTCATTTCTTATGTTATTTTCTTTTGTTCTCTGTTTGTATTAATTTACCAGCAGTGTCCAATGCCACCAATCAGTGATGAGATAGATGGACATTAATGTTTACCATCCAAAGGTTGAGAACTATGTTAAGTAATCTTGGAAATGCTTGGAAGTTTCAATATGGAAACAGGCCAATTGGCCCAACAGTGTTTACCCTCCATGCAGGAAATTAGACCTAATCACATTTACTCACTTGTTCCTGTGTCCTTTCAACCCTTTTTCCTTCATCCTCTTATTTTATCTAATCTAATCTTGAAAGTTGTCATAGTTTCTGCCTCAACTACTAATGTGTGTGTGCATGTGCGTGTGTGTGTATTAGAGGGGAGAGTGTGTGTGTTAGTGGGGAGAGTGTGTGAGAGAGGAGAGTGTGTGTGTGAGAGAGAGGAGAGTGTGTGTGTGAGAGAGAGGAGAGTGTGTGTGTGAGAGAGAGAGAGTGCATGTGAGAGAGAGGGAGAGTGTGTGTGTGAGGGAGGGGAGAGTGTGTGCATGGGAAAGGGGAGAGTAGTGTGTGTGAGAGGGAGAGTGTGTGTATGGGAGAGAAGAGAGTGTGTGTGTGGGAGAGAAGAGTCTGTGTGAGAGAGAGGAGAGTGTGTGTGTGAGGGAGGGGAGAGTGTGTGTATGAGAGAGGAGAGAGTGTGTGTGAGAGGGAGAGTCTGTGTGTGGGAGAGAAGAGTCTGTGTGAGAGAGAGGAGAGTGTGTGTGTGAGGGAGGGGAGAGTGTGTGCATGGGAAAGGGGAGAGTAGTGTGTGTGAGAGGGAGAGTCAGTGTGTGGGAGAGAAGAGTCTGTGTGAGAGAGAGGAGAGCATTGGTAGAATTTTATGCCTTGCGGGCGGGCACGCGCCCTACCGGATCAAGTGTAAAATAACATTAGAAGACATTGGGCAAGCGTCCCAACATCATCCCGCACATGCGCTATCATCCAGTCGGCGGACATGCACAGATGTCAGAGCCTCATCGGCCATCAATTAAAAGGCCACTTAAGGCAATTAAAAATTCAATTGATCACAATTTTATGTTGCCTGTACAATTTCGCACTCATTGCACAGGCCAGTGGGCAGCCCACATTTTGCAAAACCTCATCCAAGGGTGGGAGAAAAAGGGTCAGCAGCATTGCCAGTGTGAGTAGTGAAGAGTTTAGGAGATAGTTTGCTGCAGGTTGCTTATTTGAACTTGACAGCTTCATCTCAGTTCGGACCTTCACATTAGCATTTCTAGGCTACATTTCAGGACTCATTGATGTCTCCAAGGCCGTCAGAGGATTTTGACCGTATGGACCCTTCCTGGTATCAGACAGCCTTCTGTAAGCCTGGTAGTGGGGATTGTGGTCTCTGCTGGTGGCACCTCCTCTGAGGAGGAAGAGAAGGGCAGAAGAGAGAAGAGGCCAAGTGTCCAAATGCAGCTTCCAGGGGAGGGACCTGTGGGAGGAGAGGCGCAGGCACAAGGGGCACAGGGTCTACAGATAGCCCAATGTGGGAGGTGCCACAGAAGACGCCACCACCCTGCTTCCAGTTTACAGGCGGCGATACAGCTACATCAATATGTCCGAGGGGAAATGCTGAAGGAGGCTCCGCCTCTCCAGGGAGACCATGACCTCCATTTGCCAGATGATTGGGCCTGAGATCAGCTCCGACTGTGTGGGTGGACACCCCATGCCAGTGGCTCTGAAGGTCACAGTGGCCCTCAACTCCTGTGCCTCCAGCTCTTCCCAAGGACCAGTGGGGGTTCTGTGTGGAGTCTTCCAATCAGCTGTTCACTGTTGCATCAAGGTGGTGACAGAAGCTCTGTTCAGTGGGTAATGACATTTATTTATCTCTGTATGGACGAGGGCAGCCAGGCTGAGCGAGTCAGAGGCTTTGCAGCAATTGCATTCAGGGTGCAATCGACTGCAAACATGTGGCCATCAAGGTGCCAGCAGGTCAACCGGGTGCCTTTGTCAACAAGAAGGGCTTCCACTTGAATGTCCAGATAGTGTGTGATCACAGGATGCAGATTCTGGTAGTCTGTGCAAGGTACCCAGGCAACTCCCAAGACACTTATATCCTCAGACACTCCCAAGTGCCGAGGCTCTTCAGTGCTCCAGCCCAATTGAATGGACGGCTGCTGGGTGATAAGGGCTATCCATTGAAGAGGTGGCTTATGATGCCTCTCGCCAACCAAGAACAGAGGCAAAACAGTGTTTTAATAAGAGTCATGCCTCCACAAGGGCGGTGATAGAGAGGACCATAGGTCTTTCAAGATACGCTTCCGATGCCTGGACTGTTCAGGCGGAGCTCTACAATACCCCCAAAAGTGGGTGTCATTGATAGTGGTTGCATGCTGCGCTCTCCACAATCTGGCTCTGGCAAGGGGAGACCCACTAGAGGAAGAGGATCTTGATGCAGCTGAACAGGCCACAGAGGATGAATCCACTGAGGTGCTGGTATCTGCGCTGGTGCCTGGTTCAGAGACCGGGTGTGATGCAGATGCAGCTGAAGCCTGGCGGTCCTCTGACGTCAGGGGTGGCTCTTCGGGGTCCTGCGAACAAGTGCCTGCTGGTGAATCTAAGGGAGAACAATGACATGTCATTAGTTTAAGTCATCACACTGTCACTGTGCATGCCAGGCACCCTGGTGAGACTATGCAGATCTGCATCATGGTGCCATCGTTTTTCAATGATCAACGGGGACTCCAGTTTTGAGGCTCCCATCAATGATGAGGCTACACAAGAATGTTTGCACCATCTGAAACTCTCACCTCTGTGCACTGCACTCTTACCTTTGTCTGACACCCCAGGCTCTCCATGACTGGCTGACTGAGGTGCGTGACACTTCTCCAGCTCCAAGGCATCCTGCTCGAATCTGGTTAGGATTAGGATGTTTGTGGGGCCTCCGCCTGTCCGTAACCTTTCAATGTTGTTATGGGCTGTCTTCTCCTGAAAGGACAGAGGAACATTGATTAGTCCACTCTCTACCTGCAGCGCCATTGCAGCCTGGCCAACCCCACTGAGGAACACCTCACAGGGCACATCCGAGCCATGGCCCTCGAGCTGCAAGATGCTCAGTCCAAGCAGCCAGGGCTCACCCCCTTGGCCAGCTCCAGAGTCATTGACATTTGGCACTCAGACTCTAACACCCCTGAGCTCCGCGGGGGGAAAGGCCAGCCTTTAACACTTCAACACACTGATCCATGCCAACATGGCACTCACCCTTCCCAAACGCGACAGGATGTTGCACCTTTTGCAGCACTGCACCCCTGTGCGCCACCCAACGTCGTGGCTGCTGACCACAGCTGCCACCTCCTCTCAAGCATCTTTATTTGTCAGGGAGGCGATGGCGTATTGGTATTCTCCTGGGCGAGTAATCCAGGGACCCAGGGGAATGCTCTGGGGACCCAGGTTCAAATCCCACCATGGCAACATTGTTGATTGTTGTAAAAACCCATCTGGTTCACTAATGTCCTTCAGGGAAGGAAATTTGCTGTCCTTACCTGCCCTACAAATGACTCCAGACCCACAGCAATATGATTGACTCTTAAATGCCCTCCGAAATGGCCTAGCAAGCCTCTCAGTTGTATCAAACCACTACAAAGTCTCAAAAAAGAAATGAAACCGGATGGACCACCCAGCATTGACCTAGGCACTGAAAACAACAACAACAAACTCAGCCTTGTTCACCCTGCAAAGTCCTGCTTACTAGCATCTGGGGGCTTGTGCCAAAATTGGAAGAGCTGTCTCACAGACTAGTCAAGCAACAGCCTGACATTGTCATCCTCACGCAATCATATCTTACAGATAATGTCCCAGACACCACCATCACCATCCCTGGGTATGTCTTTCCCACCAGCAGGACAGAAAAAGCAAAGGTGGGGGGACAGTGATATACAGTTGGGAAGGAGTTGCCCTGGCAGTCCTCAAAATCGACTCTGGACCCCATGAAGTCTCATGGCATTAGGTCAAACACAGGCAAGGGAACTTTCTGCTGACTACCAATTACAGCCCCCACCTCAGCTGATGAGTCAGTGCTCCTGAATGTTGAACACGACTTGGAGGAAGCACCGAGAGTGGCAAGGGTGCAAAATGTACTCTGGGTGGGGGACTACAATGTCCATCACCAACAGTAGCTCGGTAGCACCACTAATGAGCAAGCTGGCCGAGTCCTAAAGGACATAACTGCTAGACTGGGTTTGCGGCAGGTGGTGAAGGAACCAACAAAAGGGAAAAACATACTTGACCTCATCCTCACCAACCTGCCTGCCACAGATGCATCTGTCCATGACAGTATCGGTAGGAGTGACCACCACACAGTCATTGTGGAGACGAAGTCCCGCTTTCACATTGAGGATACCCTCCATCGTGTTGTGTGGCACTACCGCCGTACTAAATGGGATAGATTTCGAACAGATCTAGCAACTCAAGACTGGGCATCCATGAGGCGCTGAGGGCCATCAGCAGCAGCAGAATTGTACTCAAATACAATCTGTAACCTCATGGCCCGGCATATACACCACTCCATCATTACCATTATGCCAGGAGGTGAACCCTGGTTCAATGAAGAGTACAGGAGGGCATGCCAGGAGCAGCACCAGACATACCTAAAAATGAGGTTCAACCTGGTGAAGCTGTAACACAGGACTACTTGAGTGCCAAACAGTATAAAAAGCAAGTTACAGATAGAGCCGGCGAGCCCTCAACCAATGGATCAGATCTATGCTCTGCAGTCCTGTCACGTCCAGTCATGAATGGTGGTGGACAATTAAATAACTCACTGGAGGAGGAGGCTCCATAAATATTTCCATCCTCAATGATGGGTGTGCCCAGCACATCAGTGCAAAAGATAAGGCTGAAGCATTTGCTACAATCTTCAGCCAGAAGTGCCGAGTGGAGGACCCATCTCAGCTTCCTCTAGAAGACCCCAGCATCACAGATGCCAGTCTTCACTCAATTCAGTTCACTCCACATGATATCAAGAAACAGCTGAAGGCACTGTAAAGTGCAAAGGCTATGAGCCCTGACAATATTCCGTCAATAGTACTGAAGACTTGTGCTCCAGAACTTGCCATGCCCCTAGCCAAGCTGTTCCAGTACAGCTACAACACTGGCATCTACCCGGCTATGTGGAAAATTACCCAGGTATGTCCTGTACACAAAAAGCAGGACAAATCCAACCCGGCCAATTACTGCCCCAACAGCCTTCTGTCGATCATCAGTAAAGTAATGGAAGGGATCATTAACAGTGCTATCAGCAGCATTTGCTTATCAATAACCTGCTCGCTGATGCCCAGTTTGGGTTTCGCCAGGGCCACTCAGCTCCTGACCTCATTACAGCCTTGGTTCAAACATGAACAAAAGAGCTGAACTCCCGAGGTGAGGTGAGAGTGACTGCCCTTGACATCAAGGCTGCATTTGACTGAGTATGGCATTAAGGAACACCAGCAAAACTGGAGTCAAAGGGAATCAGGGGGAAAACTCTTTGTTGGTTGGAGTCATACCTAGCACAAAGGAAGATGGTTGTGGTTGATGGAGGTCAGTCATCTCAGCTCCGGGACATCACTGCAGGAGTTCCTCTGGGCAGTGTCCTCAGCCCAACCATCAATGACCTTTCTTCCATCATAAGGTCAGGAGTGGGGATGTTCGCTGATGAGTGCACAATATTCAGCACCATTCACAACTTCTCAGATACTGAAGCAGTCCATGTCCAAATGCAGCAAGACATGGACAATATCCAGGCTTGGGCTGACAAGTGGCAAGTAACATTTACACCACACAAGTGCCAGGCAATGACCATCTCCAACAAGAGAGAATTTAACCGTTGCCCCTTGACGTTCAATGGCATTACCATCACTGAATCAGCCACTATCAACATCCTGGGGGTTACCATTGACCAGAAGCTGGTCTGGACTAACCATATAAATACTGTGGCTACAAGAGCAGGTCAGAGGCTAGAAATTGTGCATCGGGTAACCCACCTCCTGACTCCCAAAAGCCTGTCCATCATCTACAAGTCACTAGTCAGGAATGTGATGGAATACTCCCAACTTGCTTGGATGAGTGCAGCTCCCACAACACTCAAAAAGCTCGACACCATCCAGGACAAAACAGCCCACTTGATTGGCACCACATTCACAAACATTCATTCATTCCACCACTGACGTATAGTGGCAGCAGTGTGTACCATCTACAAGGTGCAACTGCAGGAACTTGCCAAGGATCCTTAGACAGCACCTTCCAAACTCACGACCACTACCACCTAGAAGGACAAGGGTTGCAGATAGATGGGAACACCACCACCTAGCAGTTCCCCTCCAAGTCACTCACCATCCTGACTTGGAAATATATCACTGTTCCTTCACTGTTGCTGGGTCAAAATCCTGGAACTCACCCCCTGACAGCACTGTGGGTGTACCTACACCACAAGGACTGCGGTTCAAGAAGGCAGCTCACCATCACCTTCTCAAGGGCAATTAGAGATGGGCAATAAATACTGGCCCGGCCAGCGAAGCCCACATCCCATGAATAATAAAAAAAAAGGTGCGGTTGCCTCCCCCGTCCATCTCTGTGGACGAGGATGTGCCTCCTGGCAGCCACCTCCTCCAATAGCACCGCAAGGCACTCGTCCGAAAACTTGGTGGGGGTGGGGGGCGCTGAGTGCTCATCTGATCTGCCCTCCTGGCTAGTGTCTGCAGCCACAGTTGAGGCCATAGCTTCAGTCTCCAGAACGCAGGTGGTATGTTCTTCCCTGGCAGCCTTCAAGGAGCTGCCTGTGCCATTTTTAAACCGTCTGCCACCCAACAAGCCCCTGCCCCTGCCCTGCCCTTCCCAACCATTGGGGAGACACATTTCACGCTGGGTGGGCCTTAATTGGCCAGCCAGTGTGATATCGCGGTTGTGGTCCGATCCCGGACGGAGGCCTGTTTCCCAACCAGTCCCAGGCCCACCAATCGAGTGCACCCACCAAGGGTAAAATTCAGGTCTGTGTGTGTGACAGAGAGGGATAGTGTGTTTGTGAGAGAAGGGAGAGTGTTTGCCAGAGGGACGAATGTGTGTGTGAGAGAGGGGAGAGTGTGTGAGGGAGAGGGGAGAGTATGTGAGTGTGTTTGTGTGAGGGGACAGTGTGTGAGTGTGTTTGAGAGGGAAAAGTGAGTATGTGTGTGCTGGGATCGCTCCCAGTCTCCGGATGCTCTTTCACCCTCACCCCCACCCACAAACACGCACCCTCACCCTCACCCACCCTCACAGATGGTGAGTGATGGAGCTCCCTGAAATGGGAAGTGAACTGGACACACAAATACTCACTCTCTTACATTCAATCATCATCTTTTTTATTCCTCATTTTTAAAATTATCAATTTATTGCTTTGACATTTTTTTTCGCTCAGCAACTTGTTTCTTTTCATACATCAGCTTTTCTTTAAATTTCATGTTTAATGTTGTGGCAAACCTTAACGTTCCTAAATTTGCTCATAAACTTGAGTGAACAAAAAATTGAAATGTCCCCCCATTGCCCCCCCCCCCACCCCCACCACCGCCCCCCCCAAGTGAAAAGGTAGGACAAGTTTGCCTTAAAGGCATGTTATAACACCGCCTTTGCTGGTCTCCCAGTTGTCAATGCCTTTCCTAAGGTCTATGTACACTAATCTATTGCATTTCCCCATCTATCATGCCTGTTACCACCTCAAACAATTCTATGGGGTTTGTCAAGAACGATCATGCCTTTTGGAATGGGTACGACATTAACCTCTCACCAAGCATCCAGTTGAGATCTAGGAATGTATCTTTCTGCAAGTTTCAGTGAAGTTATGAACCGGATCTTGTAGTACCAAAATAAAGGGTCTGTAAGCATGGGCTGGATTTTATGGCGCTGGCTAAAAAGTTGGTCGTCAGCCCACCCACCCTGCTGCCCTGCAGCGTTATTGGACTGAGAGCAACCTTACTTATTTCAGAGTGGGGGACTTCAGCCCCAATCTGGGAGGAAGTACCACCCTAGAGAGCCACTAGCCAATCTGATAGCAGCACTAGGGTCGAATAGTAGGCACTGCTCGGACTACAGGTTGCCCTGAAGAAGAGCAGCCCAGACACAAAGGTAAGTCTGGGATTTTGAATGGGCCTGGCTATCAGGCCACAGCGATGGTGGGGGAGGAGGGATTGGGAGGACCAGGTTTGAGCGGGCAGGGGGTGAGGATTAAAGGGGGGGGTGTATGATCCTTTGGTGGGGTACCTCTGATGGGCACAGGGGATCCCCTCCCCCACAAAAGAGGTACTCCCTTCCTGCCCAAAAGCATCCCACGTAGTGAAAGCTGGTGGGCTACCCACTTTGCCTCCGTCTTCCCCTGCTGCTTGTAAAATAGCAATGGAGCTGGAATGAGGCCCTTAAGTGGCCATTAATTGGCCATGTAAGGGCCTCAATAGGCCTAGGGGTGGGAGGGCTGCCTCATGCCTTACCCACCCACTGTAATATGGGAGACAGGTGGGCGGGAAGACAGTGGGAAGGCCACCCACTTTATTTTACAAGGCCCCGCCTTCAAATACGCTGGCTTGGGGTCTGTAAAATCCAGCCCCGTGTTAGCAGGCTCCCTTTGGATCGACAGATTTCCACTGTCACGTCTTCAGTACTCCTCCTTTGAATTTAAGAGCACCTTCCTTTAACCATATTAATCTAAATGTAACAGAATTAGCATATAGATTCATCTGTTTGCCACTTAGCAAGCAGGAAACTGGTTTTGCTCTAAAGGCTGCTAAAAAGCCACTCTGGGGCTTTTTCCTGAGACTTCCAACTTCTTAAAGTCTTGAAGCAGTTTTTTTTTGTCCTCGGGCTGGATTTTACAGGGGTGCGGACTGCTCGCACCTGCCCAACTCCCCACCCCAACAGCACCCCCCAACCCCAGAATGAAAGTTGGCCCTGAATGGACCTCTTGCACTCAGGAAATTGACCTGTACCTCTAGCAGCCCTGGCAGCACCAGAACTCAGTAATGAATGCCACTGAGACTGGAAGGAGACGCAGGAAAAAGAGCGACGGTGACCGGGGACAGTTAAGTCCTGGGCTTTTAGGGCAGGGAGGGTATGGAGAACCTTTGGTTGTGGTGGGGGAGTGGTCAGGTTTCAGAGGGCAGACAGCTGTGAGTGAAGTGGGGGGGTTGGTGGTGCCATCTGATGCACAAAGAGTATCTTCCAATTGATGTGCTCCCCTCCCCGCTGCCCTTCCCGCCTTTTCAAAGGAGCCCTTTCAAAAATGGCCTTCACACTCTGGGCCTCCGCCTCGGCCCAGCATGTTATGGAGGCGGATTGAGGCCCTTAATCATCAGTTAATTTGGCAGTTAAGCGCCTCAATAAGCCTAAGGATAGGCGGTTGAATGGGTGATTTACCCACCCCCTGGATTATGGAGAAAAAGTCTGGGGGTGGGCGGAAGGAGTGGGCTAGGGACACTTGACATATTTTACATACCCCCTGCCAAAAACACGCCTGGCGGGGTTGGGTGGCATAAAATCTAGCCCCTAACCTTTTAAACTATTAAATTTCACTCACAGTAAAATCAAAAGCAAACCTTAATTTTTCAAGCCTCATGGGCATCTCTTTCTAGTTCAAAATATGCAGAATCATACATTTTCTGTCATAGGTTCATCGGCATATTTGAAACATATTTCCTCAGATAAGAGCCCTTGTATGCCCAACAAGATTGTGGTGCCCACTTAAGCCAGGCGCTATTGATTATCGATGAAATCCATGATTTTCAGTGTGTACATAGAAGGCTGACATTCGGTAGTTTCAGAGGGAAATTTTTCACCTCCAGTGTTTTCCTGGATAGGTATGGGGATATGGGACTCCATGCAGTCATAGCAACACACCAGTGGCCAGGCTGTAGAATGTTCGACAAGTTCTAAGGCACCTTCAGTTACTATGATACTTTATCTGTTAGTAGTCCAATCCATTAGGGTGAAACATTAAGGAGCTTAGACTGTATTTCAAATATCTTTGCCTTTACAATTGACATGGAAATTGAATTTACCATGATTTTATGAACTGGTAAATCATTGATCATTTGAAGCAAATCGTTATTTCCCATTCTGCTATCCTTCTTTCTTCTCATTTCGTCCTTTTGTGATCCAGCCTTCTGACTTCCTCCTCCTTCTTTTCTCTTCCAGGAATGACCCTCTTTGATCCCGGAAATCTTCTGAGTTCTGAACCAAACGAGACTGAGTAGACTATGGTGCTGGCTTCATTTTTGTTTCTTTTCTGTTCTATTTCCTCTTGATACCGTCACTGTGTGGCAGAGAGACAGCCCTCACTGCAAATGGACTTTGGTGTTAATTGATTTACATTTTTGCCAATCTTGTTTTGCAGCTAAGAGTGATCCTGTGTTGTTAAATTGGTATATTATTCCCTCATACCTCTATATTTGCTTTATATTGATAGGTTTTGCAGATAAGAATTAAAATATGTAATTGTGCATTGTACTTTTTGGCCCACTTTGTAATTCCTTTGAAGTCCTACATCACCCCAAATTCCAAAACCCCATTCCCAATACTGATTCAGTGTTGCATCTGATCTAAAGCAGTCTACCAGTTAATGTATTCATGATAAGCCATATTATTGCACATGTATAAAAACAAATGATGAGAAAGCTAACCTCATCTCTCCTGTAATTTAGTCACATGAGCCCAATGATCCATGTTAGCTATTCACTCTTTACTGTTACACTTAAATATTAACCTGCTGTTTAAGAAACATATTATATTGCCACAATGCATCATCTAAATAGATTTTTTTTTTAAGTTACAATAATATGTGTGTAGAGTGTAATTGCAATCACCATCTAATGTTTAATTTTTGTCATAAATCTGTGACTGGCAATTGCTGCTTGGAAATGCTAATTCTTATTTAATTAAACAAATGCCTCTCTGGGTGGCCCAGTAGATCAATGCGTCAGTGTGGTGCTCCAAGGACTGGGAGATCTAAGTTTGAGTCCCAGCTTCGGCAAATGTTTCCACTTGGGTTTTCTCCAAATGGCAAGGTGACAATTTGTTAAGATAGAATGAAAAGGAGCTGAGATTCCACCTCATTACCACTGATAGCTGACCACACAGTGACATAGGTGGGGTTTAGAGAGATGACCACAAGAGTCCCTGAAAAAAAATAAATATACTCGTAGATATTTTAAAATAAATATTCAGGCCTGTTACAGGCGGACTTTTGACTAAACTTAAGAAAGAAGCTTTATTTAAACGTGTCAACAAAAATGTCGTCATATCGGAAGATCAAATTCTTTGCAGTCTAACAGAGCTGCACTAGAACTAACGTTCTTTCTTTCAGTATGCAAAATCTAATTGCATATTTTTGTGTAATTTATCAGAAAAGCATATTTAGTGACTTGTATAAACTATATTGGATTGGGAGACACTTTTGACAGATTTGTAGACTTGTCCATGATTAATAGCAAACCAACAGGACTGGTACAGGGAACGACAGCCAATATTTCAGTACCTAGTTTTCTTCAGCCATTATATCAGTACTACTGTCAAAATGCCATAGGAGGCACAGAAAGTAGTTTTCTTTTTAAATTATCAGCAATTTATTGCAATAAATGTCTACAATATTACAAGTTATACTAGGTTAATTTAATATTTTTTTATTTCAATCTTGTGCCTGGTTTTGAATCTTATTTATAAACGTCACCCTTAAAATGAAGCGTTAAAGTTCCTTCGACCAGCAAAACTGATCAGAACTGAAACAACACTGAGACCAGGCTGATGAGATAAAGGCTGAATGCACCCAGGCTAAGACAACAATACAGGAACATTGCTGGCATAATGTTGCCAAAGACTGAATTTTTATAAAATCCACTTATATTTGACTGTTGAGCAATCATTCAATTTAAGCCTGGTGAAGAGCATTATTTTTTCAAATTGAGAACCGTAGCAGCCTAGTTATGCAGCCTCCTCATGAACAGTTTCATTTAAAAACCCTAATATTAGAAGCTTCCTATGTAAGTGTATTAATTGTGAAAATTTGCAATATTTATTAGATTGAGAATATATTTTCTGCACTTTATTGTAATAAATTATTGCAATGAAGATAAAAAAAATCCACCATAGCTAGCTATAGCTTCAACATATACAACAAAAAAGACTTGGACAAAAGAGCTGAACCCCAGAGGTGAGATGAGAGTGACTGCCCTTGACATCATTTGACTGAGTGTGAGATCAAGGAACCCTAGCAAAACTGGAGTCATTGGGAATCAGGGGGGAAACTCCGCTGGTTGGAGTCATACCTAGCACAAAGAAAGATAGTTGTAGTTGTTGGAGGTCAGTCATCTCAGCTCCAGGACATCACTGCAGGAGTTCCTAAGCCCAACCATCTTCAGCTGCTTCATCAATGACCTTCCTTCTGTCATAAGGTCAGAAGTGGGGATGCTCGCTGATGATTGCACAACGTGCAGCACCATTTACAATTCCCCAGATACTGAAGCAGTCCATGTCCAAATGCAGCAAGACCTGGACAATATCCAGGCTTGGGCTGACAATTGGCAAGTAACATTCGTACCACACAAGTGCCAGGCAACAACCATCTTCAATAAGAGAGCATCTAAACATCACCCCTTGACATTCAATGACATTACCATCGCTGAATCCCCCACTATCAACATCCTGGGGGTCACCAGTGGCCAGAAACTGAATTGGACTAGCCATATGAATACTGTGGCTACAAGAGTAGGTCAGAGGCTAGGATTCCTGTGGCAAGAAACTCACCCCCTGACTCCCCAAAACCTCTCCACAGTCTACAAGGCACAATTCAGGAGTGTGATGGAATACTCTCCCCTTACCTGGATAACTGCAGCTCCAACAACACTCAACAAGCTTGACATCAACCAAGACAAAGCAGCCCACTTGATTGGCACCACATCCACAAACATTCACTCCCTCCACCACCGACGCACAGTAGCAGCAGTGTGTAACATCTACAAGATGCACTGCAGAAAATCACCAAAACTCCTTAGACAGCACCGTCCAAACCCACAACCACGACCATCTAGAAGGACAAGGGCAGCAAATACATGGAGCACCACCATCTGGACATTCGCCTCCAAGCCACTCACTCTCCTGGCTTGGAAAAATATCGCCATTCCTTCATCGTCGCTGGGTCAAAATCCTGGAACTTGCTCCCTAAGAGCACTGTGGGTGTACCTACACCACATGGACTGCAGCTGTTCAAGAAGGCAGCTCATCACCATCTTCTCAATGGCTATTAGAGATGGGCAATAAATGCTGACCTAGTCAGTGATACCCACATCCCTTGAATGAATAAAAAAAAAATTAGCATGTCTATTAAGGTGTACCTATACAATAGATAGCTTATATACTATTGGGTATTATAAAAGACCTTCAACTTGTGGAAAAATCAACATCAGTCAAAAATGCCTTTCACAGATATCTCCCATCCATGAAAGAATTATAATGTTCCAATCCTGGTCTGATAAATATATTTATGCCTGTAGCCAATCATTTCATAGCTACATGACTGTATAATTCATGCAAATAAAACAAAAATGCTATAAATGCGCACATTAGCAAATATTCATTACTTGAGTAATACCTACATGCATTGCCCTCAATTGCCTTTACAAACAACAATATTTTGATCACAAGTTTAACGCATAAACGTACCAATCTTCTAAATCCAAGAGTTTAGAAAATGAATGCCACTGACCTGTCTCAAACAGTAAGTATTTCAATTGTACAAAAACAAAACAAATTCTATATTGATTTATGACTATTGAAGATCTTTGTAGAAATACTGGGACTGGGAGACTTAAAGTGCACCTCAATCATCTGTAGCAAAAGTTTGTACCACGACCAGGAAACTTTGATGCAAGCTTTCCTGGATCTTTGTAAGTGTGAAGCATGAATTAGAATGCCTCATGATAAGAACCTCTTATTCTTCAGTGCACTGTGTTGTTTATGGGGAGCTATTGCTAACTGGGGAATTTATATTTTCTTGTCATACTACTAGTTGATTCCAAGTGTCCACTAGAGATTACACTGATTAACAAAGAGAATAAATGAATGCAAAAGCAGAATATTGCCAATGCTGGAAACCTGAAATAAAAACATAAAATGTTGAAAATACTCAGCAGGTCGAGCAACGTCTGTGGAGAGAGAAACAGAGGCCCAGATTTTCGCCAAGATGGAGAGTCTGTCTGTCGTGGCGAAAACCACTGAAATGGCTGAAATCTCTAAATCCCGTCCCTATCACAGCATTTCCCATCTTTGCGGGGCGGATCTGGAGTTGGGCTGGCATTTGCACATACGCGATTCGTGGAGGCAGCTGGATATTTAAATCACCAGCTGCCTCCACTGAAGTGAGATTTTGGAAGAACAGGAATGCGGATTCCAGAATGTGCAGATTAGAACAGGTAAGAGAAGGTTTGAATTTTGTGGATGCGTCTGGATAGCCAGAGTACACCTTGGAATAGCGTCCCAGTACACCTTTTGGAGAGGTGAGGCACCTCTTGAAATAGTTAAAAGTGAACATGATTATGCACTTTCCATGCACAACCTCATTGGAACTGTCAAGCTGTCAAAGAGCTGTCCAGCTGTCAAGGAACTTTCCAGCTGTCAAGGAACTGTCCAGCTGTTGAACCTGTCAAAGCTATGTAGGAAATGTCAAAGCTTTCAAAGTTGTCAGGGCTATCAATGAAGTGTTAAACATGTCAAAGCTGTCCAGGAAGTGTGAAAGCTGTTAAAGCTATCCAGGAAGTGTCAACCCTGTGCAGGAAGCGTCAAAGCTGTCAAACCTGTCAAGCTGTCAAGAAACTGTCCAAGGATAGTAGGCGAATTGGCATAGAGGGGGTTAGGGCAAGGGATAGTGGTCAGGAGGCATAGGTTGGCATGAGTTGGCACTAAATTGGCAAAGGGGTCAAAAAGGCAATGGACAGTGGGTAGAGAGATACTAAGTTGGCAGGGGTATGGGGCCATGGAGGGTGGGTAGAGTGGCACAAAGTTGGCATAGGTTGGCATTTTAAAGGTCAGGTTCACTGAGCTGGGAAACCACCTGACTCTGCAAACTCGACGCGGGAACAAAAATCTGGGCCAGAGCTAACATTTCAGGCTGGTGACCTAAGGTAAATTCTGACAAAAGGCCATCGACGTGAAACGCTAACTCCATTTCTTTCCCCACAGATGCTACCTGATCTGTTGGAGTATTTCAAGCATTCTGTGAGTAATGAATGATTTGGTTCAAATCAGTGAACAAGCAACCACTTTTTGAAGTGCAATTACCGAAGAAGATATACACCAAATCTGATGCCCCCTAGTAAGCATGGCAAGGGGCTGCTCACTTTGTGTCCAATTCTGTTAAGTCTCGTGGCCCAGGCTAAAGTTTTATTCTGCAATTCTGTTATGATTTCATGTTGGTTAAGGAGCATCTCAGACCTTGATCCATGATCTAAATTCTTTCTAAATCTTAGTAACTAAATATGTACACAGGTTGCAGTCAAAATATTTATCAGACCAGAAATTGGCTGTGTCTTGCCCCAACTATTCCTGCCCTCTCAAAGGCACCTTAATTATATCTTAATTACTTGGGCACTGTTTCTTTGTAAAAAGTAGAGAAAATATAATATTACTTAGCTTATTTTTCCCTCCAACTTCCCTGGTTGCAAACAGTCCTTCAACTAAATTGTTCTGTTTTGAAAATTGGGAAGAACACAAATATGAACCTGAATGCTGTTACCTCTGGAATTTGCTTGCATACTGAATGAAATATGAGATGACAAAGTTAGCAACTTCATGCAAATCCCGGTAATTTGTTAACTGCACATTTTCGAAGGGAAGTGAACAGAAGCATTGCAACAAAGATAAAAGGGGCGGGAATAGTCAACGTCAGCAGGGGAATGATGATTAGTTAAGCAAAGCTGTCGAGTCCATTGGAAATGCACTCCACTGAAACACCCAGAATTCAAAAATTGTCAATTTTTGACATATTTCAGTTTTATTTGCCTTGGGGGAAATAATGACTCATATCTCACATTTGTAATTATAAGTGTGGTCAATACTGCAATCATTTTCAAAGCAATTTATCTGCACAAAGGGAAGGGAGGAGCAATTCAGACTTGAGTTTGAATAATTAATGGAGAGTCAGTTAATACTGGCACTTCAACTGCATCCTAATTAATAGGTTGGATCACAAGTTGGGTGACACCATGTGTCATGATACTTTGCTGCTGAGCAAAGTCCTCCCTGGTATTCCAACCTGTAGGAATTCAGAGTTGCACTGCATCAAGAGATTCCTATTTCTGCTGTGAAACCCCAATTGCCAGGGATTTCTGGTATTATTTTGAGCAACCTGACCCCATAGTTCTATTCCCACTTTAGCTGCACAAATTGCAGTGTAAATACACCATTAGAGACATCTAGTGGCAATAGTCACGTCAGCAGCTTTGGCATTTTTAATTTGTTTTGCACCTCTCATTCCTCAATTCCAGTTAAACTTAATTGCTTAAGCATTTGAACAGAATTGCACCAGCTATAACAGGAAAGCAATAATTAGGTGAGAAGAGAGTGAAAAGTTTAATCATGTTCCTCCATTTAAACTCTAATTAAAAATGCCTGATTGAACATTGAAAACATTCTGCAATGGGTACATCATTTTGTTAATAACATAATAAGCTCCAAACTTAACATGGCATTGAGTATGTTAAAGAGAATATATGTTACAGAATATTCTTCTCCCTGAGTTCTCTGCCCAAAGACAAATCCTTGGTGATTATTCACTGAACCAAGGCAAAGTACTGTGATTTTTTTTTTACTCTGGGTATAGGGCACAAAGGCAGGCCCCATGTCTGCCTTAGCCAGAATGGGGATTGAACCCTGTGTGTTAATCTGTTCCAGACACCAGCAGTCTAGCCAGTTGAGCTAATTAGCTCCCAGAATATTCTTATGAAACATATTTACAGTCAAACTGATTTTTACCCTGTCCAAATATCAGTTTGCATGCAATTTAAGATGGAGTACCTGTTGATTTACGTCTACCTAACTTAGATTTCAGAATTCACATCTTTGTTTGGAACATACGTTGTTATAACTTTCCATGATTCTGAAAAAGCATAGGCCCCAAAATCTCATGTGCAGTTATCCCAGTTGCTGTGCCAAAGTCAGCTCTGCTAGTGCTCTCACCAGCGTTCATGGAGTCAGTAGGCATACAATAAGTTTTCATGGTGCTATGGGCAGTGCCACATCTGTCTTTTGCATCATAGTGGAGTGATTGCTCAGGGCTTGTCACGTTGACCCTGCCACCATTAGTGACTAGTATTCCAGAGACCCAGGGTAATGCTCTGGGGACCCAGGTTTGAATTCCACCAAAGCAGATGGTGAAATTTTAATTCAATAGAAATCTGGAATTAAAAGTCGGATGATGACCATGAAACTGTTGCTGATTGTCATAAAAACCCACCTGGTTCACTAATGTCTTTTAGGGAAGGAAATCTGCCGTCCTTACCTGGTCTGGCCTAAATGTGACTCCAGACCTACAACAATGCAGTTGACTCTTAAATGCCTTTGAACAAAGTCAGTTAAAGCTGGGCAATAAATGCTGGCCTAGCCAGCAACACCCACATCCCATGAATGAATAAAAAAAAGCAAAGCAGCCAATCCAGGAAACAATATTGTTGTAAAATAGTCCTTTTTGAGGTAATGCCTGTTTACCAGGTCTGGACACTGCACTGCTCAAGCCCACATGTACTATCACGAGGCTGGTACATCTCATCTTTCTTGGTGTACTGGCTGTCGAGTCCCCACCCACTGTAAAGCACAGGAACTCTCACCTTAGGCAGTCCCTGCCTTGGCCCATCATTTGCTTTGTAAAGGGTAGGCAAATGATCTTTCCTTACAAGGGAATGTAGAAACTGGGTTTCTCCTCTTTCCTTGAGGGTTCCACCAACCCCCAATGAAGTTATCACAGGGGAATGCAACCCATGGAATCGCAGGCCTATCATTTCTTTAAACACTTAGCAATCAATTGACTCCTTATGTAGGATGTAAATAAAAGTAGAGCATGTTTTGTAGATTTTATGTTTGATCATTAAATGAGATTTAATTTTTGGCTTGGCATAATGATGTCTTCATTTCATACATTTCGGCCCCAACTGGAGTGTTGTGTCAAATCCTGGTACAGAAAAGATTGATGAGAATGATTCCAAGGATGAGGGACTTCAGATTGTGGACAGTTTGGAGAAGCTGTGGCTGTATTCCTTGAAGGAGGTAAGGTTGAAGAAGGTTTGGTAGAGGTGTTCAACATCATGAGGTGTCTAGTTAGAGTAGATAGACAGACACTGTTCCCATTGGTGGAAGGGTCACGAACCGGAGAACACCAGTTTAAAGTGATTGGCAAAGGAACCAATGGCAAAATAAGGAATAATTTATTTATGCCGCAAGTTGTTACAATCTGGAATGCTCTGCCAGAAGGTGGTGGAGGCTGATGCGATTGTGGCTTTCAAAAGATATTTGGATAAACCTCTGTAAAAGAAAAAAAATTGCACGGCTATGGAGAAAGGGGGATCAAGTGTGACCAGCTGAGTTGTTCTCCAAATGGCCTCCTTCTATGCTGTATCCATTCTATGAAGTTGTCAGTCCTGGCAATAGACAGCAGTGATAGTTTGTTTGATGCTCAGCTTCTCTACAGCTTTCAACTCCCTTGTTGCAGTAATACTCAGGGTGAACAAACAGAGGGGATAGTTTGATCAAAACAGGAGCAAATGCCCACTTAATGTCAATTCCCCCTTTCCTCCCCCACACTGACATTGTTGCAGTCTAAAATGAGAGAAAGTTAATGGTGTAAATAACATCAGTTGAAATATAAAATATAATCTTCCTGACAGAAATTAGGGAACTTTTTTGTGCAAAATAATTTAAAAGATGTTGCTTATTACCTTGCCTGATCTGCAAGAGGTCCTGCATTACCTGAGTTTAGTCTCTGCTTTTGACCCTTTGTAAAGTAGAAAGGAGAAAGTAGGATCAGACTTCACTGACAGCTCAATTTACTAAGCAGCCTTATGAATAACATTTGACAGAAGGGGTCAGATGCTATGCAAATTGTTTCTCCCTCCCCAATTTAAATTCTTTCCACTTGAATCTCTCCCTCCTGTCTTAACCAGAGAAAAAAAAAGTTTTCTCCCGAGAACCCTAACCATTCTCCCCTTCTGGTGCTGGTCCAGCAAGGGAAAATGGGAAGTCAAATTGACAGGCAGGATTGCCTGTTTTCAAACCAAACAGATGGTGAAATTTAGATGACAGGCAATGCCTGACTTTGAAGTAATTGGAGATAATTTATGCTGTGAGTTTGAGCTTGACCACTGTCACGAGGCGAAGGTTAATATGTAAACGATTTTAAATTATCACATTTCATCCTTCGTTCCTTAATCCTAGCTTTGGGCTATTTATGTTGCTTTTGTTCGGGGTTTGTTGTGTTAGTTGGCTTTTATAAGAGGAAGAAACAAAACCCTAAAGCCTCACCAAGTGCTCTCTGACTTTTATTGATGTGCTCAAGAAGAAGCAAAAAAATCACCCAGTCTATCGTTTTATTTTTACTTTGCTTTAATCTTATTTGATGATGTCTCAACAGGCCAGGACATGCTTTCATAGATAGCAATTTCACTGCACCATATGTGTCTCTCACAAGATAGCATAGCAAAATGAGTCTTGGCAGGAAGGGAACTAAACACATCGACCAGAACAGCAAAAAAAATTATTTACTTAACCCCCTAATGTCTAGAGTATGATTCCTATATTGTGCCAACATTCAACTCAAGGTTATTATAATTAGTGCATTCGGACTATACTAGAATGTATAATTCAAAAAGGAAAAAATTTGCATCCATTTCATAATGATTTTACTATGGTATGACTGCATGGAATTTAGATTTTGAAAAGGATTTAAGTGTTCTATTATTAATTTGGAACAAGTCTTACGTCGACTGATACCGTGTATGCTGAGGGAATTCACCATTCAAAGAGTTACTGCCTATATACTACGAAAATCCTAATACTTGCTCTTTGCACTTAGGATTGTACAAAAGAAAGATCATTGCTGGAATACAATGTTTAAATTGATGACTCATTTTCTTTTATTTTGAGTCCAAAAACACACATATACAGTGAATGAGCAAAAACATAAATGAAAATGGTCTCTGCCACTGAAAGCTGATAGTGTAGCAGGCGTGGTTAGGAAAATGAATTCTTTAACCCATTATCGATAAAACCCTGAACAGAGGTAAAATATTCCATGGTGTTAATATGAAAATGCTTATGGAAAATTTCAAACACATAAATATTGCCAATATCAGAATGCTATCATTTTAAATTGGTTGCAATATAAAATAACGGTAGTCACACTGGATGGTACTGTTATGTTGGAGTTAAAAGAGCACCAAAAGAAAAATACTTTACCAAATGTCCAGAAAATACTCTTCAAAAGTAAATAGTAAGTTGATTAGAATTACCAGCTAGTTTTTACAGCCTGATCTTTTTCTCCTTAGAAAAATCTTAGAAATAATTCTCTAAACTACATTTATAGCAATGTAATAATTAGGTCGTTGTATTTTGTTCCTATATCCTAAGGTGAGAAATATCTATCAGATCTGTTTATTCCAGAAAGACAGTAGTTTAAAAGTTGGTGTGATTATTTTGTCATCAAATAACTGAAAGTATTGGAAATTAATACATTTGTGGCTGAATTGCTGTTAATTTTTTAATATATTAGCAGACACATTAAACATGCAAAAATTTGTAAAATGGAACGTGTACATTATTTCAAAATCACTTTCTGTAAGATTTATTTTGTCTGTCAATCCAACAAAATTTCTATCAGGAAGTTTTTTCAAATGTATTAGCTAATTGTTTGCCACTGTATATCACACATCATTTCTGAATGACAGGAAGTATTTAAATTACTCATTCATTTTTATGTTCAGTTTATTTTACTCTGTGCTATCATGTTAGCTAACAAAAAGAGAAAGGGAACACACAAACATGGTTTTGATTACCCCAGCACACAGTAAACACATGCTGCACATGTATGTCCAGTTTTGTTATATGACCAGCGAAGAATTCATTTTCAAATGCCCTGCGCTCTAACCAAAAATTAATTATTACAAAGGAATTAAAGTCATTATTTTGTTGATGTTAAATAATTTCTATTGCATTACAAATCATCTCAGATACATTATGAAATGGTTCCAACTTAATTCATTTAGGAGCTTGAGTATCAAAAATACAACTTAGAATATAAAAGATACATTAAAAGGGGCAATTAAACTAATTACCATATAAAATTTGAAAGATTGCTAGAGTGAGGTTATTTGTATTTTATTCATAAGAAACTGAACAGTTGTGGTGGGAATGGAATGACAAGGATACTAACTATGAAAGAAAGGGTTTATAGTGTGATACCAGATTGAGTGGATAATGTCAATTAACTGGCATCCTCGAGTGTTAAAGCAACTAATTAAACTTTATTTAAAATATCGCCTTATCTTTTACATAACCTCAGGGCTAGCTAATCTTTACTCTCAAGGAAGCTGTACCGATAAATTCAAGTAATAGCCATTTCATTGGAACAAAACAAAGAAAAGAAAAATAAATATCTACAATTATGAAAAGTTTTTAAAAATATATATATTGTTTAACATTACACCTAGTGTGAAGAAAAGTATTAAACTTATTACATTTTCACTCTGAGTCTTGTTTTGAGAGCACCAATCAGCTTGTTTACTGCAAGTCAAAATGTTTGATAACATTTTTGGATATCTGAAATAAAAAGCATGCTTTATGAGTATGCAGCAATATTTTCTTTTGGGAAATAAGATTTTATGATGCAGGAAAGTTGTTAATTATTTTGTATGAGTAAAAGTTAGCCTTATTAAAAGGTTGTATTAAATGTCATATCCCAAAGAGCTACAGTGGACAATTTATAATTTTTTTGTCAATGTTCCGTTTCTGTTGAAAGCTATTTGAGATCTTGTGCAGAATTGCTCAGGTTCTTAAACCATGCTATATTTTTAAGTGTTAAATAATGCTTTCAGGGGATGAGTATTTATCTGATTGTAACATGAACCCAGGGGCGATGCACAGCGGTTAGCACTTAACCATTCATACACTGTCAACACTGAATGTCCAGTGTCCTGAAGCCCACCCTATTAAGTTTATTGTCCATTTTATCAGGGGCTAATGGTCAGTGGACAGGTCTGAGGTTTTCCCTAGTGGCTTGACATTAGCAACTGGTCTTGTTTAAGTACTGGGGAGCCGCCGATGCTGAATACAGAAGCCAATACCTGTTTCTCAATAAGTAGTAATTTAGCTCATGATTAAATGCAGCCTCGCTGACATACTCAAGTAGCAAAATGTTCCAAGGGGACCTGCCCTCACCTTTGAGACCAACAGACGGGAGGTGGATCAATGTCCCAACAACAAGGGAAACAATTGCATCTTTCTGTCTGTCTATTCTTAAATGATGAAGACGAACTGCTCATTTGAAAAGGGAGATTGTCACTTAGTTGGCAAACACCACGTTGCTTGTATGCTTTAATTATTCTTGAGATTTAACTTCAATTAGTTATTTTATTGTATTGAATAGTGGAAAGCAATTGAAATGGCCACTTTATGCAATTATATTTCAACATGCTTTTTGCGGTGAACATTGTTAATGAAATTGCAAGTTAGGTACAGGTTTCCTAAGTGACAGAGTTGATAATTCACAATTAGAACGTGACATACTAATAATATTTAATGATTTCTGTCTTTTGACCTGATTTAATTTAAAGCAAGTGCTAAAGTTCTTTAAGTTTTAAAATACTGAGAATACATAAGGAGGTAATTCTCAATTTTAGATACAAATTTTGTAACTTGAAATCTTGGAGGGATTTTCTTTAGTCTAGGTTTATTTAAATTAATAACTGTTCAAGTGCAATGTCACTGGCAAATATGTTCATTGTGCTAGCAGTCAGTTAATACATTTATGGCCCTTTATGTTACATTCCATTATCACTGTAGAAATAGGTAAGAGCATTACTTCTATTGTTGTATTCTCTAAACCTATTTTTCTTTACATCTTGAAGTATTTCTCTTCGAAATGTTAAATTGGGACTTGCATCACATTTAATGACTCACATTACTAAATGTGTTTAATTGCCTGCTTCATGGCAGCAAAGATTTTCCTCAAACACTGTAGGTTGCATTGTGTCAGTGGTGTAACAATATGGTCTGGAAGCTGCAGTGCAACTTCAGGGTCTGAAGCAAGACACAAAGAGATAGCCATGATCTGGGAAATAAATAAAACATGCAAACGCAGCCCTGACCCCCAGCTGTGATTGAATTTGCAGTGGTCATTTCCCAAATGTCCGCTGACAAAGCCACCCATCAGCTTTCGTCACACTGCTGCTTAATTCATGGATCTTCCCACTGATACTGATCTCTCGGTCTGCCAATCAAGCCCACTTTAATTAGTAAAAACTGTATGAATTCAATCATCAGCACAAAAGTGTCTCAACAAGCAAATTCTTTGAAACTGCTTAATATATTCTGCCTGAAGGTTGGCTTAGACCAAGCAAAGCATAACCTATTAATAACAGTTTTTGAAGCTATAATAAAAATGTATGATTTCTGTGTATTCCAGTTAAAATTAGGACGGCCTTAATATTGAGAAGCTCATCCAATGAATCTCTGTTCATATCCTATGTTTGTAATAAAATAAAACTTATTTGTTTTTGTTGCTCCTTGATTAAAGATTTGTATCAGAATTCGCATTTAGTTAATAAAATGCTTGATTGATGAATCTTTGTAAATTGTCAGTTCCTGTTGTTGCCTTAAGTTCTAATGCAAATTTGTCTCTGGGGGTGGGGGAGAACATTGTGGACAGTGGACAGGATATGAACATGCTAAATACTGGGGTTTGATTTTCATAAACCATGAATCAGTTCACCTTCCATTATTAATTCTAATAAGTCATTCTTTTAATCTTTTTAATCAATAGGTTACTTTGGTTTTAATTAGACCTTAATTAAACTTTCTAAACACTACACTCATATCTGAGTTCTATGCGCACACTGTATCTGGAAATCAGAGGCTGGAGACCACCCCCGCTACTAGTTAGGTACAAGCCGCAAAGGTAAAAGCATTGTAACATTCATGTGGCAAGAAGCTAGCGAGAGACCTTTCTCGTTTTAAACATCACTTTTCTGGTCATGTACTCTCTTTCCGTATCAACCACAGTTTTTATTTTAGTGTTTGGTCATCTAAATAACTTAAGAGCGAGGAAATCATTTCTACCAAAACATGCACTTTGAAGAAAAGAATGGGGAACTGAATCTGTTTGGATTTAAGAACAATAACGCAAACTAAAGGTTAAAAAAATGGTAATGACTTTGATTAAAAAATGTGATTAATTTGTTAAAATTAAAATGGTTTTTATTGATTTTTTTCCCCCTCTGATGCAAACATTGTGTAGTTCACCAGTTTTTTTCTAAACTGCGAGAACAATAAGCAGTTTCATTCAAACCTTTCTAATTGTTACCGGTTCAATCTTTCTTACCTTGCAGTGCAAGCTTGTAAACAAAACAAAATCTACCCAAAGGGGAGTCCAGTTTGGAACTAAATAATTCCTAATGTGATAACAGATCAAACAGATTTCATTAAAATTAGGTCAGTTGTAATCTTTTTTTAAATTTAAGTCTGCCTAAATTTGAAAAATAATCTTTCCAAGATCTCTTTTTTTTTCTCCCTGGTATTCAATTAATTTACCAAGTTAAAGGTAATGGCAGTAAAATGCAATACTTCCCCACGTTGTGTTTTACATCTGCTAAGATACCTTTGAATGAATGTCATCTTATTTTACCTTGGCTGCAGTCGATCGATGCTTCATTAGGCTGAATTGTCTTTTGCCCATGCAACCTTGAAACTGTGGCTTAATTACCTCTGTGTTAGGCAGAAACCTTCCGTAAACAGGGCAGTTACATCTCTCAACAGTCTAGGCAAGTGCATCATCTGTGATCTAAAAGGGAAAAAAGGGAGGAGGCAGGGGTAGTTATAAAAAGGAGACCCGTGGGTTAGGGGCCAAGGTTCAAGTCCAAACTGCCAGGCTATTGAGTGGCTTTTATAAAGCAATTCTGCACTTAGCTTCATCGCCTCACTCCCTGCTTTCCATGTCCACTTTCTTATTTTTAAACTGGGAAAGCTGAAATAAAGCCTGGAAAGAGTGAAGTATATAAAAAAAAAAGTGGAAATCAGAAACAAATATTATGGACTTAAAGGGCTTGTAAATAGATTTTTTAAAATAAAAAACACCAGAGAACGCAAAATAATATTGGTGCTTGGGTTTTGATTTTGAAAAATGAGATACAGAATCCGTAAGACATTTTTGTTCTTCTGGGAATAATGTCATTCCAACTTTTGACATTTTTTTACCCCATTTAAATGGTTTTGACAAGCAGGAGCATTTCTGGCCCTGCCTTCTGAAGGAGACTTAAACCAAAAGGATTCTCCCTCCCCCCAGTCCCCACATACACACAATACAGCTGTGTGCAGCACTGTGTGACTTAAAAAGCCAAGTGCCCCTACTGCATTATACGAGTGTAATAAATAATAACACATAACTAACATGGATTACATTCTAGTTTGTTAATCTGTGCCCTCACTATTGCTAGGCTTCATCATCAAGCGAACATGACGTCATCATATTAAGCTAAAATAACAATTGAGCATGAAAGACAGAGGCTGGCATATTACAACTCATCCAAGTGGATCACCAAGCCAGATTGGGAACAATCCCTGCTCAAATTGTCTTCTCAACACTCTGAGTGTTTGCAGCCTGCTGCAATTTTCCACCAGTCTCCACGTCTATTGAATGCTGTAATAATTTTTGCTCAGCCAAGGAATGAGACTATGAAAGGGTGTATGTATTGTTGGTCCTACTATAGTCTCCTACCAAAAGGGGGAACTGGAAGGACTTCGAATAATCCTGACCAATGATTGAGGTTAGTAATATCGTTTTTAATTCTCATTTTTCTAGGGGAAATTTATGTGTTGTGATAGAGGTCAGGTGAAGAACATATATAAATATACATATAGTCATAAAATGTTCTACTTTATCATAAAGCTACTATTATTCACATCACACTGCACACAATGCTTTTTTAAAAACTACACTGTACAGCCTTTGATGTTGTGGGCCTTAAAATGGCTGAATATGGAGTGCAGGTGCCACTCTTACAAGTGTATTAAGTTTCTGGGTTGCTAACATAGCGACACAGTTTGTTAGAGGGCAGATGTAAATGTTTAAAATCAGATCAAACATCTGAAGCCAGTAGATTTTCACTTTCTCTCTCTCTCCCTCTCTCACGCACACGCACGCAGACACACACACACACATGCACATGCAGACACACACACACCCCACAGCGCCTCTGCCCCGCCCCCCACCTCCAACAAACACATCTCCTCCCACACAACCACACACCTCTGATGTGAGCAATGCAATACAGCAACTCATCTTGCTAAAGAATCTCCTGACCCTCGCTTCAAAATGATGCTCAGCCCTCTGCTAAGAGTTTGCCCCCTTCCTGTGCTCATATGCAGTTTTACTACACTATCATTTATAATATATAAGATAAAAATTCAGTGAACCTAAACTGAGCTTGTGGATTCATCATCACACACCAGCCCCGCACCATTTTGAGGGGCCTTGATTTATGCAGATCCTACGGTCACGAACACAGTGTCATTAATAATATTGTTGCCCTGCTATCTCCATCACCAATCTCTGCCTTGCAAATGAAGGCAGGGTGATATCCTTCCCAGCAGCAACACAAAACACACAGATATGCTACACATAAACATACACATGAAAGGCCTTCGTTTGGCTTCAGCTTAGCACCAAATAACAATGTGGATTTTATTTCTTTCTCTACTTTAACAGGGTCCAGTGAAAACCTTAACCGTCAAGGGGGGAGATATGCTAGGGAGAAATTCTGGACGGATGGGAAATGATTTCCCTTACATTCATTTTCCACAATCTCTATATAATTAATGTAAGCCATGCTCATATACGTTAGTGCTCTTCAAGCTTGTCACTCATTAATCATATGACCTTTCTAGCCTTGGTTAATGACCTTGGAGGAATATATCAGCCAGTGATGGCTGAAGCTGTAGAATTAAATTGTTTCTGTAAGTGCTGATGGTCATTCATGACAATTTATACTTCACCAATGGCCTGAGGGGCATGGGTGTACAGAAATCATTTTAAGCATTTTTTCTTTTTTATTCTCCTTTCTATATTTTTTCTTCTTTGCCATATTCCTCATTAATTGGTTCCCTTTTTAATCTGAATGCGATTGTAAAAATAGAAAACAAGAAACAGTTTAAAAGTTTTTTTGACCTGTTTTTTTTTTTAACAATGCGGACATGGAATAATTTCTCACATTGCTTGTTTCCAAAACTAGAAGTAAAACTCTTCATTTTTGTTGTATTTAATTTATAATACAACCAGAGTTAACAGTACAAATGATGATATAATCACCAGATGTGCCTGTTTTCCCGATGGTCCGGCTAATAAGCATTCAGATTCATATTCGAACTACCTTAATATTATGAATGTTTCTGGAGAGCCCTAAGGTATTCATCAGACTCCATATGAGACCACAATAAATCAAGCAGTATTATCTATTTTGTACATCAGGAGAAGCCTTGTGATCACAGAAACATCACAATTTAAAAAAAACTATATTTGCTTGCAATAAAGTTGAAAGTTATAAGAAGATAATGTACAACTATATATAATTTGTTTATGTATCAGTTTGGTTACCTGAGCTTCCTTAATGGTTTGGTGAGTAAATGACCTGCATGATCTGTTACCAAGCCTACAGATGAAAAAGTCCAAGTGATGTCACCTGGAACAGCAGTTTACCCAAATCCTCTAGATTAGAGATGAGGAAAATCAGCCAAGATTCCGATTGCCCAATATTCCCTGGCCCCTGCTGGAAAGTATGTGGGTGTTGGGTGAGCATGGTCTTTGACTCAACTATCACACACTTCCCACCCCCACCTCAGTTGAATAACCTTGCAATATCTGCTATCCAGTGTGACAGATAAAGAATGAATGTTTACAACCTATAATCGAAGACTTGGATGAAGGGACCAAATGTATAGTAGCTAAATTTGCCTTTGACACTAAGATAGGTAGGACAGTAAGTTGTCAAGAGGAGGTAAAGATTCTATAAAGGAACATAGACAGATTAAGTGAGTGGGCACAAATTTGGCAGATGGAGTATAGTGTGGGAAAATGTAAAATTGTCCACTTTGGCAGGGAAAACAGAAAAGCAGTAATCAGTTTAAATAGAGGGTGATTGCAGAACTTGATGGTACAGAAGGATCTTGGTGTTCTGGTACATCAATTACAGATAGTTAGTATGCAGGTATAGCAAGTGATTACAAAGGCAAATGGAATGTTGGCATTTATTGCAAGGAGAATGGAGTATAAAAGTAGTGAAATTTTACAGCCGCTGTGCAGGGCCTTGGTGAAATCACATCTGGAACACTGTGCACTGTTTTGCTCCCCTTTCATGAAAAAGGATATAATTGCATTAGAAGCAGTTCAGAGAAGGTTCACTCGAATCTTTCCTGGGATGAGGAGCTTATCTTATGAAGAAAGGTTGAATAAGTTGGGCCTATACCCATTGGAGTTTAGAAGAATGAGAGGTGATCTTATTGGAATATATAAGATCCTGGAGAGACTTGATAGGGTCGATACCAGGTGGATGTCTCATCTTGGGGGAGAGACGAGAACCAGGAAGCACAGTTTAAAAATAAGAGGTCTTCCTTTTAAGACCGATATGAGGATTTTTTTTCTCTCTCTCAGAGGGTCGTTATCTGTGGAATTCTCTTCCCCAGAAAACAATGGAAGCTGGGTCATTGAATTTATTCAAGGCTGAGTTAGATAGATTTTGAATAGACAGGGGAATCAAGGGTTATGGGGGCAGACAGGAAAGTGGATTTGAGACCACTATCAGATCAGCCATGATCTTATCAAATGGCGGAGCAGGCCTGAAGGGTCGAATGGCCTATTCCTGCTCCAGGTACTATTTTGACTAGGTGCCAGAGTGCTCCTGAACCTGGGAATGAAACAAGGCGTTCAGGAGAGGAGGACTGAAAAGTGAGAAAAGAAATTGGAAATTTTGTTTCATATTTATTTACATTAATCAGTTGGTAAAAAGCCACCCATAAAATATAATAAATAAACAACATGTATAATTGTTTATTAATATCAACATCCTGGGGGTTACCATTGGCCAGAAACTGAACTGGACTAGCCATATAAATGCTGTGGCTAAAAGAGCAGGTCAGAGGCTAGAAATTCTGCAGTGAGTAACTCACTTCCTGACTCCCCAAAGCCTGTCCACCATCTACAAGGCACAAGTCAGGAGTGTGATGGAATACTCTCCACTTGCCTGGATGAGTGCAGCTCCACCAACACTCAAGAAGCTTGACACCGTCCAGGACAAAGCAGCCCGCTTGATTGGCACCACATCCACAAACATTCACTCCCTCCACCACCGACAGACAGTGGCAGCTGTGCGTGCCATCTACAAGATGCACTGCAGGAACTCACCAAGCCTCCTTAGACAGCACCTTCCAAACCCATGACCGCTACCATCTAAGGACAAAGGCAGCAGATAGATGGGAACACCACCACCTGGAAGTTCCTCTCCAAGCCACTCACCATCCTGACTTGGAAATATATCGCTGTTCCTTCACTGCCGCTGGGTCAAAATCCTGGAACTAACAGCACTGTGGGTGTACCTACACCACAGGGATTGCAGCAATTTGAGAAGGCAGCTCACCACCACCTTCTCAAGAGCAACTAGGGATGGGCAATAAATGCTGGCCTAGCCAGCGAAGCCGACATCCCTTGAATGAATAAAAAAATTATATGAAATAACTTACTTATAATATGTTATGATTTCAGTTGCAAATACAACACTCTTGAGTTATGGACAATTTGTGGTGCACATGTAGAAGCCAAGCATGTGAGATTGAAATGATAATTCTTAAAACCCCTAAACAGTATAATTCCTCCTTAGGATGTAAAGGTGTTGATAACTATATGAATGGTATTCTATATTTATATTAAAAGTGAAAGTAGTATCAATTAAATTGAAATTTTGATTCCTGATGCATTTGCATAAGAAAGTTTCCCAGGGCATTTTACAGTCGGAGTATTGGGCAACAGACAGGAAGCCAGAGAAAGTCATGTTCAAATTCTACAATGCTCTGGTCAGACTCACATCTGAGTATTATGTCCAGACACAAGAGCTAGAGGCAATACTGAGAAAGCCTGCCAGGCTGGGCCTAGTCTGAATGTTCAGAGGCTGAAGGAATTTGGACTTTTCAGCTTGAATGGCGATATCTGAGAGGTTATCTTAGACTTAATTTTAAACAGTACATGAAAACTTAGTCTAGAAAATTTAACTGCTTGCATAAGAGAAGGGCTCATAGATTGTCATTAATAAAAGGCAAAGTTAGGTATGAAAACAGGAAGCTCTTCTTCATAAATTGAGTGGTTTTTACATGGAATAGATTTTCAAAGTCGAGGATGTGAAAAGCCTGGAAGATTCTTTGAAAAAAACAATTGGTGCTACAACAGGAGGACTTCCTGGGTGGATGAACTAAGGTGACCTGAATTGTCTTCCTCATCTGTAATTATCTTATGAATATGTGAAGAAAAGCAGAGGTTAGAAAAGGTAACTGAAGATACATTCAAAGAGACAGGCTTAGCAGAAGTTTTTGAAGGATCAGAGAGAGTTAGCAAGGGGAGGTTCTTAGGAACAGAATTCCAGGCTGCAGCTAAATCTTCTACCATTAATGGTAGAATGTGAGGTTGTGTGGTTGGTGAAGTGGGATACGGTATACCAGAGGCAGAAGAACAGCGGGTGCTTGCAGGGATAGAGAGCTGGAGAAGATCATTGAGGCAGGTAGAGCAAGATCACGCAGTGATTTGAAAATGAGTTCAAGGATTTTGGGGAGCAGGGAGATGTGATTGACAAGATAGTGATAATGGGTGACTGGGCTTTGTAGATGATTAATGTAGATGACAGAATAATTGACAAATTGGAATATTTTACTATGTTACCATAATGTTTAATGTTAGAGATGATAAAGGTGTGACTGAAGACTTTAGTGACAATAAAAAGGATGTAGTATATAAGTGAATGAAACTCATGCCATCTCAAGCTTCAATTTCTCCAAAAGGGGCTGTATTTTCAGCCCATCCACTCAGACAATGAGAGCAATGACCAATTGCCCCATTGCCACTGTCACTGCAGCCATGGCAATATTCACCAGGACCTTATGCTGGGTGATCGGAGCAACCTTTGGAGTCAGACAATGGGCCCATTTAAAATGGGAATCAGGAGCTTATGGTGTCAATAAGACCCTGCTTGCCATTTCTGAACTGAACTGGCCAGACTGTGAATGCTCTGACAAGCCTCAGATTTGTGTCTCAATGGCATGGATGTGACAGCTAACAGGATATTCCTAAATTTTAATGGTGAAATAACAGAGATGGGGATTACTGAAAGGATGTAACTTTATAGCACATTGGAGATGAGCATATGGGTGCAAAATAACTATTGAAGGAAATGTACTAAGTGCATAAGGATAAAATAGAGTGAAGCCAAGGGAAGGCAGAGCAGTATAGTGGACCAGAGAGAAAAAGACATAGAGGTGGATATATTCAATACTGCAGAATTGCTCCTCCCTGCTCCACAAAAATACAGTGGTCCCCCCCTGCCAGTCTGGGTTCATTCCCTTCGATCTTGTCTTTTGCCCTCCCTCCCTCCCTCTCCCCCACACCCCCCGCCCCCACCAACCCCCAGCACTTTCCTGCAGCTGGTGCCAGTGTCTCAGACAGCTGACGTTCCTATGGCCCAAAACTGGCAAGCTGCCAGTCTGGCATACGCAGCTCTTCAATGGCAAACCAGGTGGCTGGCTGGCAGTCCACAAGCGAGCCACCTAAAACTTAATGGGTCTGAGTTTGTGGTCAACAATGGACAAACTGCACCAGCTGTTCACAACAAATTGCATTTGCCCATAGACTTTCAAAGCAGACTTGATTGCCAGACTGAGAGAACCAAAGAGCAGAGCGCTCTTTAGAGGTGTGAAAAGGCAATTGTGCATCTCCTTGACCAAACAGACAGAAGGATCATTAATGAGCAACACAGAGCCCAAACCACTAAGTGCTTGTTAGAATAGTGTATTCAGTGTATAAAGTTATACACTTTAGGAAAAAGCCAGTTAATGATATTATTTAATTGAAGATTCCTGATGTGGGCATTGAAATAGTTATGAACTACAAGTATCTATAGGTATGAAAGTAGATGGTAAGTTGAATTGGAGGGAACATGTACAGATGTGGTAGCCAAGGGGCATACAAAATTATACTACCTCAGAAAATTAAAATCCTTTCGAGTAGATCCCACATTCATGAAACTCTTCTATATGGCTGTATCTGAGAGTGTTATCCTTTTTGAATGTCTCTCCTGGTACTGTTGTCTTAGGAAAGCAGACTCTTTAAGGGTAAAGAGATTATTGAACCAGGCAGGAAGGGTATTTGATGAGCAGATCTTTCTTGATGAAATTTTCTCTCGGAGAGTTTTGACGAAAGTAAAGTGTGTCATGGACAATGAGGATCACACCTTGTCTCAGTATTACTGTTGGATGCATTCAGGGAAAAGACTATAATACATCAGATGCAAGACAAATCGATTCCTGAACTCATTTGTGCTTTCTCTATCAGAACTTTTAACAGGCGTTTGATGTATGGATGAGGATATGCACCTGCAATGGGACTCACTGATTATTTTAATGCATTGAAATAGTTTTTATAACATATTTTAATTAAAGTTAGACCTCTGTCATGGTTAATTTTCTTTATTTTTATTGTTATTATTCATTTATATGTAATTCTTTAATGAATAAGCAATGTACCCAAATTGAATTTTCGTCTGGACAATAAAGTGAAATTCAATTGAATTCAATTGTCAACTCCTGAGTACAGAAAGTGAAATAAAGAGAGGGAAAGAAAGATTAAATTAAGGAGATAATAGAGCCAGAAATGTAAAAAAAAAAATCATTTTCAAAATCTCCAATGATAATTAAAATCTGAATGTTATCGTTTGTTAAAGTTAATTTTCAGTGGCAGAGAGGTTGTTTGGCAGTCACTAAGGCTTAGCACACCAATAAAAATTTACTTACACTGGAATGGACAAGTCCTAGCTTTCTCTGCCTAGTTTAGAGTGTATATATTGACATGGATACTTTAAAGGTATTTCCCCAAAGCTTCCATGAATAATGTATTGATATGCAACAGCATATATTTTACCCTTGGAGTGAGTAATACAATTTAAAAATAACTCAGCAGCAAAGCCTTTATACTTAAAAAAGAAAAAGTTGCACTATTGCTCTGGAAGTTACCTAAGAAAAGATAAAGGGCGGAATTTTCTGTGCCCACTGGCGTCGGGCGTCATGGCGGGCATGAGTGAACAATATGGCGGGAAAGCCAAAAATCAGCTTTGCGATGTCGTGAAACCTGTTAGCATTCGTCTACTCCACCCGTCAATGGCAGCCACATTTCTCGTTGCCACATGTCAGGAACTTCATTGTAATACATCTGCATATCATTATAAGTCCAGCTCACAGGAATCATCTCCCCGCGTCAAATTTACCGCTCACGTCAGCGGGAAAGCATGCTGGTGGAGAACACGTCATGATAAGTGTGATGTGCAGAAGATGGGACTTACCGTCAGGGCCTTGCTCACATCGTGGACATCCAAGGAGCAGAAGATGCTGCAGCCCAACAGCAATGGGACCCTGAAGGAATGTGCATCGCATACTGGGTAGATTCTCATGGACATGGCTCCGCTGTGAAGCAGCTCACAGATGGTGGAAGGTCACCATTGAGGGTCTGCTTCGGGACATCAGTGTCTTGCCATGGTCTGCTACAGATGATCAGCGAGGGGGTGGAGAGGAAGGTATAGGTTTGACTGGGAGAGGAAGGTGTACCGGTGGGGTGGTAGGAGAGGAAGGTCTAGGTTCGACTGGGAGAGGGTGGTGTGTCGCAGGAGGGGGGAGGGGTTTGAAGTTGGGAGGCGGGGAACGAAGGTGTCGGGGGGAGTGAAGTGGCGAAGGGGCAAATGAAGGTGTCAGAGGAGGGTGCAGTTGGGAGCAGGGAGGGAGTATGGTGGGGAGAAGGGTGTAACGGGGGAGAAGACAGAAATTGGGGAGGCAGGTATAAGGGGGAGGAAGGTGTAAGGGAAGGGGTTCAGAGGGGGAAGGAGTTTGGAGAGGGGCAGGACTTTGGGGGAAGAAGAAGTTCCAAGGGGGGGTAGGAATGCAGGAGGAGGAAGGAGTTGGGATGGAGGAAGGAGTCTAGAAGGGGGAAGGAATAAGGATGGGTGAAGGGGTAAGGATGGAAGAAGGAGTCCAGAGGCGGGAAGGAGTCCGGAAGGCGGAAGGAGTCCGGGGGGGGGAGGAAGAAGTTGGGGAGGAGATGCCCAGGTGAACATGTAAGGGAGGGGTCTGTGAGACTGCCTCCTGGGGAGCGAACTGAGGGTGGGTGTGGTAGGAGGGAACAGTGAGAATGAGAGAGAGCAGAGTGAGCCAGTAGGGTGGGACAGTATCAGTAGAAAGGACGGCGAGGGTGGTTGGTGGGGACTCAGAGGCAGACACGGACCCTGGAGTGGGAAGGAGGAGGTCAAGGAGGGCACTGTGGCTGGGGGTGGGATTTTCTGGAAGGTAGGGAACATGCATGTTCACCTGGATATCCCTAAAAGAAAAGCTTCCTGGCTGGTGGTTGACGGTGGGGAGCTGGAAGTTGATGCCGTGGGAGTCGCCAGTGACAGGGGAAAGGATATGGGTGACTGGGGGAAAGGAAATGATGGGGGAGCTAAAGGCAAATGTTACATGCTTCTAAAACTGAAAGTAAAAGGAGCCTCATGTTGGGTGGGCACAGGTACTTTGTGGGAGTGGGATCAGTGGGCGGGTGGAGATGCAGGTCAGCTCAGATGGACAACTGAGAGAGAACCCCAGCAAGCAGCACTGAAAATGCTCAGGACAGCGAGATGAGTGTAATGGAGGAAGGATCCGTGTATGTGGGAGAGTGCTCGCACCAGGCTCCGAAAGGCCCCGCCACACACACACTTCTCCCTTCAGAATCACTCGTGGGCAAGCTGAACTGCTAGTGGGGGTGTGGATGTAATGGAAGGACTCACGAAGCCTGTCAATGAGACTGAAAAACACCATTACTTATTATTCAGTTTTCAGATTATTAAATGACAAAATGTGTTCACCCGTGCAGCAACTTGTGATCAGAACTTCTTAACTTTTCCGGGCCTAACAGTTCTAGGTTCTGCCCTGACATCGTAGCAGGGGTGGAGGCTGCTATAATGGTTGGCCTTGTTGCCTCTGATGACTTCGGTGTGCATCCTCTGGAGAGTCAAGACCTTGAGGGCCCTGGCTTGCTTTGGCTGTCCTCCTGTGGGCCAGCTGCTCCGTCTGTGTTGACAGAGGACGAGGTTGAGGGGGTCACAGGTAAAGGGGATTCAGAGGGAGAGGACAGCCTCTGAGATTCCTGAGTAGATGACCCAGGGGTGTCCAGCAGCTGCTCCTCCTCCCTTCGCATGCCTGAGGTCCCCAGCCTGACTCCTTGAGGGGAGGGAGCACCTGGAGGGACGTCGAGGTGCCCCGCTTCCCTTTCGCGTTGCCACTGCAGGAAGTCATCCATGGATCCCGCGATGGAGTGCAGGTCTGCACGCATCTCCATGTTCTGCTGTACCAGGGTCTCCATGGCTTCTGCCATCCTTCCCATGGACACCTCCATGCACACCCATGTGGGCACCACTTCATCAGACAGCAGGCGGACACACTCCTTCAACTCGCATGCCACTCTGTTGAGGGCTTCCAACAGCTCTGCGTGATGTTCCTCCACCTCCTGCTGACTCTCCACAATGAGTTGGAAGGCCAAATCCAGAGGCTCGTCATCTGACTCATACCTCACAGATGCCTCTTCCCCAGCAGTCCTCTGAGTGCCGGGGAGCTTGATGGAACCTGCCTCTTCCTGCTGAAGACACATGTCCGTGCGATGACCGCCAGATTGTTACCTCGAGCCTGCTCTATGTCTAGGTCCCACCGAGGTGTGTGTCTCTGCGCTGGTGGAGTGTGTGGGTAAGCGCTGTGATGGGTCTCCCAGGCTGCTTATTTCCAGCTCTTCAATGGAGGAGGTGTCCTCTTGGCTGGAGGTGAGGACCTGGATGGAGCTGAGGGACTTCTGGCTAAGCCAGTCAGTCGCTTGGCAGAGCTCCCTGTGAACCAAAGTAGAGGTAATTAGTGCATGGCAGCAGAGTCAAAAGCAGGAGAGAGAACACTCACAGTTGCCTTGAGAGAGGGATGACGTGATGCAGGATCCTCATGTGGGTTTTCGCCGCTGACCTCACTGTCACCGTAGGCACGATCCACTTCCTCACCAGTCAGTGCGATGGCACACTCCTCAAAGTGAGTGAGGGGCCTAATGTGAACCACACATTAGACCTGGTCTGGGACATCACCCTGCTGTTATGAGCCAGCATGAAAACAGATGGAGAGAGTGGGGTGGGGGACATCACATCGGGCCTCCACGGCATCCAAAAAGCGTTCCAGAGACACATCACTGAATCGGGAGGCTGCAGTCTTCTTGCCTTTCAGGGCCATGTCTCCTGTGCAGCAGTCCTGGAGTACAAGCACTGAGGGGTGTGAGTGTGCTGAACTCTAAATATGACGCCCGGTGTGAGGAAGCAGCGAGGTGACGGTGTGGTGGAGGAATCGGAGGTGTATTTCCCAGGAATGCACGATTAATGAGGCGGGATTGGGACAATACAGCGTCAAAAGCTGCCATTGCTGCCAATGGATAAAACGTCCTTTTTCCTGCCCGCTACTGCACTTAGTGCAAATCTGAGATGTTTCCACCCAAAGTTACTAACACATACACATACAGATTAGTTACAAATGAAGTTAAAATGATACATATACACTTGAATCAAGTTTAGTCGATGTTCGGTGCAGGCCTGATATGTTTTAAAGTGAATGTGTTGTGTTGTCAGAAGTGGAAGTCTTGAAGTGGTAGACTTGTCTCTGAAGTTGCAATATCTTCCAAGGCTGAATTGTCAGAGCTTGCTTTAACATGTGAGCTGAGTAGGTGGTATCAGGTTTACAGGGAGGAAAGAAGGTTTCTTACTTCTGTTCTGCAGATGTGTCAATTTAAGCTGCCTAGTTACTTTACAGCAGACCAGTAACTGTTTTTAGATTGAAAAAAAACAGAAAATGCTGGAAAAACTCAGCAGGTCTGGCAGCATCTGT
This sequence comes from Cetorhinus maximus, assembly GCF_964194155.1. Taxonomy (NCBI): domain Eukaryota; kingdom Metazoa; phylum Chordata; class Chondrichthyes; order Lamniformes; family Cetorhinidae; genus Cetorhinus; species Cetorhinus maximus. The sequence goes on from NC_135884.1 coordinate 132,265,826, forward strand.
GGAGAGAGAAACAGAGTTAACGTTTCAGGCCCCTGTGGACTTGAAAGTTAACTCTGTTTCTCTCTCCACAGGTGCTACCAGACCTGCTGAGTTTTTCCAGCATTTTCTGTTTTTATTTCAGATTTTGAGCATCTGCAGTATTTTGCTTTTATCTTGCTGTTTTGAGGTGCCTTTCCCTGTCTCTCTCTGCATTGAAACTTCTTCAAGACGGTTTTCTGTGTTGCAGCCGGCTTCCTACCCTTTCCAATGCTTTTTTGCAGGTTAGCCAAGATGGCCACTGTTATCATGTGACCTGCAGAAGAATGCCAAGTCACTTTCCATACAAAGCAAGTGGCAATTCCATGAGAGGTATCTGAAGCCTCCTTACCATCTGTATTGATCAAAAGTGCCAAGGTTGTTCAATGATTTATCATTTAGCGTCTTTTTGTTTGGAAGAAAAACCATCAAGTCAATGAGTTTCTGTTTACTCTTTTGGAACACTCATTAAATTTTAAATGTATGTGTCTGAGGGTGTCTCCTCTTTGTCTGGCTGAAGGGCATTATCTACAAGGAGAAAGTCAGGTGACCCTCGGTGTCCATTTTGGAAACAGTCATTAAACTCAGGCCAAGTTTTACAAAACGTGACCTCCTAAAGTTTTTCCAAACATTTGCAATATTATAACTGCACACCATGACAGTATTAAGTTAGTGCAGCAACTTCATAGCATTTCACTGTTGTGCCTCTTGGCGAGATACTATTGTCATGCAGCCTCTGGAGGATCAGGGATATCTCAGACAGCAAGTTCCAGATTTACGCATTTAACCGCACATGTGTGATCAGCAGCGATTTGACTGAAGAAGAATCATGTCTGGCAGAGGGAAAGGAGGCAAAGGAGTTGGAAAAGGCAGAGCAGAGCGGCACCGCAAAGTGCTTTGTGATAACATCCAGGGCATCACCAAACCAGCCATCCTCGTCCTGGCTCACCATGGCGATGTCAAGCGTATTTTGGGCCTGATCTACGAGGAGACCCGCGGGGGTGCTGAAGGTTTTCCTGCAGAGTGTGATCAGGGATGCTGTCACCTACACCAGGCACGCCAAGCATAAGGCGGTTACTGCCATGGATGTGGTGGTACGCTCTGAAAAGCCAGGGCTGCGTTCTCTATGGATTCGGCAGCTGAACAAATCGACCCAATTCTAACAAAACCCACCAGAAGTAGCTGTCCAATTTACACGTTAATAACTGTGTTAGCCTCACCATTATTTTTACTGTAAAATTCAGTCTAACATCTTCTGATTTTTTTTGCACCACCAACATAAGAGAACACTTGGTGCAAGTATATAGTTTGTTGTAAATCAAACCACAGGCAAGTCAAATCAGAATAGTGTGTAAAATATTTATGGTATTATTACAGATGCTATCTTAACTGAGGATAGATAGAGCATGTGACAAAAACAGTAAATACATAAAAAATATTCTTCCAGCTTCAGTCAAAAGAACAATCTTGCATCTGAGGTCTTTGTTTTCTGTTTCAACAAGTATTTTTACTTGAGTGATAAATGTTATATTTCTGCGTGGTGGATAGCACTTCCTTCCTAGCATAATCATCTAAAATAGTAGATCATTGTATTTGATGAAAAAGTATTTTAGTGCCTATATATTAACTGTTTGAATAAAATATAAAACGTAGTCTTATAATTCACTTCAAAATATGGAAAACGAAAGATCGCTTAATGCTTCCTAGCCTGGATATGTGATATGCTTTGTTATGGCCTGCAATGTCTTTGCTGAACACAGTCAAAGAAGTCAAAGAAGATGTGTTGCTTAAGTAATGCAAAATGTTCAGATTATGAGAAACATGAAATTACCACAGTAACTAAATATTGTGCTTATAAAGGATCCACACAAACGATTTCTGTACCATTTTAAAATGAGCGAACCTACCTAGTATCACAAGCGACAGATTATCTCATGGTGTTCAGGTTGTACAAAAATTATACACAATTATCCGGATTTCCTCTTGAACAAGACGATTATTATTACTTACACGGGCAAAATGGAATAACTTCCTTGTCAGTGCATGCATGTGATCATCCCCATTAATGCATTGCCAAAATAAAATGATTGAGACAGATCAAGCTCTTTCATCACCAGGGCAGACATTTTGAATCTTTGTTCTGCTGTAGTGAATGAGCATATGTGAAGGAGAAATTAATGCTCAAAAAAAATCCATTCTCCTGAGCCTGGCCATGACTCCATTCCAACATTGCTGGAAGTGCGAGCAAAATTCCAAGGCTAGCACAAGCAGTTTTTGCACTTATGTGGAGCAGTGGCCAGTCACCTTTCCATTTGCATGGATTGCATTATTGCAGCATGTCAGATTAAAATGTGGCCGTCGCTTGTTCTTTTTATAGAACTTCTTTTGCACTGCAAGTGTTTATATAGTTCAATTAGCAGCAATTGTGCCTCTGAGTTATAAGGTTCTGGGTTCAAATCCCACTCCAGGACCTGTGCACAAAAAAAATCAAAGCTGACACTGCAGTGCAGTAGGTGCTGCCCTTCAGATGGGATGTTAAACCAAGGCCTTATTTGCCCTCACAGATGGATATAAATGATTCTATGGCATTATTTTTAAAAAAAACAGGAGAGTTATCCCTGCTTTCCTGGCCAATATTTACCCCTCAATCAACATCATATTGGTCATTAACACATAGCTGTTTGTGGGAGTTTGCTGTGTGCAAATTGGTTGCTGTTTCCTATATTACAACAGCAACTACACTTCAAAATTCTTCATTGGCTGTGAAGTGCTTTGAGATGTCCAATGGTTGTGAAAAGTGCTAAATAAATGCAAATCTTCCATTTTCTTTTACATAGTCATAGCCAATGGCTTTCTGTGACAACACCTGATTCTATATTTCTCAATGTTAGCTAATTCTAATTTTTGGTGTTAACAAGGTAAAATCATGTTTGGGAAGTTATGTTCCTGAGGTTGAACCCTGCTATTTTAATGCAGAACGAGAGGCAAAAATAATTGGGTTTATAGACTTTCTTGACAGCGCGTGATTGGGTGAGGAAAAACCTGGCGGGCCAGGTTGGTTAAGTGAGAAATCTCTGTGTTATAATGTGACCTGTAATTGTGAAGCATGGTACCTGCAGGAATATGACATTGCAATGCCAACCAGGTCATGGTGCCAAATTTAAATCCCACTCTGACCCTCTCCCCAGTATTGGAGTGAATTGCATTGTCCACCAAATTAGCCCATGACCAATTGTTCCTTAAAGTTCAGAGCATGTTTTACAGTTGATTATCATTTAAATATTCCCATTTTTTCTGAGCCAGGTTTAACTCCAGGAAGCTGGTACCTATTTTTTCCACACTGAATTCATCACTATCAATTACACTGAATAAATCTATCCGTATTTCCATTAACGCAATAAAAATGGTACGCCCAGCATACAGTTTTTCACTGTTCCTTACTTCCGTCTCATATATGTATATGCAAATTTATTCTAATACTATGCAAATTATTGTATTCTAGGCAAATTTCTTCCACCTGATTTGGTCATTTATCCACTGATTACCTCAATTCAGATTTCTTCATTTTAAACAGTAGGAACAGTACCAAACAACTATTGTAAGTATTTTGTTTTTCTTTCATTATTTTATTTACTAGTGGATCTCCTGTGGCCTTGTTCACGGTTAATCAGAGGAAATGGTATTTAGCTGTATTTATTGTAATAGGGCAAAACATTGGAAAGATGGAGTGATGTGTGCCACAGTACCACTGCTGATGGAAGGAATCTTAAGGCTCATGGGAATAGGTGTTACTGTTTCATTTTGCTTCTATCAATTCTTCTTCAGTTCTCTGCTCAAGGGCAGGTCCTTGATGATTGTTCACCAAAGCAGTGAGTTTTTACTGTGGGGAGGGTGCAGAGGCAAGGCCTGAATCTGCCTCAGCCAGAACAGGGATCAAACCCCATGCTATTGGCATTAACCTGAGCCACAGGCTAGCCATCTGAGCTAAACAGGGCCCCCACCTTTACCAATATCTCAAAAGAATTACTAAGTCATTCCAGCAGGAAATAGGAGGTCTCAGAAAGTTTATATACTTAATTTCTTTACCTTTTTATGTTTCATCATTTTAAATTACTGCTTGGGTAGCTTCCTCCGATTGTTTCCTCCTCCCCTCCAGCCTTTACTCTGCCTCCCTATCTCCCTTTCCCTGTTTTCCACTTGGACATCTATGGCCAGGCCTGCCTATTGAACCTCTATCTTGCTCTCTACAACCCTAGCCATGCTCCAACCCACATGAGTTCCTTACTAACTATTTCCCGCAACTCCCAACCTCTTGGTTCATTTCCAGCTAGGCATCAAAATTGTAAACAGCAGCTCATCCTCACCAACATAAACATTGAAAATTCCCCATTCTCAAACCACCACATCACAAACCCACAACCCACAAGTGATTTATTTTACAAAAAAACTAATCAAGAAACATTTGCTTTGCTGTCTTTGAGCGGAACTGCTCAAATAGTCTTTCCAAATACTTTCACTGTAGATGTGCACTCCTCCCACACTGCTTCCTTTCTTCAGTTGCCTGCCTCTCTTTCAGACGGCCAAGCCTGATTCCTTACAGTTATTTTTCTGTTGGCTGGGTAGAGGCTTCACCAGTGATTCCCAAAATGTACCAGTGTCACTTTATGGACTACACTCCCAGAATATAACCTTAGCCTGTCTCCTGCCTGAGTCAAATTGCTTTTTATTTATGGCTGACAGCAAAACTGAGCATTCACAGAACTTGGCAGAACATGCCCTCCCCCTTCCTCTCCCTTCTGCCTTTTTATGATTGAAACCCTGGGGACTGACAATACCAAAACTTTAGGGGGTAGAAATTCATTTTTGCTTGCGCCATAAAACAAGGCGGAATCACAAGGGCTTCATTGGATTTGGACATTGGACAAGGTGTATACAGAGTGACCAATACAGGCACCGCTTGTCTTGCCATCAAAGATGAATTTCTACCGCTCAAGAAGTCTCTTTTAGGGCCCCTGAAGGTACCTAATTTTTTTGAACCACCAAAATATAATAAAACAGGACCTTTTAAGCTTCCTCTAGTGATATTGGTATATGAAAAATGTAACTAACTCTATACATGAGGTTATTTATTTGTGTAACTACAGCATGTTATGGGCATATATTTACTGACTTGTGTAACCGTGGTATATGTGAAAGGAACAAAGTTACATATTTTTAACATGTAGTGGGTTGGTAAAATATTATTTATTTGCATTACTGATTTTTTAAAATGTGCATCATGAGCAATGCCATGGGAGATCCAGTAGTGATAAATGGTTTTAGGCATAACATATTGACAGAAATACATGTCCATCATACTTCAGCCACCACATTTCAATGTGTAAAAAGTATTCAGTGTTAAAAAGCTAAAAGAGATTACTCTATTTCTGCTAGCTTATTGAATCTTGCTAATCATCCTAGAAGAAAAAAGACAGAAATTTACTAACAGTGCCAGTGCCTCAAAAGTTAGCTTACAGTTCATTGCAAGGTGGGCCTACTTAATACAGTTTCTCCGCTGTGTGCTTTTGTGGTGGTCTTAAAGTGATAGGCCGCTATAAACAACAAAAGCACGTAAAAATTATAACCCATTTTCAATCACTTTATTAAAGATAGTGACGGGAAGTTTCAAAAGTCTTTCCCAAGGTTGTTATTGCTTTACTATAGAGTGCATTCACCTCTGCACATGAGGTCGGCACGAAAACAATTCGTAGAGTGTCGTTGATCATTACCATGAGACCTCATTCACAGAAAACAAAACTGCGACATCGCTTGTATTATTGTTTGCTTATTTATGACGATTGTCAGATGTTTGGCCATCACACCTTTAAAGAGTAAGGGAATGATGTGTTTAGGTAATTTTTGCTGGGAGTTTTGTTCCCTGGGGCATATTATTTCACCCTGACCTGTTCTTATCCTTTTAATATTTGGCAAATGAGTTCTCTGATGCTTCCCTGGTGGAGGGAAGGGAAGTTTTCTGCATAAATGATACAGTTTCTGTGTAATTGTTTAAAAAAAGCAAAAGATATTTCAGCCTTGAAAATGCAGGACTTGTTTTTTTCCCCCAGATTTTATTTAGCCTTTTTTACCATTAAGTTATTGATTTAATGCTTCAAGCTAGTATTAGTCATTGTTTCCTTCTCTTGGCTGGCATCATTCTTTTTTAACATTTACTGTGGCTACACTTATTATTCATAGGTATTTAAAGGTTAACTCAGTGTACTGTTGCATAAGGCAATCTCTGTGTTCTTATAAAGAACTTTTGAAGCACAGCAATCAAAGGTGGCAATTTACACACAGCAAAGTCCCACAAATTACAATGAGGTGAATAACCCCTCCTTCAGGTACCATGCCCTAAGAAGGCATGGATGACCACAGACTTCCAATGGTTTGGTCCATGATTACATTTGGCAAAGTACTGCAGTAGTTTGGTGTTGCCTTCTGCAGTATGTCTGACCAGGAAACTCTCCCACTCTTACCTGAGATCAGGCATATTGGACAGGTTTACAGGCTGGTAATCAACCTGTTTGGCCACATTACAATTGCACCTTGTGTGGCCATCAAGTCCTGAAGTGAGAATTGAACCCAGAACTTCTGACCCAGAGGTAGGGATGCTACCACTGTGCCACAAGACCAGCAATGAATAGTTAGTGAGAGATCCATATCCCATGAATGAATTAAAAAAAAGATAAATGCTGGCTAGGACTATTCAAATAGTGTCATGGGATCTCCTACATCCATCCAAGCAATGGTTTAAAGTCTTATTTGATCAACACGACTTCTGACAATGTATTTGCTCAAATTCTGAAATGGGTAGTTAAATCCACAATCGGCTAACTGAGGGGCAAGACTGCTACCACTGAGAACCAAGGCTAACACACCTCAGACACAGGCATTTGGAGTACAGAAAGTTCACACCCTCTGTATATAGTGAAAGAATGAATGCAAAAGTTGCGCGCACACCAGGCAGAGTGGAATATGAGAAAACTGTTCAATGCACAAAAACAGGTGGCATTCATGAGAAGAGCTCATTGACTTTTACATTGGTGCTGTTTCAGTTTGAATTCTGGGTCACCGGTACTCGTGAGTTGGCTCATGGTGTTTACACGGCTAAATACAAGTTTCCTATTCCAGAAACAAATTTGTAGTCTCAGCTTTTTGCGATCTACCAGCCTAAGGGCGCTTTTAGAAAGTGGCCTGGCTTACAGCGCCAGTGTCCCAGAATCCTGCACTAGTATAATGGTTGCTTCTCCTCCACACAGCACAAGCCAGTGATACACGTGAAAGATTTTCCCCTTGTCATTCAGGTGTAAGACTGTTGTGGCAAACTGGCCACAGATTGCAGGAACAGCTGACTGTTCCTTCCTACAGAAATCACTGAAAATGAAAACAAGCCAGTTTCTATAATGGGTGCCTGATCCAAAACACCTGTTTCAGGCTGGGACAGTAAGTTGAAAAACTGCTCCCTGACCTCCAGTCACCTTTTGTAAAAATTTATTGTGCTAATTCATGCGAGCTTGAATCTTCGCAGAACTGCTGAAATACCCACTCTATTCTTAAAAAGGCTTCTGTGAGCAGTAAAGTTTCAAGGTTCTCTCTGGCATCTATTCAGATTTAACGGCAGCCTTCAGCATGTCAGCTCCCCACATAGACTTCCTCTCAGAGGCACGAATCATCAAGTTCAATTAACCAGTAGGAACTATTATTGATGCTCCCTCAAAGATAGTGCAGTGGTTATGTGACTGCACTAGTAATCCATGCGCACACATGTTCAAATCCTACTGTGCAGTTTGAGAATCTGAATTCAGAAAGAAACAATCTGGAATTAAAAAGCTGGTATCAGCCAAAAATGTGGTGATAAAAAAACTGTCAGATTATCATAAAAACCAACTGGTTCGTTAAAAATAAAATCTGCCATCCTTACCTGGTCTGACCTATGTATGACTCAATTAAGGACCACGTCAATGTGGTTGACTCTTAACTGCCCAGTGAAGAGGATCTACAAGCCATTCAGCTGAGCCAAACTGTTACAACTGCCCACATCCCAAGAATGAATAAAACTATGCAGTGTGAACCAGATTCCACCTTAGGAGTAGAATTGCCCCAGATTCACATTATGTGCAGTAGCAGGCATGAAAAACAACATTTTACCCGCTGGCTGTAATGGCGGGTTTTCGTGCTGTATCGTCCACTTTCCGCCTAATTAATTATGCAGCCACAGGAAACAAGCCATCTCGCTGGTGAGTGGCCTCTGAATCGCCGCCACGCCATCACCTCACCATTTCCTCACTCTGGGTGCCATGTCTAAACTGCAGCCTCACACACAGCCCAGGACTGCTCCAGTGAAGAAATGGCCCTGAAAGCCAAGAAGAGTTCAGTGACCTGTCATTGGAAAGCCTTTTAGAGGCCCGCTGTGATGTCCTCCACCCCCGCTCTGGCCACAGCAATCTTACCACTCCGATTTGGGAGGCAGTGGGCAGTGGTGGTCAGTGCCAATGCTGCACAGAAGAGGTTGGCCATCAAGTGCAGAAAGAGGATGAATGATCTCATCCATGCCGCCAGGGTAAGGCAACCATCTCATCATTCTAAACTCACACAATCACAAGGCCATCACACATTCACTGGCATCTCATTCTGCCAGCTTGAGGGACATCACCACTCACTCTCACACACAAACCCTCACATCTCCACCTGGCTTGATCTCCTTCGGAGACTGCCTCCTCAGCCCTCACCATCTTGAGGCCACTTGCACAGATCAACTTGTGCACACACACACCCTGGGATACCCTCCTTCCCCAGTAAGGCCCTTGCCCTGGAGCCTCTTCCCTTGTCTGAGGCCACTTCTACCCCTTCCCCAAGCAAGCCCTTCCCCTTCAGCTTTTGAAAAGCCACGCCTGCCTTATGGCTGGTCTGGAAGGCAGAGACTTGCCCTAAAAGTGATGCAAAGCATGGCGCTGATGCCCATGAGTGCTGCCCAAAGCAAGGTAGGCAAACAAACCTCGAAGTCCCGAGCAAAGTGTAGCTTGCCAGGTGCATGTTGCTTATGTACAGCTGTGAAACAGTTGGAGTCTGGATGATTCAGCGTAGGGGCGTGATTGTGGTGAGCAGGGCTTATAATGAGATGCTAAAGTATTGAAATTAAGTTCCCAATATTCAGTGGCAAGAACCACAGTCCACCATTGACAGATGGAGTGGATGATCGCAAACTGGTCTCACAATGGCTTAAAACCAATTTTTGGCCTTCTCGCCATATTTTTCGTACATGCCCGCCATGACGCCCGCCGTCAATGGGACCGGACGACTCCGCCCTACATCTATGTTGAGTTGGCTGATCTCAGGCAGTACAATCACAAGGGTGCCACAAGCGCTTTTAACATCACTGGGATAATAAGGGTGACCCCCTTCCTGATTGCTAGCTAAAGACTTCTGCTGGACATGTATATGTGAGTAAGAGAGGGAAGAGGAAGAGGAAGAGGAAGGAGAAGCAGGGAGGAGTTACTTGGAGCACCTTCACTCTGGGCAGGCTGTCCAAGATTGCCTGCTCAGACTCCAATTCCCATAGGACAACAACCCTTTAGCACCACTAGCCCACTGTTCTCCACCTAACCATCCATTACAGACCATCCCTTTGATGAGATCCTGCAATAAAAGCTGTCAACAATAATCTTTTCATTACATCTACATCTCTTGGTGCCTACCTTGTGGGTGCCTTTGCCTGTCCTAATGCTCTGATGCAGTGTTACTCCACTGGCTGCAGCATGGCTGGTGGAAGGCTGTTGACTTTCACTGCTGATGACTACAGGTGGCCTTGCAGGATGCCCTCTGGGTCTTGCGGGCCAGGATTTGGACTGCACTACCTTGGCATGGGTAGCAGCAGCCTGAGCTGGCAGGCTGACAGGCAACAGCAATGCACACTGGCAGTGATGGAAACACAAATGCTGCCATCCTGAGAAACGACTGCTGGTTTGTATTCCACAGAGTCACTGGCACTCCCATGGGATGGCACCTCAGCAACCCTCGTAATCTGTTGCAAGTTGGAGTGCTGAACTACTGTGGGAGCCTGCATGTCCCTTCAAGCGCTGAGATAAGCAAGCATGAAAGCAGCAGTCTGATCTCTTCTGCCTGTGCTACATTGGAAGCTGAGACATCAGCTACCAGAGACTGCATCATAACTGGGTCTACTTGGGATGGTCATCAATTCCATGCTAGAAAGGGTGAACTCTAAGATCTGCTTGATGCCCTGCGCCACTTTAGAGCTACCTGTCTCCCTGCCACTTGACAGTGACAGGAAGCTCTCTGGCAAGCTTGCCAAAGCACCAAATATCTCAATACACATGTTCATCAGCGTTCTTCTATGGGCTGCCCTGCTGAAGTCCACCTGAGTTCCCTAGAACAGAACTCACCTGCCACTTCGCCCTCTGGTGGTCTGGTATACTAGCTATCCAACCTCCCTGCCCTGCAGTCTGCTTGTGTTGGGTAACTCACCATGTGCTGATTCTGCCTCTATACTAGCATCTGAAGTATATGCAGTGCCAAAATCTGAGCTGATGGCTGTGAGTGCCAGGTTAATTGATGGGTCCTCTTCACCAGTGCCGTGGCATTGCTCCCACTCTTCCTCCTGGTGCTGCTGTGGCTAGGCAGGCATCGGTTTTTGGGTAAAAAAGCAGAAAATCAGAGGGGAAGGGGTGGGGAGGGGGAGGGGGAGTGGGTGTAAAGCAAGAGGTCCATGGTGATCTGCAGCTTTTTTTTTATTTGTTCATGGGATGTGGGTGTCACTGGCAAGGCCAGCATTTGTTGCCTATACATAATTGCTTGAGAATCTGGTGGTGAGCTGCCTTCTGGAACAGCTGCAGTTCATGTGGTGTAGGTACGCGCACAGTGCTGTTAGTGAGGGAGTTCCAGGATTTTGACACAGCGACATGGAAGGAACGTTCATAGAACATTCAGTCGCCCAAGACAGGATGGTGTATGGCTTGGAGGGGAACTAGCAGGTACTAATGTTCCCATGTGTCTGCTGCCACTGTTCTTTTAGGTGGTACAGGTCGCAGGTTTGGAAGGCGCTATCGAAGGAGCCTTGGCAGTTTGCTGCAGTGCATCTTGTAGATGGTGTACACTGCTGCCACTGTGTGCTGGTGGTGGACAGCATGAAGGTTTAAAGTGGTGAATGGGGTGCCAAACAAGTGGCTGCTTTGTCCTGGATGGTGTCGAGCTTCTTTATTGTTGTTGGAGCTGCACTCATCCAGGCAAGTAGAGAGTATTCCATCACACTTCTGACTTGTGCCCTGTAGATGGCGGACAGGCTTTGGGGAGTCAGGAGGTGAGTTACTCACTGCAGGATTCCCAGCCTCTGATCTGCTCCTGTACACCACAGTATTTACATGGCTGGTCCAGTTCAGTTTCTGGTCAATGGTAACTCCCAGATGCTTGCACGTCACCCCAGATAGCAGAACGAGGGTGAGGTAGGATTTGAGGAAGGGCATAATGCTGCCATCCTGAATGCAATTGCTGATGCTGGTTTCCATGGGCTCAATTGCAGCCAGTCTCATGATGCACAGTGGCATCTCCTCCATTGTGCTCAGGGGATGAAGCCTGTTCCCAATGGATTCAACTTTCCTCCCTTCTATTGTGGGTAACCTTGTCCAACAAGATACAGGGTAGAATGTTTGATTGAGTTGCAATGCGTTTGGGTGATGGGCTTGCCATTTCTAAATAGCAGTATGTTTATGGAGACAACAAAGGTGAGTGTGAGGCAGGCAGCATTGTATTGTGTGGAATGGTGAAATGGAGTACACTGTGACCTTTCCAGTCTGAACGCCAAAATCCACAAACACAAGATGTCCAGAATTTTTTCACCAGGCCCTGTAATTCTCAGACTCGCCACTCATGGCCCTGCAACAACCCTAGACCACTGGATCGATGCCTCCAAACAACAGGGGGCAGATGGTGAGCTGAAAGTGTTCTTTAATCATAGGAAATACCCTTCTCAGTGAGTGCTGAGCTTGCCTGGGATTAAGTGCAAAGGCCGAGGCCTCAGTGCCGGACTGACTGATGTGTCTGGAATGCGGGAAAAACCAGGAGGTCATGTGGTTGAGCTGAGAAGGTGAATGGCGGCTTCAAACTTTATTGTATTTCTGCTCCTTGCCCAGGATAGCAGTTCTGCATAGCAGATCCTGGCAACTAAAGTGGAGGAAGAGAGAGAGGCTGATTACTCTGTGTGTGTTTGTGTGTGTGTGTTGGGGATGGGGGGAGGATTGATTGTGTGTGTGTGGGGAGGGTAGAGCGACTGATTACTGTGTGTATGTGTGTGTTAAAATGGTGTCACATTGACAAATAGTTTCAGAAACACTGGTATAGAGGGTACCGATTAGGCAAGAACTTAAGATAGCTGCAAATGTCTTCAAATGTACACTATGAATGCATTGAGATTTACAAGCCTTAAAGAGCATTTACAAAGCAGTGTATTGTTTAACTGTTGATGATGCTCAATTTTATCCTGGGCCCCTGTGCATTAATGCATCAGCCCTATTTTCAAACGAATGGATTTGAAAACACATAGGGCAGAAAATTGCTCTCGTTGGGCAGGCGTGCACCCGACCCGTATGAGCGAGAAATGACATTGGGCGAGCGTCCCAATGTCATCGCGCACTCACGCGACATTTCGGTCGGCGGGCGCACTCAGGAGTCGGTAGCGTGTCCGCTGACAATTAACAGGCCTGTGAAGGCCATTAAAGTTCTAATTAAATGAAACTTTTTGCTGCCCATCCAACCTTACAGTTGGTGGGCAGGCAAAAAGGCCAAGCGGCCTTTGGATTTTTTGCAAAACCTCACCCACGGGCAGGATGACATTTCGATCAGCGATTGAGACAAAAAAAATTTTCAATCTCATTTGTAACGTGGCCCTGCTCATGTGACAGAGTCACATGAAGGGACATGTTATTAACATTTTTTAAATCTTTATTTTTTTATGTTCAAAACACTTCAGCTCCCTGAGGCAGCCCTACGCCTCAGGGAGCTTTTACTGCGCACACCCCCGTGCTCATGCACGAACTGCCGCGCTCTCCCTCCCCACCCCCTACGCAGGCAGTGCAGAGCGCTGCAGTGCGCGATTCTCACTGGCTGGCCGTTAATTGGCCATCCAGCGTGAAATGGCGGGCGGCAATCCGATTTGCGGCAGTTCCCGCTCCCCCCCCTTGCCGAGCCCGTCCAACGAATGGAAAATCCTAGCCATATTTTCATGTTTTAACACTAACTTTGGCATGTTTTATGCCCCAGATCCATATTTATATCTGGCCCACACACTTGTGGTTACGCATTTTGGAATGGTACTGGCACTCCATTTCTCCTCTTTCCAGATAGTTAACAGCAGCCTCTTTTCATTCAGTGGAGTTTCCCCTTCAGAGGGACAGATTGCCTTTATAAGCAGGAGGCTAGCTTGAACATGTGCTAACCTCGCACACTGTAGGCCACCCTGTTGAATACTCAGCCAGTCAGAGACACAAATTGTACTTGACTGCACGTAGAAATCATTTAATTTAGGAGGCAGCATGAAGTTTGCAAGCTGTCCGTCTCAACAGGAACAGGTGCAGGCAGATTGTGAATCATGACCCCCCCACCCCCCCCCCCCCCACCCCCACCCCCCCCCCCCCCCCACCCCCGCCAGCCCGATAACAGGCCTTAACAAATTCTATAATCCAGAACACTCTGAAATCCAGAAATGCCTCGGTCCCAAGCATTCAGCTGGAGCTGAGGTTACAGAATATCTGAATGTTAGGCATTAATACTCAATATAGGGGACTGTGGCTAGGGTATAGTGTATTGAGCTGCCTGAGAGCTTGGTGGCATGTTGGGTAGCCGATGTCATTTGAAGATTATTATGACCGGTTCCTGGGCAAACTCCACTGAATGAAAGCGGGTTGCTGTTGATTATCTGAAAAGAAGGGAAGTGGAGTACCAGTGCCATTCCAAATCTTTTGGAATGTGTAACCACAAGTGTGTGAACCGGATCTAAATATGTACCTGGGGCATAAAACATGCCAAAACTAGTGTTAAAACATGAAAGTATGTGTTTTCAAATCCAATCATTTGAAAATATGGCTGATTCATTAACACACAGGGGTCCAGAATAAAACTAAGCATCGCCAACAGTTAAACAATAAGCTGCTTTGTAAATGCTCTTTAAGGCTTATAAATCTCAATGCATTCATAGTGTACGTTTGAAGGCATTTGTTATGATCCACAAATTGTTAACTTCCCGAACAGGACCCCAGTTTTGTTATGCTCCCGGGTGAGGAGGAATAACCTGGCTCCCCTTTATCCAACCCCTTTGGTTGGTTGCAACATGATTGATTTAGAAAGGAATCCCTTCCCTCGTGGATACCTTTTCCCAGTCCAAATGTATTTATGTCTCAGAAATGGCAGATGTAGCCAGGCTTTCTTGAGTCAAAGAAAGAGTAAGTTTATAAGTTACTAAAAACCCTAGAAAAAAATGATTAAAAACACAACACACTTACACACAGATCAGAAATGAGAAGTTGAGTCCACAGATAAAAGTTTAAAAAGATATATGAATCAGCCTTTGGTTTTGTCTTTGAGAAGTAGATGGCGAAACATTGTGGCCGTTAAGTTGGGTGATTCTAGCAGAGCTGAGTTTGGCAGTTGAGCAGTAGGTTTGGAGACACTTGGTTCTGCAGGTTAACTGAAGGAGTTGTTCTGTTTCCTTTTTGACTGTGGCTTTGCTGACTTGCCTCCAACCAGAGAGAAATAAAGACTTTTACCTCCAAGCTGCAGGGATACCTAGTTGCTGTTCTTCTACTCTGACCTTCACAGCACACAATTGCACACCAGAACCAGAACACATTGATCAGGTTGGAAGCTGGCTTTTCAATCCTTTTTCTTGTGTATTCCTGGAAGGGAAAAACCATAAGGCCATAAGACGTAGGAGCAGAATTAGACCATTCGGCCCATCGGGTCTGCTCCGCCATTCAATGAGATCACGGTTGATCTTATAATCCTCAGCTCCGTTTTCCTGCCTTTTCCCCATAACCCTTGATTCCCTTACTGATTAAAAATCTGTCTATCTCAGCCTTTAATATACTGCAGCTTTCTTCAGTCTTTCTCCATTTAAATAATATTCAGCTCCTCTACTCTTCCTGCCAAAGTGCATAATCCTCACACTACCCCACATCATATTCCATCTGCCACGTTTTTGCCCACTCACTTAACCTGTCCATATCCCTCTGTAGACTCTTTGTGTCACCCTCACCACTCGCCTTCCCATCTATTTTTGTGTCATCCACAAACTTGGTGATAGTACATTCACTTCCCTCATCCAAGTTATTAACATATATTGTAAATAATTGAGGCCCCAGCACTGATCCCTGTGGCACTCCATTAGTTACAGGTTGCCATCCTGAAAATGCACCCCCCCCCCTCCCCCCCACTCCCCCAAACGTATCCCAACTCTGTCTTCTATTATTTAGCCAGCTAGTTAGCCTCTACAGCCCTCTGCGGTAAAGAATTCCACAGATTGACTACCCTCTGAAATAAGAAATTCCTCCTCATCTCTGTTTTAAATGGGTGACCCATTGCTCTGAGATTATGCCCTCTGGTCCTAGACTCTCCTGCAAGGAGAAACAACCTCTCAGCATCTACCCTGTCAAACCCTCTTAGAATCTTATATGTTTCAATAAGGTCGCCTCTCATTCTTCTAAACTCCAATGAGTACAACCTTCTGAAGCTCTCCTCAAAAGAAAATCCTTCCATCCTTGAGATCAACCTTGTGAACCTTCTCTGGACTTCCTCCAATGCCAGTATATCCTTCCTTAGATAAGGGGACCAAAACTGTTCACAGTATTCTAGGTGTGATCTAACCAGTGCCTTGTATAGTTTTAGCAAGACTTTCCTATGTTTATGCTCCATTTCCTTTGAAATAAAGGCCAACATTCCATTTACCTTACCTATCACCTGCTGAACTTGTATGCTAGCTTTTTGGGATTCTTGCACGAGGTCCCCCAAATCCCTCTGTGCTGCAGCTTTCTGCAATCTTTCTCCACTTAAATAATATTCAGCTCCTCTATTCTTCCTGCCAAAGTGCATAACGTCACATTTTCCCACATTATATTCCATCTACCACAATTTTTCCCATTCACTTAACCCGTCTATATCCCTCTGTAGACTCATTGTATCATCCTCACCACTTGCCTTTCTGCCTAGTTTTGTGTCATCCGCAAACTTAGCGATAGTACATTCTCTTCCCTCATCCAAGTCATTAATATATATTGTAAATAATTGTGGGCCCAGCACTGATCCCTGTGGCACTCAACTAGTTACAGGTTGCCATCCTGAAAACACTCCCCATATCCTAACTCTCTGTCTTCAATTAGTTAGCCAGCCCTCTATCCATGCTAATGTACTACCCCCAACACCATGGGCTCTTATTTTATTAAGTAGCCTTATGTGTGGTACTTGCAAACATGTCTTTTGCCCTGAATCTGCTTTTTTCAACTCAGATCATGTCCATATTCTGAGACATAAATCAACAGGAGATAGTTTCTGCTGAGATGGTAATCAGTCTCCATTGTCCCCGCAGCCACAGGAAATTAAAGTTCAGTCTTTTGCATTGCATCTCTCCCTTTCAAATGCCTCTGTCTGAAGTGGGCCTTGACATCTTTATAGGTGTGACATTCCAGGGCCTCTCTGGATTAGTCAGCCAAGTATAATCCACATAGGAATTTTCCAGAAAGGGGTTACTTTACAGTCTCAGCCAGCTTTTACTTGTGCGTCCTTTTAAAAAAAAAATGTATTCCTCAAAAACTTCAATATGCCTGTAAGTAACTCAGGCTGTGGTCCGCAGTCATGACGAGATGTATCCACTACCTGCATGAGTTCATTAAACTTCTTCTGGAACTGCTGCCAGGTCCCTGGGGCCAGGCTCTGGGAGTTGACCTCCATGACCACCTACTCCCATTATCTTGAGGTCCCCACAAAAACCTAGCCTTTTCTCCTGTTCGCACCCATGACTAAGGCCATATTTGTGAATCGCCATGCCCTCTCTCTGCCCTGGCACTCCATTTCTCCTCTTTCCAGATAGTCAACAGCAGCCTCTTTTCATTCAGTGGAGTTTCCCCTTCAGAGGGACAGATTGCCTTTATAAGCAGGAGGCTAGCTTGAACATGTGCTAACCTCGCACGTTGTAGGCCACCCTGTTGAATACTCAGCCAGTCAGAGACACAAATTATACTTGACTCCACGCAGAAATCATTTAATTGAGGAGGCGGCATGAAGTTTGTTTACTGCCCATCCCAACAGGCACAGGTGCAGGCAGATTGTGAATCATGACCTCCCTGCCCAATAACAGGCCTTAACAAATTTTTAACCCCGGACGTTAAAAAAAGTTCACACGTTGATCAACTCAGTGCACAAAGAAGAAACGCAACCTGGAGTCCTACCAGTTTCTGACAACATTGAACACATAACTTCCTCATTGATTCCAATTAAAAGCAGCATATTTGTTTTCGTAATTGTGCATTCTTCAGCACACCAATGTCTATTCAGCACTCATTGTAGACAGGGCCATTTTCACATGGTTAAAAATTGTACCAGATTTTCCGATCCTGAAACGAATATTCATCAATGAACAGCTAAATTAACCTGGCAGGTGGATTTGTTCTGCTGGCTCATTACTGTGGTTATAATTCTGTGATATCGCCTGGCCCCACCCTGCCTCAACTCATCTGCTGCTGAAGCCCTCTTTCACTGCCTATGTTACATCTAGACTTAACTATTTAAACGCACTCCTGACCAACCTCCCACATTCTACTGTCCACAAACTTGAGAGTATCCAAACTCTGCTGTCCGTGTTCGGAACAAATCCCTTTCACCCATCACCCCTGTGCTCACTGATCTGTTTGGGCTCCTGATTAAGCAATGCCCCTGTTTTAAGATCCTCATGCTTATTTTCAAATCCCTTCATGCCTCATCCCTCCCGATCTCTATAAACCCCTCCAGATCCACAATCCTTTGAGAAACTTTTCTCCTCTAATTCTGACCTCTTGCTTCTCCAGTTTTAATTGCTCCACCTATGGGAGTCATGCCATTAGCTTTTAAGGTCCTAAGCTCCAGAATTCCCTCCCTGCACCTCTCTACACATCCACCTCAATTTCCTCTTTTAAGGGGCTCCTTAATATGCTACCCCCACCTTAGAAGAAGCGGTAGCGTTAGTGGTATTGACATTGGACTAGTAACCCAGAGACTCAGGTTAATGCTCTGGGGATCTGGGTTTGAAGCCCACCATGGCAGTTGGTGAAATTTGAAGTCAATAAAAGCCTGAAATGAACTGGTTGGAGTCATACCTAACAGAAAGGAAGATGCTTGTGGTTGTTGGAGGTCAAAAAAAAATCACTTCAGTTCCAGGACATCACTGCAGGTCTTCCTCAGGGCATGTCCTAGGCCCAACCACATTCAGCTGCTTCATCAATGACCTTCCTTCCATCATAAGGTCCGAAGTGGGGATGTTCGCTGATGATTGCACAATGTTCAGCACCATTCGTGACTCCTCAGATACTGAAGCAGTCCATGTCCAAATGCAGCAAGAGCTGGACAATATCCAGGCTTGGGCTTACAAGTGGCAAGTAACATTTGTGCCACACAAGTGCCAGGGAATGACCATCTTGAACAAGATAGATTATAACCATTGCCTCTTGACATTCAATGGCATTGACATTGCTAAATCCCCCACTATCAACATCCTGGGGGATACCATTGACAAGAAACTGAACTGGACTAGCCATATAAATGCTATGACTATAAGAGCAGGTCAGATGTTAGGAATCCTGTGACGGGTAACTCACCTCCTGACTCCCCAAAGCCTGCCACCATCTACAAGGCACAAGTCAGGAGAGTGATGGAACACTCTCCAATTGCCTGGATGAATGCAGCTCCCACAACACTCAACAAGCTTGACACCATCCAGGACAAAGCAGCCTGCTTGATTGGCACCCCATCCACAAACATTCACTCCCTCCACCACCAATGCACAGTAGCAGCAGTGTGTACCATCTACAAGTTGTACTGCGGGAACTCACCAAGGCTCCTTAGACAGCACCTTCCAAACATACGAACATATGAAAATACGAATGAGGAGCAGGACCACTGCCACCTTGAAGGACAAGGGCAGCAGATAGATGGGAACACCACCACCTGGAAGTTCCCCTCCAAGCCACTCACCATCCTGACTTGGAAATATATCGCTGGTCCTTCACTGTCGCCGGGTCAAAATCCTGGAACTCCCTTCCTAACAGCACTGTAGGTGTACCTACACCACATGGACTGCAGCGGCTCAAGAAGGCAGCTCACCACCCCCTTCTCACGGGCAATTAAGGATGAGCAATAAATGCTGGCCCAGCCAGCGATGCTCACATCGCATGAATAAATTTAAAAAACCTCTTTGACCAAGCTTTTGGTCATCTGCCGTAATATCACCGTATGTCATTTGTTGTTAGATTCTTGTTTGATGATGCTTGTCATGTGACTTGGGACATTTTCAAACATTAAATGTGCTATATAAGGGCAAGTTCTTTTTGTTTATGTTGAAGACAAAGTTGCTTGATTACACAATCCATCTTTGTATTTTTAGTAATAAGTTTTGTCAAACTCGCGAATTCTGCTTTGTAATGCTCCAGTGAAGTGCCTTGGGAAGTTTTATTACATTAAAGACATTATAAAAATACCGCTTGCTGTTGAAGTTACTTACTTCAGCAACAAAAAACAAAAAATTCCAGAGACACTCAGCAGGTCAAGCAGTATGAGTTGAGAACACACAAGTCAGTTGATGTTTCAGGTATAAACTCTTCCTCAAATGTACATTATTCAAGTAGATTTGGTGAAGGCTGAAAGACTAACGTATAGCAATCTAAAGCTGTTGATGTTAGTGCTGCAGTTTTGAAAGGCGTACAGAACAGAGCTTCCCCCCAAATTAACCTTTGAGCTTTCTACTCTGAGAGTGATTTCAAAGTTCTGGATTGAGCAATGCATTGGGCCAGATAATTGTTTGTAGTCAGGGATGGAATCAGGTTAAATAAGCCTTTTCCAAACCTCTTGCAGCTCTGCAGGCTTTGAATTTATGGCAGATCCCTTTACAGCTGCTGCGTTCTGCAGAAAACAATGATCTAAGTCCTGAACTTTTCGTTTTATTTCTGAGCGACTTAAAATTGCATTGCAGGCCGAAATGGTAATCCAATGCTTCATCCAGGGAAGGGTTGACCTTGATTGAGGCCACCTTTATGCTTAAAAAACAAACTTTATGCAGAAGCATTCTGCAATTTTATGGGCACAAAAGTCCTCTGGAATTTAACCCATTTGTACTCTGGTGCAGCACAGGCAGCTGCATTACCCAGTTGCACACATGGGGCAGAATTTTACGGGAATAAGATAGCGCACGATGATGTCGGGCGAGCCTCCCGATGTCATCACGCACTCGCGCGATATTTCGGTAGGTGGGTGCGTGCGAGAGTTGGCAGCGCGCCCGCCGACAATTAAGAGGCCTATTAAGGACATTAAAGTAGCAATGAATTTGTATTTTTTGCTGCCCGTCCAACCTTACGGTTGGCAGGCAGGCGAATAGACCGGGCGGCCTTTGCATTTTTTAGGAAACCTCATCCAGGGGTAGGATGAGGTTTCCAACAGTAATTTTTTAAACATCAATTTTAATATGTCCCTGTTCATGTGAATTAGTCACGTGTGGGGTCATGTTTCCCTTATTTCTAAAATCTTTATTTTTCATAGTAAAATTCTTCAGCTCCCTGAGACAGCTCTGTGCCTTCAAGGAGCTTTCAGTGCGCGTTCCCCCACACCTACGCAGGCTTTAACGCTCGGTCCTCCCACCTCCCACCCTGGCGACGCTGAGGCTCTCAGCGCGCGTTTCACGCTGGCTGGCCATTAATTGGCCAGCCAGTGTGAAATTGCAGTCGGGGGCCGACGATGGGCAGTGGTCCATTTCGCAGCTGGTCCCGGGCCTGCCCGCCGCGCCCGCCCGATGAAGGGAAAGTCCTGCCCATGGTGGGCGCAACATTCCATGCCCGCCGGCGTTGGGCGTGATCGGTGCCGTGAGCGGACAATATGGCACAATCGGTTTTACGACAGTGGGAAACCAGTCCGTGGTCGTCCGCTCAGCCCTCCGATGGGCCGCGTTTCCCACCATCGGACGTTGGGAACATCATTGTAACACATCAGCATATCATTATCAGGCCAGCCTTCCGGAATCATCTCCTCCCGCACCCCCTCCCCACCCCCAGCTGGGTTGTCCATCCACATGTTGACATTTTTCACAACAGCACATAAAAGGCATGCACTTGGTGGCCTGCGCTTTGAGGGGAACTCGGAGGTGAGTACACAGTAACGTTCTGCAGTGCTTGCCAGGGTCACCTGTTGGACTTCAAGCTTGAGGGACGTTGGGGGCCGGGGTTAAGGGCAGCTCAGCCATTGAGGCAACTTGTGGGCGAGGGGGCCAAGGGCCTGCCATTGAATGTAGCGCACAAGCATGCGGGGTGGGGGGGCAGAAGGGTGGGCGAGGGAAGTGGCCATGCATTCAGGAAACCTGTAGAAAGTGACCACTCCCCTGCAACTGAGACAGTTCAGGCGCAGCTATATTGATATGATTGGGACAAAAACAAAAATAGCTGGAAAAACTCAACAGATCTGACAGCATCTGCGGAGAGGAACACAGTTAACGTTTCGTGTCCGTATGACTCTTCATCAGAGTTCTGAGTTAACTGTGTTCCTCTCCGCAGATGCTGTCAGACCTGCTGAGTTTTTCCAGCTATTTTTGTTTTTGTTTCAGATTTCCAGCATCCGCAGTTTTTTGCTTTTATCTTATTGATATGATTGGGGTCGGGCTCCTGGTGTATCTGCCCACTCAAGCAATGCAAGGGAATCAAATTGCCACCAAGTGCTCCAAAGCTTTTCACCCTCCTCCTACCACCTTCCTCCCCATCACTGCTCCCCCCACCCCTGACCCCTGCCGCCCCACCGAACAGAATGCAAAGTCATGAGCATTTTAGTGGCAGAAAAGTTGGACCACTGCACACATTGTACAATCTCCTCACTAAAGCTGGCCATAGAGCATCTGGAGGTGCTCACAGCCCCTTGCAATGTCAGCATCCCGGTTTGGACCAGCCTTCCCCATGGTTCAAGCTAACAGTGCAGCAATGCAGCGTGGGTTAGGAGAATGCCTTTGCCTGAGTTGGGAGCACAGCGTGCGGTCCAATGGGCGAATCTGCCACCAATCGGTTGGGTGGACTGGGGCGGAGGTGGTGGGGTTTCGGGCAGCCATGCAGCGCACTAATCTCTGGCCAATCAAGTGGTGGCCAGCACTCTCTGGGAATCATTAAGGGGCCTTCACAGTTAACCAGTGCAGGCTTTTAGTACACCCATGCTAACCACGTGTCTCTCTCTTTCATCCTGTAGGAGGAGTAGATCAGGAGAATGGAGCCTGGTGAATTAGCTGTGTGCCTGATGGCCTACAGAGAGCGAAGACGACGGAGGAGAGAGCGACTGAGGCTCCTGGCTGCACAGGGGCTGGAGCAGCAGCCTCAGGAAGAAGTGGCAGCTGGGGCTCTCACATACACCGCCAAAGCCATCACTGGTCGGCGCCTAGCTACACCCAGGGTCTATGGATGCCACCTTTCATTCCTGCAGATGACCGAGAACCAGTGTCGCCGAAGACTGCACATGTCTAGGAAACTGGTCTCTCACATCTGCCAGCTGCTGCAGGGTTAAGCGCCACAGGGACATGGAGGGCATCCACTGCCAGTGGCCGTGAAAGAGACCATAGCACTCAATTTCTATGCTAGTGGCTCCTTTCAGGGCTCCACAGGTGACCTCTGTGAGATATCACAAGCTACCACCCACAAATACATCTATGAGGTCACAGATTCCATCTTCACGAGGGCACACAACTTTATGCATTTTGCATGGGACCAGGACAGCCAGGATGTAAGAACGATTGGGTTTGCCCAGATCTCGGGTTTCCCACAGCTTCAGGGTGCAATTGACTGCACCCATGTGGTGCTCAGATCTCCAACGCAACACATGGTGAACTACATCAACTGCAAAGGCTTCCATTCGCTGAATGTGCAGCTGGTGTGCGACCACCAGAAATGCATCCTGCAGGTGTGCGCACGGTTTCCAGGGAGTGTGCACGATGCCTACATCCTGAGTTGCTCGCAGACCCCTGCAGTCTTCCAGGGTCCACAAAAGCTGCAGGGATGGCTCCTCAGGGACAAGGGCTACCCACAGAGGCCGTGGCTGATGACACCCGTGCAGCAGCCTCAGACTGCAGCAGAGCAACACTATAATGAGGCTCATGCTGCAACTGGCAACTTGGTGGAGCAGACCTGGGATGCTGAAGATGAGGTTCCAGTGCCGGACCAGTCTGGTGGAGCCCTGCAATATAATCTGCAGAAGGTGTCACACATCGTCGTCGTCTGCTGCGCCCTTTACAACCTGGCGCTGCAATGGGGAGACAAACTGTCTAAGGAGGAGGTGGAGGAGCTGCACATCTCTGATGAGGAGGACGCCAACGGGGGTGGGAGTGAGGAGGTCCTTGGAGCCGACGATGACAGGGGTGAGGCTCTCACACTGGCTACATGAGGCAGGCACTTGGGGCCCTCATAGCTGCTAGATTTGTGGAGGATGATGATGACATGCAGTGAGGTGACCCCATAGATCCTCACATCACATCTGTAAACGTTTGACTCCAGACTGGCTTATGGCAGCACGAATACCCTCTGTGAGAATGCTCCTGTCATGGAGATGCAGTGGAGACCCTAATAGTCACTCGATTGCTGGAGGATGATGACAACATGCAGTGAGGACACTCCATAGATCTTCACACAGCCTCTGAGAATGTCTGACTCCTGTCTGGCCGAGGGCAGCTCACTTGCGCTCCATGATCAGGGCAATCTCAGAGACACAGCCATGAAACTTTAGAAGCATCTGATCCTTTGTCCACCTTTAGCACCAGAGCCCTTCAGGAGCACAGCGTCAATAATCACAGATGCTGAAGAGATGGGGGCCAGCCCCAGCTTAAAGGTGCTGAGAGCACACAGAGAGAATGAGAGAACTCTGTGATGCCTGTCCACTACATTCTGGCAGCAATGACTAGCATCGCCAAGATGCAGGCATCAGTAATGTTTCCAGGGAGTGCGAGGCCGGACCATCACTGTGATCTGGAGGCCGCATAGAGCACAGGGAAGAGGTCCTGGACTGAGATACCTGCCTTTATCTTGTGCAGAAAGGTTTCACATCTGAGTGACAAGAACACTGCTCATCAGAACAAGGAGCCATAGGCAGGGAGACATTCTTGGGAGTTTATTGACAATAGTGAACATTTTGTACAAGTGATTAACACCCGTGCCCAGGCTGTGCAACTCATTCTTCATAACTTTCCTAACCCTGCCGCTACACCCTCAGCAGAGGTGGAGGCAGCCTGCTGACTGTGATGCCCTGTCTGTGATGAGTTTGGTGGGCATCCTCTGGAAGGCCAAGACTTGGAAGGCATCGGCCTGCTTTTTGGGTCCTGCTGTGTGGCAGTGGTACCCTCCTTGGCCTGTGGAGCTGGAGCTGCTGAGGTCACAGGAAGAGGGGATTCGGATGGCTGGACACTCTCGGAGTCACCTGGGTGGATGTCCCCAGAGTGTGCACCTGTTGATCCTCCTCCCTATGGGCGCCTGAGGCCCCCAGACTGACTCCTTGAGGAGAAAGAGTAGCTGAAGTGAGATCGAGCTGCCCAGCACCCCTCACATGCACAAACTGTTGGAGGCCAACTATAGCCTCAGCGATGGAGTTGAGCCCACGCAGCAGTGCAGAAGCGACCTCCTGGAACAAGGTCCATGTGGCTGCCGCCATCCTACCAGTCTTGACCTTGGTGCGTTGGCATGCCGGCGCTATCACCTCAGCCTGAAGGTGGACGGACTCTTCCATTGTGCCTTGCAATCTGAGGAGTGTAGCGGACATCCCTTCCTGCTGTCCCCAAGATTGCCTTTGCAGCTCCAGCAACTGTGACATAACTGAGTCCAGAGGCTTGTCATCTGACTCGGACTCAACAAATTTCTGGCTTCCAGTAGTCCTCCAAGTGCCGGAACACCTGGGGAGTCCCTGCCGCTGCCTGCAGTGGATCAGAAAGTGCGATGTGCTCACCAGATTGTGATCCCAAGGATATTCTAAAGCTAGGTCCCACCGAGGTATGTGCCTCTGTGCTGGTGGAGGGTGTGGGTGAATGCTGTGATGAGGGGTGCCTCCAGATTCCTCTCCAGAGGTTTCTTTGGGGCTTGATTGGAGGCCCTGGGTCATGATCTCTCTTGGCTCTTTCCCAGCTGTGCCTGATGAAGCAAAATGAGATAATTAGTGCATGACAGTGGCCTGTAAAACAAGACACATCACTCACAGCATGATTGTCTAATGGAAGTTGCACTGTTGGACCCTCACTTGGTAGAGCACCATCAACCTCACCGTCAGCACAGGACCAGGCCCGGTAATCGCTGGCCAGCTGGATGGCTCTGTTTTCAAAGTTGGTGGGGACCTTGATCTCAGGCATTCCTCCACCAGTCTGTGACATTTCCCTCTTGTGTGCCAGCTTCTCCTGCATGAATAGAGATGGAGGGTGTAAGCAGGCGCCTACCAGGGCAGATAAAAAGTATGCCTGGCATGTGTGGGTGGTGAGTGATCCCATGGACGGGATGAGGAAAATGAAGGTGTGTGTGTTAGAGAGTAAATGGTGATGTCCCTTGAAGTGGTAGTGAATGAGGACCCTGTAGATGTGTGATGGGTTTGTGAGTGTGTGAGTTGAGAGCGACGGAATGGAGGAGATCATTCATCCTCTTGCGGCACAGGGTGGCTGTCCTCTTTTGAAGGCTGTTGACGCTGACCATCGCTGCCATCACCTCCCAAGCCTAATTGGTGATGCCGCTGCCCATCCTCTGGGCAGAGTGGTGGTATAGAACATCCTGGCAGACTCCACTGCATCCAAAAGGCATTCCAGAGACGTGTTGTTGAAGTCTTTTTGCCTTTCGGGGCCATCTTATCTTCCATGCAGCAGTGGTGGTCTGGAAGCACTGAGATGTGTGCTTGCGGCTGGACTTTAAATATGGCGCCCAGCGTGATGAAATGGCGAGGTGATGGCGGGCGAGCGAATGAGAGCCTGCCCGCCATGGACCAATGTCTTTCCTGGGAGCGCATGAATAATTTGGCGGGTTTGAGATGATACGGTGTAAAAAACCCCCATTGCGGCCGGCGGGTAAAACATTGTTTTACCCGCCTGCTTGCACACTTAGTGCAAACCTGGGACAATTCCACCCAGTACCTTCTAATGTGAGCAGCAGTTTGAAAATGATGGGAACAAAAAGGTCAGTGTAGGCTAGCAAGTATAAAGCTCAACTGCTTGGCTGTAGAAGCAGCCGGCGGGTTCAGTAGCCAGAAGCCAACAGTCTTTGTCGGCATTTACATTTACATTGGGTCCCTCTGCCACCGTGACTATGTTGTCTCCGAAGAACATGACTGTTGTTCCACTTCATGTATGTCACAGCATTGGTGCTGTTGGCAGGGCAGAGTTGAAATATGGAGGCTGTTTAAACGTTGTTTCCCGTTCTATAAACCACGCTTATGACATTGAAATCTGTAAAATTTGAATTTTTCTGTACAAAATGCAAATACTACCAAGGCACTGTAAGTATTTTGCAACAAGCATAGTCTACAGCAAGAATGAAAGAGAACACCATTCTGAGAATTGGCCGTACTGCTTTATACGTTATCAAGTACAGCAGAAGTTAAGAATACTTACAAAAAACAGTGTTGATGATAAGGTGAGACAACCGAAATTGGGAGGAGGGGAATGTGGAGCATAAACACTGACATTGAGCAGTTGGGCTGAATGGCCTATTGCTGTGCTGTAAAACTCAATGTAAAACCAAAATGTCAATAAACAAACAAATTGACAGGTCAGTTAATGACTGCTCAATCTTGCCAACCATAAGGTGAAATGTTTAGGCTGGAAATATTCAATATCAGGAAAGTAGAAATGGAAAAAAAAATGAATCGACTGGGGACAGGCGTGAGAAAAGATCTTTGGAAACTAATGTTTCTGTTGTTTGGTGCCGGCCGCCCGTGAAGACTAACGTTTTCTGAAAATACCTTGTGATGGTTACCTGTGGTTCACCTAGACTGATTTGATCACAGGAATAATAAGTTCAAAAGATTGACAGTTGACTCACCGAAAGATGAGGAAAAATAAATTGCAACTCACCAGCACAATGGGGCCGTAGAAATAAAGGTGGCACAAACAACTTTCTGAATTATTGGATTGAACTGAAATGTTTGAAAATAAATCAAGGGCAGAATTTTACATTCCGCAGGTGCGACCCGAACGGATGTAAAATTGCGTGAGATGACGTCGGGCGAGCGTCCCGACATCATCGCGCACTCGCGTGATATTTCGCTCGGCGGGCGCACGTGGCAGTCGGAGGTGCGCCCACCGACAATTAAGCGGGCAATTAAGCCCGTTCATGGCGCAGTTGTCTGCGATTTTCCGTGGCTCGTCCAACCTCACGGTTGGCAGATGGTCCCATTGTCCAGGCGGCCTTTACATTTTTGATGAAACCTCATCCAAGGGCGGGATGGAATCTCCGTTATGAAATAAAATAAAAAGGAATATCCGGGGCAGAATTTTTACAAGGTGTGCTTTCATTGTGCTGCATGGACACTTTTTTTTTGCAGCATTTTTGTGCTTTATTTTATTTTTTGCAGGCCTGCAGCTCCCTAAGGCAGCTGTCTGCCTTCAGGGCGATCTCTCAAATTGCTCACCCCGTGCCTGCGGTGATGTTGCTGCCTGCCCTCTTCCCGCCCCCACCCTGGCAGCGCTGAGCTTTTCAGCGCGCGTTTCATGCTGGCTGGCTGTTAATTGGCCAGCCAGCCTCAAATCGCAATCCAGGGGTCAATCGCAGTCGGGGGCCCGTTTCCCGACAGCTCCCAGGCCCGCCAATCGCACACGCTCGACGAGGGAAAAATTCAGGCCGGAGTACATACCCTGATGGTTAACCTTCAGTTGCTAATAGATGTCGCAGTAATGGTATATAAATACGTAGGGCAGAATTTTCTGCCCCTCGGGCGGGCGGGCCCGACCCAATTCTCGGCAGGCGGGGAGACGATACCCGCCGGAGAAGTGGGCCCCGCAGCCATTTTAAGTGGGCAGGCCAATTAAGGCCCGCCCAGCGTGACGTCCGGCGGGAGGCGCTATGCTCTTCCTGTGCAGGTGGGGTGGGGGTGGGGGGGGGCGGTGGGGGATTCCCCAAAAGCGAGAGTGCGCTCTTTTGCGCATGCGCACGGAAGACACACATCTCCCTGGGGCTAAGTGCTGTCTCAGGGAGATCGCTGACATCTGCATAAATAGAAAAATAAAAAAATCCTTACCATGTCCCCCTCATGTGACGATGTCACACGAGATGGGACATGTTAATAAATTTCACTGAAACTTTAATAAACTTTTTTTAACCCTACATGAAACCTCACCCCGCCAGTGAATGTGGTTTCATGTTTTTTCTAGTTGCTGCCGGGGCTCCTGGCCTGCCCACCAGCCTTAAGGTGGGATGGGCAGGGCCTTTAATTATTTTAATTATCCTGTCAATGGCCTCAATTGGCCATTGACAGGTCGGCGGGCGCACAGCTGATCCTGCGTCGGCGAACGGGCCCTGTCCCCTGCTCGCCGACAGAAAAATTCAGTCCATATTGTGGGGAAGGGAACAAGATCAACATTATAAAGTAGTCCCTTTGTCTAGCTGTACATTCATATATATTATTATAGACACACGCTTGATGTTCTCAGTTGTCATCTTACATGGATTGCAATAGCACCGGATTTGGCATTTTATCACAGCCCTAATGTTCTAATTCCACGGGATTGGCTTTAAAGGGAGGAATCGTCCTCGATTTGCACTAAGTGCGGTAGTGGGCATGAAAAGAGACGTTTTACCCGCCGGCCTTAATGGTGGGTTTTGGCGCTGTACCATCCCCTTCCTGGTGCGTCCCACCTCATTAATAATGCATTTATGGGAAACATATCAGATCGCTGGCGGACTGGCTCAGATTTGCCCAACAGGCCATGACCCCAACGCTTCCTCGCTTCGGGTGCCATATTTAAAGTGCACCAGAGCGCAGCCTACTTCATGTCTACAGACCAAGACTATTCCAGGTGACAGATGGCCCTGAAGGCAAAGCTGACCGCAGCACCCAAATTTAGTGACGCCGCTCTGGGGCGTCTGCTGGACACAGTGGAAGGCCACCATGATGTTTTCTACCCCCACTCTGGGTGCAGGCAGTCCACCAGAGTCCTGGGAGGTGGTGGCAGCGGCAGTCAGCGCTGATGGAGCACAGGCGGTCAGCCATCCAGTGAAGGAAGAGGATAAATGCTCTCATCTGTTCCACCAGGATAAGTCAACCACCTCATCACTCTCAACACACACTCCCAAACCCATCACACGTCCACAGAGATCTCACATTTCAAGGGCTCAAGGGACAACACCACTAACGCGCACACACAACCTCACATCTCCATCAGGTTCATATCCTCTCAAACTTGCATCCTCATCCTGTCCATGGCTCCGCTCACCACACAAACGTCCACGCAGTGCCATGCGTCTTGCTCACACTCTCTCCATCTGTATTCATGCAGGAGAACCTGGCTCACAGCAGCAGGGAAAGGTCCTAGGCTGGAGGTGGAGTGGTCTACTTCTGCTCCTACATCTTATGGTCGACATTAGGTCCATCACTCACTTTGAGGAGCGTGCCATCATGCTGGCTGGTGAGGACATGGACCGTGCCTGTGGTGACAGTGAGGTCAGTGGTGAAAACCCACATGAGGATCCTGTACCACATCATCCCTCAACACAACTGTAAGTGTTCTCTCTCCTGATTTTGACTCTGCTGCCATAGACTAATTATCTCTACTTTGGTTCACAGGGAGCTCTGCCAAGTGACCGACACCCTCAGCCAGCCAGTCCCACAGCTCCATCCAGGTCCTCACCTCCAGCCAAGAAGACACCTCCTCCATTAAAGAGCTGGAAATAAGCAGCCTGGAAGACCCGTCACAGTGTTTACCCACACCCTCCACCAGCGCAGAGACACACACTTCTGTGGGACCTAGATCTAGAGCAGGCTCAGGTTCACAATCTGGCAGCCACCACATGGACATGTGTCCGCAGCAAGCAGAGGCAGGTTCAGCCGAGCTCCCCGGCACTCAGAGGACTGCTGGGGAAGAGGCATCTGTGAGGTCCGAGTCAGATAATGAACCTCTGGATTTGGCCTTCCAACTCATCATGGAGAGTCAGCAGAAGGCTGGGGAACATCACACAGAGCTGGTGGAAGCCCTCGACAGAGTGACACCAAGTTGGAGGAGTGCGTCCGCCTGCTCTCTGAAGAAGTGGTGCCCACATGTGTTCATGGAGGTCTCCATGGGAAGGATGATGGACACCGAGGAGACCCTGGTCCAGGAGAATGTGGAGATGCACACAGACCTGCACTCAATTGCGGTAGCCATGGGTGAGTTCCTGCAGTGGCAAATTGAGAGGGAAACAGGGCACCTTGACATCCCTCCAGGTGCTCCTTCCTCTCATAGAGTCAGGCCAGAGCCCTTAGGCACCCGAAGGGAGGAGGAGCAGCAGCTGGACACCCCTGGGTCATCCACTCAGGAATCTCAGAGGCTGTCTGCCCCCTCTGAGCCCCCTTTTCCTCTGATCGTCTCAACTTCATCCTCTGTCACTGCAGAGGGAGCAACTGGCCCACAGGAGGACAGCCAAAGCAAACAGGGGCCCTCAAGACCTCAGCTCTCCAGGGGACACACGCCAAAGTCATCAGAGGCAACAGGGCCAACCATTGCACAGGCTGTCTCCACCCCTCCTACGGATGCCAGGGCAGCACCTAGAAGTGGTAGGCCTAGAAAAGTTTAAAAATTCTGATCGCAAGTGGTTGCACGGGTGAACACATTTTGTCACTATATAATCTGAAACTATATTCACTTTCACTCAGGATGGGGTAGACTGTAATGGGGAAAAGTACATGGGTGACTGGGGGAGTAGAAAGGATGAGGGAGCTTATGAGAAACTTGACTATGACCATGTTTTTCAAATCGAAAGTTAGCAGAACCTGGTGTTGGACGGGTACAGGCGCTGCACGGGAGTGTGGTCAGTGGGTGGGCGGAGATACAGGTCAGCTCAGATGGGCAACTGAAAGAGAACCCCAGCAGGCAACACTGAAAATGCTCAGGACAGTGAGATGAGTGTGATGGAGGGAAGATCTGCTTACATGGGAGAGTGCTTACACGAGGCTCCGAAAGGCCCCGCCATATACACTTCTCCCTCACAATCACTCGTGGTCCAGTTGTGTGCAGCTAAACTGCTAGTTGGGTGCGGGGGATGTAGGGGGAGGACTCGTGGAGCCTGTAAATGAAGCTGAAAGACAACACTACACATTATTCAGTGAAAGTGCCTGCTCACACCCACCACGATGCCCCATGTCAATGGGAGCAGGTGATTCCAGCCATAACTTATTGCACAAGGCAGGTCCAGGGTGTACGCTGAGGCGAGGGAGACTTACAAACTCACATAGAAAGGCCCAGAGAGCTTTTGATTTGTGGGTCTCACTTAAATATTCAGGTGCAAACCCCCAGCTGAGCCCTGCAGGAATATTTGGGTGGCAGGAAGCCATCTCCAGGGACCCATGGAAATTGTCCCCTGCAGTCAAGAAAAGATTGCGTGGTGGGGTGGGGGGAGGGTCGAGTGATTGGGAGAGAGCTGGAAGGCTGAGGCAAGGGAAACCCAAAGTTTCCTCACCCTCCCAAGGAGCAATTCAGCTCCTCCTGTCCCCCATGGAAGCTTAAAATAAATGTCAATGTTCCCCCTGTCCTCTGACCCTCGAGGCAGCTGCCTGCAGTTTTGATCTGGCAGGGAAGCCACCATTAACCACCCAGCGAACCTCCAGCTCTGCTCAGGCCTCAGTTTGAAATTGTTGTTCAGTCCCCAGTTGAAATCTTTAGAACCCAATCTGCAATTTCAAAGTGGACCCCGTCGATGGGTGTCCCTGCCATCAGTAAGTTAAATTACAGTCGGTCACTTAGGAGTGAGAACGGAGTTGTTAAGGCCTGGCTCCATTTTAACTGCCTAGTTTCCCCCAAGTGAGGTGAGTTATAAATTGAGGGCATTGGTATTTTAATTTCACAACAGGTATGCAGTATTATTCTTCAGTTAAGTTATACTTTGTTTCTTCTATTATATTCTCTCTCTGCTTTTTTCACCATGCACTTTTCCATTGGTATCTCTCTTTTATTCCCTCCTGCTTTTTGCTCATTTAGCCGTGCTACCAAAAGGCGTTTGATAATGTGCCACCTAACAGTGTTGTCAACTAAGTTAAAGCCTATGGAATGAAAGGGACACTGGCAGAGTGGCTAGGAGGGTAACTGAGTGACAGGAAACAGAAAGTAGTGGTGAATGGCTGTTTGAGGTTCCACAGGGGTTAATGGTACTAGCACCACTGCTCTCTTTGATACATGTTAATGACCTAGACTTGGGTGTAGGGGACATAATTTCAATATTTACACAGTTGACACAAAGTTTGGAAATATTGTGAACTGTAAAGGATGATAGTGATAAAACGCAAGAGAACATTGCGATGGAATCCATAGTTTCAAAGTTTGTATTTTTTGAGAGATACCCTAACTGAAAAGGGAAACTGAGAAAGGAAACTGACCCCCCACCCTCCCCCCAAGTTTCTAAGCAAACTAAGACTGAGAAATGAGACTGGAAACCAAAATTTCTGGGGATACTGAACCTGGTTGAAATCGTATAAAAGAACACAGGGAGCCCTCAGAGCACCTCAGAGTAGATGACGAGTCTAGTAGTGCAATACAGGCCGGCTGTAGAAGACAGAGGCTGGATCCAGTTGCAGAGAATAAGCAAAGATAGTTGCTGTGCCTGTTTCTGTTATTTGAAGACAACATTGGTGGATCTACACCAACCGGCATTCCTGAGCAGAGTTGAGGTAACTGCAAACATGTGCTATTTTTGATGAAGACTGTGCCAGTGGAATTCAGGTTGGTTGTGTGCTGCTGTCAGTTGGGCATCAGGCTAAACTCTAAAAGAAGAGAAAACAAAATTCTTTGTGAGGGAGACAGAGGGCGGAATTTTCCATGCCCATTGGCAGCGGGCACGTTTGGCGGTGTGAGCAGACAATATGGCGAGAAGGCCAAAAATCAGTTTCACAACGTCGTGAAACCACTTTGCAATCATCCACTCTGCCCATCCATGGTGGTCCCTGGTTACCTCCGTCGGACGTCAGGAACTTCATTGTAATACATCTGCATATCATTATAAGCCCAGCTCACCGGAATCATCCCCCTACGCTGGATCATCCGATCACATCAATGTGTTTCACAACTGGACATAAACAAAGTGCACCTGGCAATCTGCACTTCGCTCGGGACTTCTAGGTTTGTTTGCCTAACGTGCATCAGGCAGAACTCGTGGTCATCAGCATCGGGCTTCGCAAGCAGCACCACATCATTTTTAGGCAGGTCTCTGCCTACCAGACCAGCCATAAGGCAGGGGTGGCTTTACAATGGCTGCAGGGCCAGGGCTTACTTGGGGAAGGGGGAGAAATGGCCTCAGGTAAGGGGAGAGGCTGCAGGACAAGGGCTGTAATGGGAAAAGGGGGTGTCCCAGGGTGTGTGTGGGGGCACATGTTGATCTGTGCAAGTGACCTCAGGATGGTGATGGCTGAGGAGGCAGTCTCCAGAGGAGATGAGGCCAGATGAAGATGTTAGGGTGTGTGTGAGAGAGTGAGTGGTGATGTCCCTTGAGCTGGTTGTGAGAGAGATGCCATGGAATGTGTGATGGGCTTGAGTGTGTGAGTTTAGAGTGATGAGATGGTTGCCATACCCTGGCAGCATGGATAAGATTATTCATCCTCTAGCTGCATTGGATGGCCAATCCCTGATCATTACTGCCGTCGCCTACCACGCCGGAGTTGTGAGATTGCTGGACCTCCTATGGCCAGATTGGGGGTAGAGGACATCATGACGGGCCTCCATGGTGTCCAAAAGGCATTCCAGGGGCATGTCACTGAATCGGGGGCGGCTGCAGTCTTCTTGCCTTTCGGGGCCATGTCTTCTGTGCAGCAGTCCTGGGCTGGAAGTACTGAGGGGTGTGCACATGGCTACACTTTAAATATGCCACCCAGCAGAGAGGCAAAATGACAGTGTGGCGGGCAAATGAGAGGCTGCCCGGCATCAAAATGGTGTGTTTCCCAGGAATGCATGATTAATGAGGCGGGATTGGGATAATATGACATGAAAAGCCGCCATCGTGGCTGACGGGTAAAATTTTTCTTTTTCCCATCCGCTGCTGCACTTAGTCCAAATCTGGGACGATTCCACCCAGAGTTTTGAAGGACTTTGTGACTGAGATTGATGACATATATGCTGGGTAGACTGCCAAGCCAATTCTGTCTTAAGATTTAAGATCTGTCTTAGTTGTATCTGCCGTTTAATGTGCAATTAATAGTCTATAATCGACCACAATTTGTCTGTTAATCCATGTTTGATGCATATGGGATCCAGGACTTTAATGAATAGAGGCATAGAGTGTAAAGGCAAGGAAGTTATGCTGAACCTTCATAAAATACTGGTTCGGCATCAACCAGAGTATTGCGACCAATTCTGGACACCACACATTAGGAAGGACGTGCAGACTTTAGAGAAGGTGCAGAAAAGATTTAGACGAATGGTTCCCAAGGATGAGGAACTACAGTTATGTGAATAGTTTGGAGAAACTGTGATTGTTTTCCTTAGAGAGGGAAGTTTGGCAAGACATTTGTAGAAGTTCAAAATCTTGGGGGGTCTAGACAGTGTAGATACAGAGAAACTGTTCCCATTGATGGGAGGGCCAAGAACCAGAGGACACAGATTTAAAGGAGTTGACAAGAACCACAGGTGACATGAGGAAAAACCGTCTTTTTTTTGTAGTGAGTGGTTAGGGCCTGAAACGCACCACCTGAGAGTCTGGTACAGGCAGATTCAACCATAGATTTCAAAAGGGAATTGGTTAATCATCTTATTGGAAGCAATTTGCAGGGCTATGGCGAAAAAGGTTGAGGAGTGGTTCTAACAGAGTTGGTCTTGCAGAGAGCCTGCACAGATATGATGAGCAAAATGGCCTTTTTCTGTGCTATAACCATTCTATGATTCTACGGCAGTCAAATTAGCTGCATGTTCCTCAGCATCTTTCAACACTCGGAGCCTGCCATGAATCTCAAGACAGAAAGTATACTTTCCATCAACAGAATCAAATGAATGTTTTAGTTCTCCCTCATGATGGGAGATATCAGCTATTGTAACAGCCTAGGATGAGCTGACAGAATTTATCACATATATTGGTTGGTAGGATACACTAGCCACTGAAGCAGGTTGAGTTAGGACGGATGAAGCTTCTAACAGGCATTGGCTGGTGAGCCTGATCATCTCTGCTAGAACTCAATCTACAAATGTAGCCTTGTGAAAAGCACACCTTCACTTTTGTGTTATCAGTTTGCTATAAATTATTCAGTGAATGAAATGGTATTTGATTTGCTACAGTTTGAAATAATATGCCAATTGTTGCTTTAGTACATTTGGAGTTGTTGGAAGCTTTGTTTTACAGGTTTGAAAACAAATTGCCAATATTGAAATAAGAACAGAAAATGTAAACCAGAAGACACAGATTTAAGGTGATTGTCAAAAGAACCAAAGGCATCATGAGGAAAAACTTTTTTACACAACGAACAATTATGATGTAGATTGCATTGTCTGTAAGGGTGAGGGAAGCAGATTCAAGATTGGCTTTCAAAAAGAAGTTGCAAATTTTAAGTACTTGAAGAGAAAAAAATAATACAAGGCTAGGGGTAAAGGGTGGGCAAGTGGGACTAGCTGGATTGTACTTGCAGAGAGCTGGCATGGAATTAACAGGCCAAATGGCCTCTGCCTGTGTTGTAACCATTCAATGATTCTATGCCTGAATTGCTTTTCTGATGTTTTCAGTTTTTATTTCATTTCAATGCCAAAATGTTGATTCTTGAGTGAAGGTAAATCATATTTAATCAACATCAGTTTTATTATATTGCTAATTTTTTTGCAATCTCTCATTGCACAGTCTGTTTAATTTCACTGTCAAGCTGCAAAAACAAACAACAATTTATATAAGTAGCACAAAATAAAATGAACATCATTGTAGAAAGTTAACTTGTAAACGTGTTCGATCTCAGTAATGTGATCTAACATTGAGTGGGTATTATGGATGGCTTCAGAAACTGAATTTTGTGTGTTTAAAAATTTGTACATGTTAAAACTTTGTGAAGATTAAACACTGTAGTCATAGAGTTGAATTCAATACATTTGTATTCATCTCTTTTTAGCAGTTCAATGATAATTTGTAGAGACACTGGGATCTATAACATCTCCATAAATGTTGTATAGATTTACTATTTGGCGTTTGAAATCCTGTTAAGTTGGATTCTTATCTATCACTACTACAAGATAATAGGCTGTGTCACGTAAATAATAGCCAATAGGTACCCCACAGAATGAGTACATCCCACCATTCATTACATTTTTGACTTATTTAATTTAATACCAAGAATATCTCAACATGAGTTTTGGACATTAGCTCACTATATACTACAGAAATGTGGATAAAAAATATGCTGTGGAAAAGACTTAAAAATAAAAATATTATAGCCATAAAACTGAATACAAACAATATTGAACAAGTCAATTCTCCACAAGTTGCATCAGATTAATTACAGGTATACTCATGATCCTTCTGTTTTACAATTTCATTTGGGGCAATAACCAATGTCATCTGAATCAGCTTTAATTGGAGGTATTTATTTAATGGTTACTATTTTAATCAAACAATTAGTATCATATTTAACAGCAGTAAATTATAATTTTGCTAGAATATAGTGGTTCAAAGGTAATGCACAGTCCTAGACATACAGGTAATCATATTAAAATATAAATAGAATAATTTCAAAAGGGCAACAAAAATGTGCACTTTTATGATTAGTGTTATTTGTCTCTACGGTGATTTCAATCCCTAAATCATATATTATAGAGGATATATAATTTGGTGCAGAACCTCATTACTCTGCTTACATTTTGTAATTGTTAAAAAGAAATACAGCATGAGAGGGATAATACAGCACAGTAGGCCATTCAGTCCACCAGTGCCAGCTCTTCAAAGATCAATCCAGTTAGTCCCATTCCCTCATTCATTTCCCATAGCTGTGCAATATTTTCCTCTTCAAGTACTTCTTTCAGTCCACTCTTGGCGGCTATTACTGAATCTGTTTCCGCCATCCTATCAGGCAGCGCATCCAAATCCTAACCACTCATTGTGTAAAATAAATTCTTCATGTCACTTCTGGTTCTTCTGCCAATCACCTTAAATCCATGTCCTCTACTTTTTGACCTTTTAGCCATTGGAAGCAGTTTTTCTTTGTTTACCCTATCTCAACTTTTCATGATTATAAACACCACTATCAAATCTTTTCTTAACCTTCTCTGCTCAAAGGAGAACACACTCAGCTTTCCAGTCTACCCATGTAACTGTAATCTCTCATTCCTGGAGCCACTCTATTTAATATATTCCAGGCCCCAAGTAAAATTTCTATCGCCAAAGTCACAGGCCCTCTGTTGCACTATTGGATAGGAGACAGGCAAAAGCTTGTCATCTGATTGGCAACTCTTTTCTCGCTCTTATTCTTTCCTTCCATGCCTGTCTACGTTTTAGCAACATAGTGATGAGCTAGTGTGTCTCTGAACTTGCTTTGTCCCTCCCTATTTCTAAAAGGAGCAATCCACCTTCTTTTCTACCTCCTCCCCTCAACAGTCCAACCACAGCCAAAGCAAAACTCAATAACTGTCTCATTCTCTAATTCATTTGTCTTCAAGACGCCAAAACAGCAACACCCATCTTTTCTTTTACAATTTTCAGGTGCTTCTAAACTTAATCACCTCACGATTACTTGTTTGCAATTAATCATCGTTTTTTACAACCTTCACAACAGGTTTTGCAATCCTCAATAAAAAATATTTTGAAGATTAAAAATGCTATTTACATAAACAGAAGAACGTTACTATGAACCCGTTTAAGTTTGCATGACAAAGCACTGTGCGAGTTCAAACATTCCTAAGGCTCTTTCAAACTAAATCCTAATAAATACTTAGCAAGAAAATAAGTTTTCTGTTGCCTTTAGCGCTTCTGTCTGTGGTTGCACCCTAAACATCTCATTTGACAAATGAAAAATTATGAAACACTAAGGCCTCTTTCTTCACTGCATGCTTCCTATGCAAGTAGTTGAATACTTTTCCTGTCAAATATTTTAAGATTTACTACCATAAAAATGACCGCAAAGTCTTTTTGCTAGGTAATGATTTTTTTTTTACAAAATATGTTTGCTTAGTTGTGGAATTTCAAATAATCTGTTGAAAATGGAGTGCTTTATCTTATTGCAGCTATGATAAGTTAGTGTTTACCTTTTCCATATTTATGCTGATTTATTTGATTTACGTTGCAAGAAATCTTTAGATACAGTTTAAAGGGCAAGCTTTGGTTGCAAGTTTTAAAGTTGCATTTTCATGTATATATCTTATGATGTGATCAGCTGCATATAATTCAGCTGTAACCCAAACATATGCAAGTTATTAGACCTATTTACTGGCAAAAAAACAAAATTCTCTTTAGTTATCAGTCACAACCATAAAATTACATACAGGAGCTTAGTAAGCCTACATATAGATAATAGCAGGATGATAGATTTTTGTTTCCTATCATTTGAAAATGTTTTTTTGTTGTTGTTACCTATATAGGCCTGTGTTTCTTTATATATTAAAACTGACTGTAAAATATTTACCTTCCATTTCAGGGCTGATGTTAGCATTGTTGTTTTTTTTAACTGGAAGAAAACAGAAGGGAAAATGACATCTTATGCAATTCTATGAATCATAAGCTATGTTGAATAGAAAAACAATTTATTTTTAAATTATCAGCTTTGGATAGATCAAAAATTAATTATGCTATTGTGTATATAATATGTATCTTTACCATGAATTATTTTAATATTAAAAATTCGCTTCACTGTTATATTTTGCATGTAGGATTTCTGAAAAGTCTTGGGTTGATTAATATTATCCATTGTCCTGTAACCATGGCAATAGGGTCAGCACATATAATACTTAATTTAATCTTCCCACTGCTTGTGTGCATCACCAGTGTCCAAATAATAGAAAGCTTCGCGTTTCCTGACTGTTATTATCTGTATCGCCAGACCTTCACATGACCAAGAGGAATAAACCCATTTTATTTAATATATGCAGTAAAATTCCTACCACCCCCCCCAACCCCAATCACATATACACACAGTACAATACAGTACTCTTAAGGATTTTGATAGGTTTCCATCAGCTCTGTGGGTTCATAAGCATGTCGTTCAGTCAAATGAACCTTTGCGGATTCTCATTGCTGATACAATTGGCTGCAGAGTCTGATGGTGTTGCTAGCCAGGTGGGTCAAGTGCACTGCTTTATCTTCATTTGGCCCAGACCTTATGTTATCTCATCTTAAAAGCTGTGGTGGCTGAAATTGGGAAGGGGGTGGGGAGGAGAAGAACAGACAATTGGACTAAGAGACAGACACAGACTAAAAGAGGGCAGGGAGGGATATTTTCTGCATGCAACTGCTGACTGTTAATCATACTCGGTGTTATGTTGACTTGTAGTATGTCAGCAAGCAGTATGGAACAAGATAAGAGCTGAATTTCATGCCCATGATTTCAGTGTGTTTGAGCCTTTCTTGGTGGAGCTAAAAAAAGAGGAGAAATGTTCAATTTACCAGATATCGTTTCCTATATCTCGCTTGGTGCTTTCTCAAAAGAAAAACCTACCTCTGTTTCACCAAGTGTTCCATGAATTTTTATAAAACTAATGAAAATGTTCTCTTTTTTAAAAAATGCCACAAATACACTTTATGGTGTAGGCACCTTGTATAAATTTAAAACATTTAACATTCTGGGTTTATTAGTTCTGCCATAATGAATAGGAAGAAAAAAAAATCAACTAGTAAAAATGTTCTTTTATCTTTTCCTGTTAGTTTATTTGCATTGTTTTCATTTATTCATTATATCTGATCACCTAACCATTTTCATGGCAGATGCCTTCTTTAAAGCTCCCACAATATAAATTCCAGTTATCAAACATGATTATTGCTGGGGTTTTTCCTTCTCTAAAATTCAGACTTTAGCCAGGAAAAAGATGTATCATAGGGTTAGCTCATTTTTTTATTTTTAGAGAGTATTAAACAACCATCAAAAATGATTAAAAATTAAATGATGATGTAAAGCAGATAAAACATCATACATTAAAGCTAACCTTACATGAGAAAATCTTTCTGTGATACACCTATTCTTTGTACATGCATGTGGCAGGCATAAGAAAGAGGAAGCATGTAAAAAAAAATCAGCATTTAAGAGCACCCGAGAGCTCTGATAGACCGGTGTATTTCCGTTGTTTCTCACTCCCGTTATTATGTATATGTTATGCAGGCACCATAACGCCATGAGATTTCTGCATCTTTGCAATTTTTTTTGATTGCCAATTTTCACTATACAGTTGAACAGCTACAAGATTTCCCATGTTGTGTCTTTGGCCTCTGAGCAGAAATGCAACCATCAATGGATAGTGGAGTGTCAGTTTGTATAATAAACACATTGAACATACAATGCATTCTGCATTTTACATATCAATTCCTGTTTTCTTTGCGTATGTTAATGTGAGAGGAACAGTTTCTGCGCATTATCCGCTAAAATTAAAATAAGCTTTTAAGGCTTACACCCTCATTACACATATTACAATGTCAAAGCCAGCAGATTAACAAAGGATGGATAAGGAAATGGACTGTAATCGTTTAGAATTTTTTTGGGAAGGGGTCAGAGGGCTTCTGATGCACACAGAATATATGATAAATAAATTCTGGTAGTCCTGATTGTGCTTTTTGAAATAAATATGTAGTAACACCTCTCAAAAATTGTAACAATCTTAGATTTGATGAATGGTGTAATCCCATATTTTTGTGAAACAAATTATATTTATTATCAAACTTAATGGTATTTTATATGATAAAATTGTACAAAAACATGTATTTTTGCAATTTGCACATTTTTTGTGTTTTATTTTAACCACTAACATCAAATGAGATTTGTGATGTATTTTTCAGATCAGTGTTTGGATGTGTGTTTCATTCTCCTCCGCTCCAATTCAATTTTAAAAAGCCACATGAACATATAAATATTTTTGCAGCGTTTAATATTTTAATACAATTCTTGCATTATTTAATAGTGAGTTCAAAAGGCAGCTGGTGAAACATTTTAACCCCATCAGATAATATGGTGCTATATACTGTTTTGCCTGTCAGACATTTATCATATGTTTGATTGCACTAGCACACCTATATGCTGCCTTGCTTTCTATTGACTGAGGACTAAAATTTGGGTTTCCACCGTCAACTCTGAGATCTCCATAAGTCATTCATTTACATGCGCTAAAATCTTGGGCTTTAAATCTTGTATTTATTGCAAGCAGGACTGATGACAGGCAGCCCATGTCCTTCATCTTATAGACGCTCTTGGTACCCCAGCAAGCCTTTTGTTAGTATTGATGTAAACATTACCACAAATCACCACTTAGGGACCAGAAACAATTGACTAACTGTTTTCAGATCCAATACACATAACTTGATCAGACACAAAGTTTAAGTACAGTTAGCCTTGGCAACATCAACTAAAGCTGAAAATAGTGGCTGTTAATGGGCCACACAGTAAGAGCCTGAAGCCAGGATCATCCCAGGGAGAGTCTGTGTGGCAGTGCAGTCAGAAAACCATGGCAAGTGTTTCAATTCTTCCCTGGTTGGCCCTCTTTTAAAAGTGACTATGTTTCCTTGGAGAGCTTTTCAAAGAAAAGCTGATTTGTTTATAGTGATGAAGTAGCTGTGAATCGTTTGTTGTTTTTGTGCGACTGACCCCCTTGGTGTAAAACACATTTCTTTGTTATTCTTCAAATTTTTGTGAGGTCCCTGATGCAAGACAACACCTCCCAATTACAACGGCTGCCAAAGGCTAATTTGGTGATCATTGTGAACTATAATGGAGGATTGTACCAGCCCATTGAGATATTTGCATACTGTACATACCATGAATGTAGAATGGTGACTAGCCTTTTGCAAAATGGCAATTATGGGTCATTAAGCATTCTGCCTCCAGAAAGCAGCTGAAGCCTGATTTTTGAGAGAGTGTTTTATTTCACAACAGTACATTAGCTCGCAAAGCATTGTATGGATGAGCTCAACCTTCTGCAATCCCTTCTTTTATTTTTTTCATTATTTCTCCGTTAGTTCACAAATTCTTGTGGAACTGCCTGTGCCATGGAGAGGGTTGCGATGGAAAATGGTTACTTTGGATACAGTAGGAATGATTGGCAAGTGCAGACTGACCTATGGCAACCTAGCACTTTATGAGAACTATTGCTCTCTCTATATACTACTGCAGACAGGCCAGTGCTGCATCCTATGACTGAATTATACTATGACTGATTTATTCTATGAAGGCACTCAGAGGGGGAAAAAAGCAGAGTGATGAAGAATTGAATCAGGGATATGTAATATAGGTTAGCTAAGTAAGGGATTGTGACAGAAGAAAAATGGCAACAGTGAACTGATTAAGTTACTTTTATAAGTGTGAGCTATTTTAATCACATTTTTCTGGCTGTGACCAGATAGAGTTTTAAAGGGATGAAATTGCTGGCCATCCTTCACCTTGAATTAAATCTGATACACATGCATATAGCCAACCAGATATTGCATACATGAGTTCTTACACCAATTAAAAGACCAATTTTAATTAAGAACAACCACTGTTGTGTTGCAAATAAGATCTTTCATTTCCTTTTGGCGTTATTGAATTGGCAGAACATGAAACAAGACTAAGTGCAGGTGTAAAATTACAAAGAAAAAGTTTGATGAGCCAAGTAGGATTTCTACCCAGCTCTATTCCATAAAAACAATAGCTTGTATTTTTAATATGTAAATATTGGTTTACTTGAAAAGGGTAAATGAGTCCTCAAAAAGCCTAATTTGTAAAAGTTAAATCAATACATGTACAAAACGCTTATTGTTAAAGCAAATAAAAAAATAATATAAATCACACTCACAGCACCAGGCATGTGAATTTTACAATACAGTGTAATGGTTATTGCAGAATAAAATAGCATTGAGATCAATATTACACCATATTTCTCTCTCTTTTAATCACCTAATTTGTGAAATGGCATTGAAATTTCAAATCTCATTTATACATTTGTAGAAATGGGACATAAATCATTTTGAATTACTGGAACACTCTAATTTATTGAATTGCATTAGTAATTAGTAATTGAAAAATATTAGAGATCTGCTTTCTATACTGAAGTTTCAAATAAGGAAAAGACTGGGAAAGAAATGTGCAAAAACAATAGTTCCTGGCTGTATCTTCCTTTCCTTCAGATCTAAATCTCTTTAATTAATAAAATTCTTTGTTCCTGTTAATTCTTGCACTTGGTCAAAGAAATAAACAATGCTGATGGCTACAGTGAACCTGACACAACTAAAACTGCCCATAGTGTTTTTGTGTCTCAACTGGTTGTGCAACCATTTTTCAAAGGAGCTTTCAATTTTAACTCATAAAATTGAGTATTTAG
The DNA here is from genome assembly GCF_964194155.1 of Cetorhinus maximus. Classification (NCBI taxonomy): domain Eukaryota; kingdom Metazoa; phylum Chordata; class Chondrichthyes; order Lamniformes; family Cetorhinidae; genus Cetorhinus; species Cetorhinus maximus. The sequence goes on from NC_135884.1 coordinate 132,309,729, forward strand.
CAACAAGTAAGAAAAATAAAATTGCTTTAGAGATGCAGCGGTAATCGCTGCCATGTTGTTTTCTCTTTTTAAATGATGCTTCTAAATTCAGTATAAAATATTTATATAGCATACTTTCTTTGTTGCTGAAAGAAAAAGTATCACTTAGTGAAAAATGAAAAACTAGGCAAGTGATATCATGCACTTCAGCTTCCTCTATCCAGCTTCTCTTGGGTTCACTGCAAGACACTGAGTGCCAATATAAAAGAAATCACAAAGAATTATTCATGGCATTTCTTTGGTTTATACAATTCTCCTGTCTTACTTTTAGATAGAAAATGGGGTCATCTTTATTGCTATGTGAATTTGATCACATCATTGTAACAGAAAATAATTTACTTTTTAACCCTTTGAAATCTTTGGCAATGTTCTTAAAGTGACTAGCAAAAAAATAAACAAATCACCAGTACACAGTCTGACTCGGTCTTCAAAGTCCCTGTGCAGAATATGTTTTTGGTTTCTTATATTCACTGGAAATGAAAACTCTTTTATTTTTTTTTTGTGGGTAATTTGTGGATATTTTGATATCTACAAAGAAAAGTCAATTGTTCAAGGTTTAAACAAATGTAAATGTCAATACCAACTGACCTTCCATCATAAACATTTGACAAATTATATAAAATCTGTGTAACCTAATGATTTAATTGTCCTTTATTATGAACGTAGTTCACAACTCTCATTCAGATAAGTAATTTTTCTCATGTTCTCTTCTAACAAATTCTGATTTCTACTAAATTTATTAACATAAGAATTATTCAAAGCTATTCAAATAAATGCAAAAAATAATTAAACTGACATAAATGTATAAAATAAAGACCTAAAAGAACATTAATTCACAATGTGTTTCTTACTTTAACAGATATTTGGTAATTCCTTACATATTGTACTTTAGCAGAAATGTAATAAAATTCAGAAATCTTCTCATAACCTTGAAATAATCTTCAGGGAGTAAAATCTGCTAAAGAACTGATTTTGTTTAAATGAAAAGGAAGGTACATCTCCATTTGGTGCATAGAGAGTCAGCTTTGAATTTAGATGTATTTCCAGTTTTATTCCACTTAATAAATATTAAACTAGAGCATTAACTGTTTAGTTTGGTCTATGTAACGGCAATTTAAAACTCAACTATTGGAAAATTGGGCCTCTGAGAATTTTTGCAATAGTGTTGGAAAATATATTAAGAAAAAACAAAGAAAACAAAATTGTGACGCTTGGACACATTGTGGAACATCGAGCCCAAACCAGCATGCCTTTTTGTGAACTTTTGATCACATAACAATTGCTCTAATAAAATATGAGCTTGTAGTTTTGTCAAACATGCCCACGAAACTCTAAAAACACTGTTAAAATGAGAATTACATTTAACACATTTAATTCTTATCAATCATGATATATCCTACAAGGCTGCATTGGTTCAGAACATTTTAGATAGAGGTAAGTGTAAAAATCTTTCAGTGTAATATCGGAAATATATTGTGTATGTGATGAACAATTGATTGGATTGGACATATGGCTTAACTTTGAAATTCATTTAATGTAGAATATTATGATCTTCATTTAATGTCATAAGTGATCCAGAATGATGAATATTAAGGTATAGAGAGGATGATGGGACCTGAAGAAACCAAACTAATATAAATAAAGTTACTTCAAAACTATTGCAGTGTATTACAGTGACTATTGTAGGGATTTTCTGAACTCACTAAAAGTTGTATTTTGGCTCTCTCTTTTCAACTATGCGTACCTGATTGGTACTGAATAATTAAATCTACTAAATCTTTATCGCCCATCTCACCCTTGTTTGCCATACAACGGCTGAGAGAATCCCTTTATTTCTGGTCACATTTATGTGCATGTGATGAATGTCCTGGGGTAAAACAGTCTTTTTCCAGATTGTCAAAGAAGAAATATTCATTGGAGCACCACTGTGGCTGAGAACATCAGGAAAACGCCAGCCCATTCTATCTGAAAACAGGACCTATACAATCCCCTTCCTAAAAAACAACCTCAACAGCATTTTTGCAGGATACAACACATGCAATGGTAAAAAGAAATATCTAGAAAAACTTGTGGGGGATGTGGGGGGTTGGTGGGTGAGAGAGGGATTGTCTCCTCTGTTGTTAATAAGCCATGTGTTACCTTGGTTGTGGGATTCTACATACCTACATTTCCAGTGCTTTCCTTGACACTATTTTGCTGAGCATGGTGATGATGATAGATCAAATGACAACATTTATTTTTGGGAAACCTTGTTATCTTGTTGATTCCAAGGCAGCTTGACTGTAGAATGAAGATAGCGGTAAAAGCAAGCTATCTGGCTGCAAGTCCTGCAAATTGAATTCCACAAGTGTTGTAACCCGCGCAGCGGAAATAGGAAATATTTTTTTGCTACTAAAAACAAAGTGCATATTTTGAATGCTGGCGAGAAAAATAATCTCTCACACTCATCCAGATGATTAAAGTAATTGGTACCAATATTACTTTGTTTCAAGTCGCATTAACCTCTTCCGATTACCTACATCAGCACTTCTGTTCCTCTTTTGTGAGGTATTAGGGGAAAAACACCCTTTTCTAAACATGACTCAGGGCCTCCAAAATGTCACAAGCAGTTTTTGACATTTTCAACAGTGCAGATAAAAAGGATCACTTGATAAATACTGCCTTCCAATTTCCATCCACCAGTTTTCCTTCTCTCTCGGCTGGATAAATTTGCTCAGTATCAGAAAATAGGTGGAACTTTGCAGCAGGGATAACAAATGTTGGGAGGGAATAATGTAGATTTTTATTTCTGATATTTCTCAACTGTAGCCTAACTCGATACAATCAAATAAAAAAAAATTCTTAAAGACAGCAGATCAAAAAGGTCTGCACATAGTCAGTTGAAGCATCTGTGTTTGTGCATTGCAGTGCAGCTGCAGTATTACCAAGCAAACAATCCATCCATAGTAGGAGCTAGATCAAAGGCCAGCTCTTCAGACAATTACAGTAAAATTTAGGGACCCTGGCTAAGAAACACGTGGGCTTACTTTCTGAAGACAAGTTATTTTTTGCAGGACTTTGGTTTAAGAAGAGTAAACCTCCAAAAGCTGCACTATAATTGTTCATAATCGCTCGGCGCAATTTGTCTGGTTACATTTCCTTTTTAATTCTACATAATCTCACCATTTAGTTCTTTGCCTTTCAGCTTAACCTCTGTTGCTTTAAGTCCTGATGCTCCAAAATAATTCCCTGGTGATGAATGATGTCTTTTCATATCCCAGAGAGGGAGAAAATGTCCCCAGATTTGAGCTATTGAAATGATACTCCTTATCTTTTCTGTGTTTGTTTGATTACAGCCATGTCATACAATCAAAGTATAAGAGAAATATAAAGACTGAATTTGAGTCACTATCTCCAATCTTGGCTTGGAAGATTTTGTTTTCCCATTTTTATATACTTTTGTATAATAATGTCACCATATAATAGTGCAGCAACATGCAGGGGGAATACACATGGCCAGAGGTTCTGCCAAAAATATCCTCAAGATATTAAATGAAACAAATTAATAAAGAGACAAGTGTGAACTGATGCCATTTTAATAGATATCATCATGCAGTGACTTCACATATCTGTTGTCTTCATGTTATTGATAAAATGAATTTTGAAGATTGAATTATGACTTTTTACAATAATGTGCAAACTTTGCTGCCTTGTGTACAAGGCTTGTATATTTAAAAGGAGTTTGCTATCTGATGATATTACTATTGCATGGTGCAGCAGCTGCTCACTATAATATTGTCTGATATTTTATATTTGTTGTTGACCACGCACAAACCAGATAAAGCACAAGTAGTCCTATATGTGTTATGGTTTAATTGCCCCATAGTAAGTGCCTCTTTTTCACCAATCCAAAACATCATGAACGAAAATGGTCATAAAAAGTCTTCATGTGGACAAAGAAAGTTTGCCTTCCTGACAAGAGTAATAATTATTATAAGTGCCGTTAAAGCAACCCTTGCCTGGCATCTTTAGTCTTGTGTTGGGCTGCATAGTCAATATTTGAATAATAAGTGCTAATTAAACAACCTTTACTTTGTACTTGCTTATGCACTTAGCATCACCAGTGAAGCCATTGCTGAAACTTTTTCAGGCATGGAATCATAGAATGACACTGCACTGAAGGAGACCATTTGGCCCATCATTGCCTGTACTGGCTTTGTGAAGGAGTTTTCCAATTAGTTCCACTCAGCTGCTTTTTCCTTGTAGTCCAGCATTTATTTTTCAATTTCAAGTATTTATCCAATTGCCCTTTGAAAGTTATTATTGAATCTGCTTCCACAACTCTTTCAGGTGTGCATTCCAGGTTCTATAATAGCTGAAAGAAAGAATATTTTCATTTCTTTCTGTAAATATTTTCATTAATAATTTCTATCCTGTAATTTTAGTGTTTAATCATGTGTTTGTGATATGAATTCTCCTGTTGCTTCAACGGATAAGTGTTCAACAAGTAAAAATAAAACAGTTTACGGTCTGTGATGGCGTCGTCTCATGTGTGACACTACGCCAAGTCTCAATTTGCATAACCGATTGCAAATACTGCATATGAAATCAGTGTTGGAGAGATGGATGGAGGCATTGGCTTTGCACCGCACTTGCTTGTTCTGAAGGCACTTTTTCTCCTCAAATGTCAAAATTGCTTGATGACAGGGACTTCTCCATTTGGGTCTGTCCAGGTTTGTTTTTTTCTCATGTATTGGGATCCAGCTTGCAAACCCTGAGGTTGGCTTTCAGATTGTCTTTATATCTACATTTGGGACATCCTGTGGTGTGTGTTCGCATGCTCAGCTGGGTGTAGAATACTGCCTTTGGTATGCAGGAATCCTCCGTGTGAACCACATAACTGATCCAGCGAAACTGAGCATGCTCTCAATGCCAGTGTGCAACAATCTACAAGAACCTCAGTGTTGGGGATTTTGTCCTGCACCTGATGTTGCATATAGATCTCAGATAGCAAATATGGAATGTTTCTAGTTGTTTTATGCGATACCTGTAGATTGTCCAAGTCTTGCACCCATAAAAAAGTGATGCTCAAACCACCACCTGGTAGACTTCGATCTTTGTTCTAAGGCAAGCCACATGCTCTTTTGAAAGTCTATGAACGAGCCTGCCGAACACTGAGCTTGTTTTTGCCAGGCGATGGGTGACTTCGTCATCCAGTGTAGTGTTCTTGGAGAGGATACTCCCAAGATAGCGAAACTTCTGTACTGAATGGACGGGTGTGGTGTTGATAGTGACTGTGGGGCCTTGGAGTACGTGACCAGATCGCTTTCTGCTTTGGACTTATTGTCAAACCAAAGTGTTCTGAGGCTAGGGCAAAACGGCCAACAAATAGCTGAATGTACTCTAGAGTATGAGCTTTAAGAGCGCAGTTGCCCCAAACTAGAGTTTACTCAGTAGCTGTCAGTAACCATTGTACAAGACTTGAGCCTTTGCAAGCTGAAGAGGTTGCGTCTGTCCTGAATTGAACGTGTATTCCTATGTCAAGATCTTTGAGTGCACACTGGAACATGGTCGAGAAATATATGGCAAACAACTGGAGACAATACATAGCCTTACTTGGTGCTGTTGCTGACAGGAAAGGCATCTGGTGATGGGATGGTTACTCAGCAAAATGGCTCTCAAGACTCTGCAAAGACTAACCCAACTGCATAATTTTTCATTTCGGAAATATTTCCATGAGTTTTTGTCTGAAAGTCTTACAGGAAAAAAATGAATCAGTTTCACCCCTGCAATCAGAAATTGATTTACTGGTGACCCTTACCCATGCATTATGCTCAGGAACAAATAGCATTGTGTGAAAAGGGTTGATTGTTTGGACATCGTCAGGAACATCTTCAACCAGTGTGTATAGTCAGATAACCAAGAGAACATTCTCCTCAGCATGGCTGTCACAAAGTCATCCCCTGGAATTTATGAAGAAGGAAGGCGCACATTTGACTTACAGGCAGGTGTATTGCCCCAGGATGATATTCCTGGATCAATCAGAGGCTCAGATCTTGCAGAGATTATTGACAAGCTAAGCAATCTGTGCTTGGTTTGTGCACAGAACTCTGAGTGGATCTGAAGAGAGCCCCACAGTCAAGAGTAGCGTACAACCTCTGGTAATCAACGTAACCAGTGCTTTCACCTTCTGTTCCCCTGACTTCTTCAACATATTAAACAGCAACAGAAATGTTCTAAATTTAAATGAACCACAGCATTGGCTAAAAAAAAAATCTGTTTTACGCTCTAGTTGGATTTTCCAATATTCTTGGAGCAATTCAACATTAGCCACATTTCAGACAGTATTTATACAGCTGGTTCTGTTGTTGTCATTGGGACAACGAATTTCATAATGCAGTGTTGCTGCACACAACAGCATGAAGTCAATAAAATACTGCCCAGCCAGTTTTCATGTTTCAAGTTGCATCCTCTTCCCTGTAATCTGTGCAGATGTAGCATTTCTCAGGCTTTTTTCTTTTGGTTCAGCCCTTCAAGCCCAAGGTCTGGTTCTCGCTAGCTCTGCTGATGCCCCAGGCACAAAGGATAGAAACCGAAACTAGGGTGGAAACTGAAGAAGGAGGTGCTGCCTTCTATCCACGGGCATCACGGAGGAAGAACCTTGAAGCTGGGAGCTTTCTGATTGCTGTTTTTGAACAGCGGGCAGGAAGACCCCCTCCACTCCAAGAGTTGAGAGACAATGCCCAGGAAACTATAGGTCAGTTAGCTTGACGTCTGTCGTGGGGAAGGTGTTAGAGTTGATCATTAACGAGGTTATAGCTGGATAAAGGGGAATACTGTGCTTGGATTTCCAGGAGGCATTTGATAAGGTGCCATATCAAAGGTTATTGTGGAAAATAAAAGTTCATGGGTTAGGGGGTTAACATATTAGCCTGGATAGAAAATTGGCTGGCTGGCAGAAAACATAAATGGGTCTTTTTCTGATTGGCTGGATGTGACTAGTGAAGGCCCACAGGGGTCTGTGCTGGGGCCTCAACTTTTTACACTTTACATCAATGATTTAGATGAGGGGAGCGAAGGTATGGTAGCTAAATTTGTAGTCGACACCAAGATAGGTAGGAAAGTATGTTGTGAAGAATATATATGGAGTTTGCAGATGGATATAGATGGGTTGAGTGAGTGGGCCGAAATCTGGCAGATGGAGTATAACATGGGAAAATGTGAAGTTCATTTTGGCAGGAAGAATAAAAAAAGCAGAGTATTACCTAAATGGAGAACGACTGCAGAATTCCGAGGTGCAGAGGGATCTAGGTGTTCTCATGCATGAGTCACAAAAAGTTAGTATACAGGTACAGCATATAATCAAGAATGTTAATGGAATGCTATCCTTTATTACGAGAGGAATTGAACATAAAAGTAACAATATTATGCTTCAGTTATATAGGGCATTGGTGAGGCCGCATCTCAAATACTGTGTGGAATTTTGGTCTCATTATTTGAGGAAGGATGTAAATGCGTTGGAGGCGGTTCAGGGGAGGTTTACTAAATTGATAGCTGGAATGAGCGGGTTGTCTTACGTGGATCGGTTGGACAGGCTGGGCTTGTTTCCACTGGAGTTTAGAAGAGTGAGGGAGGACTTGATTGAAGTATATAAGATCCTGAATGGTCTTGACAACGTGGATGTGGAAAGGATGTTTCCTCTTGTGGGTGAGTCCAGAATTAGGGAGCACTGTTTTAAAATTAAGGGTCGCCCTTTTAGGGCAGAGATGAGGAGAAATTTTTTTCACTGAGTGTTGTGCGACTTTGGAACTCTCTGCCTCAGAAGGCATTGGAAGCGGGGTCACTGAATATTTTTAAGGCAGTGGTAGATAGATTCTTGTTAGGCAAGGGAATCAAGGGTTATCAGGGGTAGATGGGAATGTAGAACTTGAAACACAAATAGATCAGCCATGATATTACTGAATGGCAGAGCAGGCTCAAGGGGCCGAATGGCCTACTTCTGCTCCTATTTCGTATGTTCTTACCTTTCCTCCTTGGAGCCCCCATTACACCCCCGTTTCCATGAGAAAGCCCCTATCTGTAGGACGACCCACAATTAGGGTTGCCAAGTGTAATTAAATGTATTTCTGGAGGTTTCCTTGTATGACTTGCCCCTACGTCCCAGCCATTAGTCGGCCAACACATCCATCCTTCTGACGCCCTGCCTTCCAACGCCAATTAGAAAGCAAAAAGACTCATTATCCAATTGGATGATGCTTGACTCTCAGCCAGACAACTTTTTTCCCATTTTTAATATTTTTATACCTGGTAAAGAGAAGCGTTCAAAGGAAAAGACAAAAAAAAACACTGCCAAACTTTACGGTGCCGTCGCGGTGGGGACAGAGTCACGAAATTTGGTGAGCTGTTCAAAAGTCCATTGACTTTGGCGGGACTGGAAAATCCCACTGGTGGGAGGGACAGTAATATTCCACCCACAATCTTTTTAAATGCCCTGATGATTTTTCTCCAGGGTTGCACACAGCAGTGGTCCGAGAGATTGGTCTTCAATTCCTGGGGACTCCAGGCCAATCCTGGAGGGTTGGCAACCCTACCCACAATGGAGAACTTCAGTCCTAATATCCAGAAATACAAGCAGGTTCAGCTTAGGAGCAGGAGGGGTGCACTTTGAGTGCCTTCTTTTACTTTTTGGGGGTAGATTAACAAGTTCTATAGTGTGAGCACAGCATGTCCCTTGCTTGTGAATCATTACTACATTTGTTGCTTCAGGGTTAACTTTGTCCTCCCTTCACTGCACGGCTCAACCTTGTGATTTCCTTAGGCATTTCTGAGGAGATACCATCATAATGAGACATAGTAGCAAAAGCTCATCTGTCACAGAAAATAACAAGTAATTGGGAAAGGTAAGGATCTGTACATTTTGGTGCAGTTCCCAATTACCATCACTGGAGCTCAGGAAATGCTCTACCTCTATGATATATGTAAAGAATAATGAATATAACTGCAACATCTGTTTACATTTCACTCATAACTTAGGAATAACAAAATTGCAAGCTTAAATGTAAATGACACTTGCCTATAGAATGTAAATTCTTAGAACACGTGCGCTAGGAAATACTAATGGAAACTGTACGTTCATGGGATAAAAAGAAAACTGTGAATATGACATTAAACCAAACATTCTTGCAAATGTACAAGACTAATAAGGGATAGATAGGCTGACATGCTAGGTGTTGCCCTTCAGTTCTGCTGATGCCACATGCCTGAAACAATTGAACATACCTGCACAAAGATCTCTTTGGACTGAGGAGAGAATTGGGCTGTTAGCTTTTTTTTACCCAAATGCATCAGCTCACATTTACTGACACTGAATTCCATCTGTCACTTATTAGCTCAGTTTCCCATCCCTTTGTAGCTTCTTTTGGCCTTCGAAACAATTAACTATTCCTCCAATTTTGGTATTGTCTGCAAATTTTGGAGCCACTCCCTCCAGGCCTATATCCACATCATTGATATGCACAGTAGTTCCAGATTGAACCCTGAAAGATACCATTGCCCATTTCCAGCCACTCTGAAAAAATACCTTGTGCTTCTCTTACTTATTGTTTTCTCCCTTATAATCAATTTTCGGCCGGTTTACTATCCACTCCCTGATTCCATACCTGTTAATCTTCTCAAGAAACCTCCACTTTAATACCAGGTCAAAGGTTTTCCCAAAGTCCAAGAAATAGTACATCCACTGCATATCTTCCATGTACCATATCTAATGCCTCATCAAATAATTCTATGAAGTTTGTTAAGCAATTGTACCATTTGAAATTTCTATTGGCCACCTCTATCTCCTATCTATCTCAATATGTAGTAATATCATCCTTAATTAAAGAGTCTAAATTTCTCCCGACCACGAATGTTAAACTAACTAGCCTGGAATTACTCGGATTAGCTCTGTCTCCCTGTATAAATATGTTGGCCACTCTCCAGTTCTCCAGCAAACATTCACACTGAATAGAGCCCTAAAATATTATTTCCAGGGCCTCTGGAATTTCCTCCCTCAATTCCTTCATTATTCTAGGATGTATCCCGTAAGGCCCTGATGCCTTGTATTCCTTCAGCTTTACTAATTTATCTGAATTTTCCTTTGATCCATCACAATTTTGCTTATCTTGCCCTCATCACATCAGGACTCACTTTCCCTCTGAACTCCTTCTCTGAAGGAGAAGTACTTATTAAATAGCACTTTTTTGATCATCCTCTACAAATTGACAATCCTCTCCTTTCTGCAATCCCACCTCGCTTTTAACAATTCTCTTTTTACAAATATAATCTGAATATACACATATATATCAGTAAAATGAGAATGTAAGGATTCCAAAGTTCTTTTGTTGTTTGCAGTGTTTGGAACTGCGGTACACACTCTTCAAAACATAAGAAAAGACCAAAGAATAGAGCTAAATTTTAAACAAAAATCACAGTCAATGAAAAAAACATATTGCACAGAATGGATGACGTTAATTCTTTTGAAGGCCGTATTATATCGATGTGATTGTCAGTCTTTTTAGAGCAAAGATTACAAAAGCCTGAAAAAAAAAGGCAGAAATTTTAACAAACTTCTGTACAAATGATGGAAGAACACACATTAGCTTAGGAATGATTGTATGTGATAGTAACAGACAAACAGTTGACATGTTAGAATGATGTTCCCCTATCTGTTGTTTCAACTGAGGAGTTAAGCCATTTGACACCTATCATACAAACTCATTAAACATTCATCTTCTAATATTGCAAACAGTAATTTCTAGGCTGTTACTTAAACTGGCATCTGCGCACACAACATGTATATGTGAATGTATACCCAGGATTGGAGCAAGAGGTCTGTATGCACTGTTTAATTTTATTCTGTAAAAATTAGCATAATTTTCCAATGACCTTTCACAAATTTTAGTACTTGAAATAAATTGAAGGATGTCCGATCAAATGAAGATCAACTTTTTTTTAATGATCTTCATAACAGCTTAAAAATGTAACATTGTTCCATCAATTGATTTAATTTTATTTTACATTTACCAAACCTGAATTTAATCCCTTGAGCTATCATATATGGAATTAAGATTGTTTCCCCAGGAAAAAAAAAACTGCATTCAATGAATGGCGCGTGTGTGAATATTTCCACAGCACTCGCTGCTCACAACAATCAATTTTACATGTAATCCCAAAAGGTGAAAACAGTCAGTTCCTCACAAAACATGGCTGTAAATATTGTACCTTTTTCACTTAGGTTGTGAGAGCTTTGCCTTCTCTTTCAATGAGTGGGCAGGTCAATTTTGAGCATAGAAATTGCACGTGGAGGATTGCACGTGCAGCATTCTGATATTATTTTGCACCTTCAAACATCATTTTCATATTTTTTCCTCATCTCCATTCTTCCCAATCGTCAAGCATAGCGACCTGCACTCTTGTCATCTCCCTCAGTTCATAGTGTAGGGATTCCTGTCTATTCCTGATCTCCAATGTTGCAGCCAACACTGGCATTCCTTAACCACCATATTACACCATGTTAACCCACTGCATCTCATGAGGAGGAGGCATGCACATTGGGAGGTGGTGCTGGGGCGGAGACAGGGAGGCAGGGATGTTAAAATAGAGGGGACTACTTCCCTCAAAATTTGCCCTGCACTCCCCCTGGCCAATATTGTTACTCTAAGGGCAGGACTTTCCCCCTGTCGGGGGTGAAGTTGAAGGGTGGGTGCGCAAAGGGGTGCTTCCGATTGCTGCCCCCAATCGGGAGCACGGTGCCATTTTACGTGGGCGGGTCAATTAAGGCCCGCCCAGCGTGACGTCTGCACAGAAGCGCTGTGCAGGGGAGGAGTCCCAAAATCAAGAGTGCGCTCTTTCCCACATGTGCACTAAAGAGCACACTCATCTCCCTGAGACTAAGTGCTGCCTCAGGGAGATTGGCTCTAAATGTCAAAAAGCTAAAAAAAAATAATAAACTTTCCCTAACATGTCCCCTCATGTGACAGTATCACATGAGTTGGGACATGTCTATAATCTTTACAAAAACTTTATTAAAATTTCTTAAAACCTACATGAAACCTCATCCCGCCCGTGGATAAGGTTTTATGCTTTTTCTATTTCTTGCCGGGGCTCCTGGCCTGTCCGCCAACCTTAAGGTTGGACGGGCAGGTCCACTAATTAGGTTAATTACTCTGTCAGTGGCCTCAATTGGCCATTGACAGGTCAGCGGGCGCACAGCTCATTTTGCTGCGCCCCCACCTACCGGAAAATTTAAATGGGTCGCGGTGACATCGGGACTTCAGCCCGACATCACCGCGCATCATTTTACACATCAGCGAGCAGGCCCCGCCCCCCCCGCTCACTGACGGGGAAATCCTGCCCTAAATGTTGTTGTCATTCAGACTCTGACAAAAATTTAGCCACAGGCTGCATCCACCATACACGGTGCAGAACATGTTGGTGACGACTGAAGTCAGTTGGCTCCAGTACAGAGGACCAGCACTGTACGTATTATTACACTTTTTTAACAGTGTTCTTGTGGATCAGGAGGAGTTGGAGTGTGCCGGGCTTCACCCTCCATTTAATTCCTGTTATGACCCAGCAGTTGGTAAAGCTGAGTTATTTTAAAAATCCCAGAGGGATATTTTAAACAACCGTCATAATCTCTATTTTAAGTGGTATGTTCAACATGCAACTCTAAATTCAGGAGACAGACCACCAGTTCTCAAAAGGTTTTATATTAAACTAAATGAAACATTTTATTAATTTACACAAGATAAATATATACACATGGCTGCAAATTACTACTATCATAACTTTTAGCAAATTCCCAAACTAATCTCCATTAAGGCAATAGCAACCCATGGACTTAACCATACACCAGGCTAAGCATTTTCACCTTACAAATTCAAAAATGAGGTTCCTCTCACTTTGGTTCCTGTGGAGACAATTGTAGGCTTACAGCTGCTTTGATCTTACATTGTCTCTGCTCTGCACACACGAAAAATACTATTGGTTATATCTAGCACATCTCATTGAATGTAAATTCTCATTGTATCACCAGCCTCTTTGAACTTCACCTCTTCTAACAATAAAACCCCTTTCATGGTACCAATTTTATTAGTGATATAAACATATTGCTTGGTCTCTGCTAGCTAGGTGCTAGACTTCGCCCCACTTCTTGAATGCTCGATTCAAAAAATACAAATGCACTCTACCTCTCTTACATCTGAAAACTAGTACACAGCAAAGCGCCCAGACAAGCTTGCTTTAATCCAATTAAGACACACCCACAGACGAAACCTCTATTTTAAAAGAAAAATATTTCCCAATAATATTATATACATTAATAGCTTCATGACAATTCCAGATCACATCTCCCTTTGGACATCCAACACTCTCCCCCACCACCAGCTCCCCACTCCCAACCTCAACCCCAAACCACCTGACCACAAGCAACTTAACTTCGTGCTGGAGGCCATTTTCTCTGTTCTAAGTGCCCGAGATGCTACTCCTGCTCACTGATTGCCTCATTAGGCCACACCAAACCCTCCCCCCTACCCCCTTCCCCAGGTTTGGGCAGCTATTGGCATTCCCAAATTTAACTGAGGCCTGGAAATGAAAAAGGCCTAGGCCTCATGCTGTTGAGCTCACTCCATCTGCCACATGCCCTCAGTTAACACAACCAGTTGGAGCTATGCTGCAAAAAAGGATAGCCTTCCAGTTTTGGGCAGTTTTACTTGAATCACTACTGACCTAATTGAGAAGGCCAAGCTCATCTCTTGTGCGGGTGCATCAGTTGAGCCTAATACTCAGATTCAAGTCTCACACACTGCAGCAATGTTGCTGCTCAGTCGTTCTTTACAATTTGGATAAATGCTTGGGACAGAGCGTGTCAGTTTCTCATTGCCAGAAACCTGGCTTGAATCAAGTACAGAAATCTCAGCCTGAGTGAGTCGTACAGATTTCACTTGCACCTTTTACTCTCAGTCCTTTGATGTGTTTTTTTTCCCCCCTCATCTTTCTGATTGTTTCCTATAAACTGGAAGAAATGCCATTACTTTATGTCATTTTCTTCTGATGTTTTACTGGTTTTCTTCATATGAAGGCACTCTCATGTGAAGAAATAAGAAATCTGATTAAAATGCCGCAAGACACTGCTCCTTCTGCCTTAGTGAGAACATTTAGATAGATAAGGGGGGAAAAATACATCAAAGGACTTGAGACGAAAGGTACTGTACAAATTAATTCTGAACGGTTTAGACGGGCTTTGCTCATCCCTAATCAGATCATCCCAACTTCAAGGATGACCAGGGCCTTAAATATTTTTTGGACAGCAGAATAGCAGTTAATGTTGTGAGTATAATGCTTGAAAGGATAGTTATTGTTTGGTTCAGCTCATGAGGTATCACACTTAATGCTGAGCTACGACAGTGATTATTGTATAGGGCTCACAGGGCATTGCATTTTAGCTGCCTGGCTGGAAGAAGCTACAACCATCTTTTAAACATGGTGGCTGAACCAAATAAATATTTATTCAAGAAAGGAAAATGCCAGAAGCAGATTTTGTGGTGTCTGTAAAGAAATGAGACGGCTTAGTAATTTAGGTAGTTTTGCTGGTTCTAACAGACAGGCCTGAGATTTTTTGCTTATTAGATGCTGACTGATGTATTCCCAGCATTTTCAGTTTTATTTCATAATTCTTGCATTTCCAATTTCTTTTATCCTTTCTGTCTGTTTTTAAACCCTTTTTAAATGTTTTATTTGTTAAACAATGAAATTGATTTTTAAGTGTAACCTAAAAATGTGTCGTCATCACTTTTTTTTTGCTTGTTATGGGATTTGAAAGCTACCTCAGAACTGCAAGCTAACTAAACACTAGATTTTAGAGTTTCAATCACAATGACTGCATTAAAGAAACATGTTTTATTTTATTATGGAAATACCAAGAGATAATTCTTGCTGCGATGAGAGTTCACAATAATCTCAGAAACTGAGGGGTGGGTGGAGGTATAAAAATATGCACTCGTACTTAACCTGGGGACTTAACCAGTTTTCTGAGTGAGTTTTCCCTTCTGACCCTAAGTTCATAATAGGAATGGGAGCACAGGACCACACCAGAAAAGAAAACTATAATACAAAGGCTAAGAGGACAGTATAAACTAAGATGTGCTAAAATATAAAATTATTCCATGATGCAGTACAGACAGTGAATCTAAATTGAGTCCCAATATTAACAACAAGCCAGTGCAGTTTGGTTATGTATAACCCTTAAGTTGATGCACACATGTCTATGTGACCTTGGGGGAACATTTCCTCTGATCATTATTTGTAATAAAACCATAAATGTGATCCTTACACACATCCCTTTACAATTGCATCAGGAATAGTGAAGAAAGGAAATCTTCCCCTCCCCACCCCAACTCTGGAGCAATTCAGGATAAGGTTCAAAAGCAACCCCATCACTGAACATTCATCTGAAGAATACACCTATTATTTAATTGATTACTTACCTATCGATAAACTACAAGTGAAAAACTTGGTTGAGAAACCAACCCTGATTTTCCAATTGGAGATGTTACTTGTATGGTGTTTCTAAAGTTGCATAGTGAAACATGGGGCTGAATTTTCCAGGCCCCGAGGTGGCAGGCTTGAGATGGGGTGGAGGGGGGGGTGGTGTGGGCCGGGAAACTGGGGGAAGCTGAGTGGTTACCTGACATATTCCCGCCATTAGGGAACTGGGGAAGTGGATTGGCTGTCTGCTCTACTGGGGTGGGCAGCTAGTTAACATAGTTAAGACCTCAGTTAGGGGCAGTGTTGTGTCCTTACTGGCATTTTGTGTCAGGGCGTCTCTCCACCACATGTGGAGGCCACCAGCACAGTGGAAGCAGCCTCCCTGCATGGCTGGGGAAGTTCATCATCAATATTATCATACAGGGCTGGTGAATAGGGCTGCCTTGATGTCCTTTTCCTGCTTTTTGACTTTCTTACAACGTCATTGAAGTTCCAATCAGCAACCACTCAAATGTGACTTCCTGTCAGCTGATCCCAGATAAAAATTCTGAGGGGGATCAATCAGAGTTGGAGGCTCAATGCCATAAAGATGGGCTGTTTGCATAAAAGGCCATGATCCTGGCTGAGACCAACCCAATGAAGGGGTTTCTCCTTTGTCCATATGATCCTACCGGCCTGAATCTTTTTCATTTGAGTTCAGTTATAGAGGCCAGCAAGGCCATGTCGAGCGTGACCTGCGCAGTGCCCACCTCCTGGTGGAGCTGCCGAGGCTTCAGAGCTGCCGGCCCTCTGGTTGGGTCAGCAGCATCAGGAGCCCGCCTGCCCACTGTCCTTAATAGGATGGCAAGTATGGAGGTGGCCGATTAGTGGGGCACCTTCAAGAAGATTGCTGAGTTAGTCTCACTCCCAGCAAATGAGGGCCCAGCAGGGCCTTCATTTCCACCCGGCCTCAGTGGTACCAAAAGTCAACAAAAATTCCAGCCCATGGTCTCAGAACACTCCCTCCCTGACACCGCACCCGCCCACCACCACTCCCCACCTCATCTTCTCACCACTAGCTACGCACTGAAGTCGATAATCAATAAACATTGCTAAGAGCCATGGTTGCAAGACAAGATGCAGTATTTAGCATATGGCCTCAGAATTTTAATGAGCAGCCTCAGTCAATGACCCATTACTTAAAGCAATTTTTTACCTTACTTTTTTAGGCTGTAATACAGGACTAGATGTCAGAAAGCAGAGAATGAACAAGTAGTCTGACAGGACTAGGTTCATCATCAACATTATCATACAGGGATAGTGAATAGGGCTGCCTCGATAGAATGAATGTCCTTTTCCTGCTTTTTGACTTCCTTATGTCTTCATTTAAATTCCAATCAGCAACCACTCAAATATGACTTACAATCAGCTGATCCCAGATGAAAATACTGATTGGCCAGAGCTATTTGTATATGAACTAACAAGTGCTCTGAACACGTTATCCTTTTTACAAAGATTACGGTGAAAAATCATAGAATATTAGAAAAATACAATTTTCATTGAGCAAGAAGCAGAAAGTTCTTACAGACAGTAAATTAATTTCTCATCAGTACAGAAAAGATTATGTTTAGCTTATCTGTTCCATTGCTATTTTCATCTCACGCTGAATAACTCTGCATGACGTGAGAGCTTATTCTGCTCACCATACAAGTGTTAATTATAAGTAAATTACCAAGCAACAGTTCAATCAACTGCATTAATTCAACATAAAGTGAATTATTGTGGCAGAAAATTTTAAAATGTGACTGAATTTTCAATACACACCTCTAATTTTAAATAAGCATCAACCTGCATTAAGCATAGAAATCATTTACGCCCATGGTTTGAGAGGACTTTTTTAATTTATTCATTCACGGGATGGGGCATTGCTGGCTAGGCCAGCATTTATTGCCCATCCCTAGTTGCCCTTGAGGAGGTGGTGGTAAGCCACCTTCTTGAACCGCTGCAGTTCACATGCTGTTAGGAAGGGAGTTGCAGGATTTGACCCAGCGACAGTGAAGGAACGATGACATAGTTCCGTTAAGATGGCCTGTGGCTTGGAGAGGAACTTACGGGTGATGGTGTTCCCATGCATCTGCTGCCCTTGCCCTGCTACGTGATAGAGGTCACGGGTTTGGAAGGTGCTGTCAATTGTTGCTGCAGTGCATCTTGTAAATAGTACACACTGCTGCCACTGTAAGGCAGTGGTGGAGGGAGTGAATGTTGAAGGTGGTGGATGGGATGCCAATCAAGTGGGCTGCTTGTCCTGGATCATAATGAGCTTCTTGAGTGTTGTGGGAGCTACACTCATCGAGGCAGGTGGAGAGCATTCCATCACATATTCTATCACACATTGTGTCTCGTAGATGGTGGACAACTTTTGGGAAGTTAGGAGGTGAGTTACTCCCCACAGGGTTCCTAGCCTCTGACCTGCGCTTGTAGCCACAGTATTTATACAGCTGGTCCAGTTCAGTTTCTGGTCAATGTTAACCCCGAAGGATGTTGGTGGTGGGGGATTCAGTGATGGTAATGCTAATAACTGTCATGAAGCGATGATTAGATTCTCTCTTGTTGGAGATGGTCATTGCCTGGCACTTGTGTGGCATGAATGTTACTTGCCATTTATCAGCCCAAATCTGGATATTGTCCGGGTCTTGCTGCATTTGGACATGGACCGCTTCAGTATATGAGGAATCGCGAATGGTGCTGAACATTGTGCTATCATCAGTGAACATTCCCACTTCTGACCTTATGATGAAAGGAAAGTCATTGATAAAGCAGCTGAAGGTGGTTGGGCCTAGGACACTACCCTGAGGAACTCCTGCAGTGATGTCCTGGGACTGAGGTGACTGACCTCCAATAGCCACAGCCACCTTCCTTTGTGCTAGGTATGATTCCAACTAGTGAAGCGCTTTCTCCCAATTCACATTGACTCCAGTTTTGCTAAGGTCCCTTGATGCCACACTTGTCAAATGCTGCCTTGATGTCAAGGGCAGTCACTCTCACCTCCCCTCTGGATTACAGCTCTTTTATCCATGTTTGAACCAAGGCTGTAATGAGGTCAGGAAATGAGTGTCCCTGGCAGAACCCAAACTGTATCAGTAAGCAGGTTACTGCTGAGAAAGTGCTGCTTGATAGTACTGTTGATGACCTCTTCCATCACTTTGCTGATGATTGAGGGTAGGCTGATGGGGCAGCAATTGGCCGTGTTTGATTTGTCCTGCTTTTTGTAGATAGGAAACACCTGGGAAATTTTCCACATTGTCGGGTAGATGCCACTGTTGTAGCTGTGCTGGAAAAACTTGGCTAGAGATGTGGCTAGTTCTGGAGCACAAGTCTTAAGTACTATTGCTGGAATGTTGTCAACGCCCATAGCCTTTGCAGTATCCAATGGCTTTCAGCCATTTCTTGATATCACGTGGAGTGAATCGAATTGGCTGAAGACTGACATCTGTGATGCTGGGGACCTCCAGAGGAGGCCAAGATGGATCATCCACTCAGTCTTTCTGGCTGAGGATTGTTGCAAATGCTTCAGCCATATCTTTTGCACCAATGTGCTGGGCTCCCCCAGCTTTCAGGATGGGGATATTTGTGAAGCCTTCTCCTCCAGTGAGTTGTTTAATTGTCCACCGCCATTGATGGCTAGATATGGCAGGACTGCAAAACTTAGATCTGATCCATTGGTTGTGGGATCACTTAAGCCCGTCTATCGCATGCTGCTTACGCTATTTGCCATGTAACTAGTCCTGTGTTGTAGCTTCACCAGGTTGACACCTCCTTTTTAGGTATGCCTGGTGCTGCCCCTGGCAATTCTTCGTGTACTCTTCATTGAACCAGGGTTGATCTCCCGGCTTGATGGTAATGGTAGAGTGGGGGATATGCCAGGCCATGAGGTTACAGATTGTTGTTGAGTGCAATTCTGCTGCTGCTGATGGCCCACAGCACCTCGTAAATTCCCAGTTAAAGTTGCTAGATCTGTTCTAAATCTATTCCATTTAGCACAATGACAGTGCTACACAACACGATGGAGGGTATTCTCAATGTGAAGACAGGACTTTGTCTCCAGAAGGACCATGTGGTGGTCATTTCTACCAACACTATCATGGACAGTTGCATCTGTGACAGATAGATTGGTGAGGGCGAGGTCAAATAGGTTTTTCCCTCTTGTTGGTTCCCTCACCATCTGCTGAAGATCCAGTCTAACAGCTATGTCCTTTAGGACTTGGCCAGCTCAGCCTGTAGTGGTGCAACTGAGCCACTCTTGGTAATGGAATTGAAGTCCTCCAACCAAGGTATAAGCTGCGCCTTTGCCACCCTCAGTGCTTCTCCCAAGTGCAGTTCAACATGGAGGAACACTAATTCATCAGCTGAGTGGGGGTGGCGCTGGTAGGTAGTAATCAGCAGATTTCCTTTCTCATGTTTGATCTGATGCCATGAGACTTCAGGGGTCCAGAGTCAATGTTGAGGACTTCGAAGGCAACTTCCTCCCAACAGTATACCACTGTGCCACCACCTCTGGTGGGTCTGTCCTGCTGGTGAGACAGGACCTATCCAGGGATGGAGATGGTGGTGTCCAGAGCATTATCTAGAACGTATGATTAGTATAAAGTATGACTATGTCTGTCTGTAGCTTGAATAGTCTGTGAGACAGCTCTCCCAATGTTAGCACAAGCCTCCACATATTAGTAAGGAAAGCTTTTCAAGGTCGACAGGGCTGGGTTTGCCATTGTTATTTCCGGTGCCCAGGTTGATGCTGAGTGGTCCATCTGCTTTCATTCCTTTTTGTAGGTTTTATAGTAGTTTGAGAAGCTCACTATGCCATTTCAGAGGGAAGTTAAAGATCAACCACATTGCTATGGGTCTGGAGTTGCTTGTAGATCAGACTAGGTAAGGACAGCAGATTTCCTTTAATGAACCAGATGGCTTTTTATAACAATCAATAATAGTTTCATGATCACAATTACTGAGACTAACTTTTAATTCCAGATTTATTAATTGAATTTATAAAAGGGAAATCATGTTTGACAAATCTACTGGAGATTTTTGAGGATGTAACTAGCAGAATAGATAAGGGAAAACCAGTGGTTGTGGTGTATTTGGATTTTGAGAAAGCTTTTGATAAAGTCCCACATAAGAGGTTAGTGTGTAAAATTAAAGCACATAGAGTTAGGGATAATATATTGACATGGATTGAGAATTGGTTAGCAGGCAGGAAACAGAGAGTAGGAACAAATGGGTCTTTTTCGGAGTGGCAGGCAGTGACTAGTGGGGTACCACAGGGATCAGTACTTGGGCTCTAGCTATTCACAATATATATCAATGATTTGGATGAGGGAACCAAATGTAATATTTCCAAGTTTGCAACTTGGTGGGAATGTGAGCAATGAGGAGGGTGTTAAGAGGCTTCAAGGCAATTTATACAAGTTGAGTGAGTGAGCAAATACATGGCAGATGCAATATAACGTGGATAAATGTGAACTTTTCCATTTCGGTAGGAAAAAGCAGAATGGCAGAGTATTATTTCAATGGTGTTAGATTGGGAAATGTTGATGTACAAAGGGACCTGGACACTAATCCTTGCACAACCATCACTGAAAGCAAGCATGCAGATACAGTAAGCAGTTAAGAAAGCAAATAGTACGTTGGCCTTCATTGTGAGAGGACTTGAGTACGGGAGCAAGGATGTCTTACTGCAGCTGTACAGGTCCTTGGTGAGACCACACCTGGAGTATGGTGTGCAGTTTGGGTCACCTTACCTAAGAAAGGATATACTTGCCATAGAGGGAGTGCAGCAAAGGTTTACCAGACTGATTCCTGGGATGGCAGGATTGTCATATGAGGAATGATTGGGCTGACTAGACCTGTATTCACTAGAGTTTAGAAGAATGAGAGGAGATCTCATTGAAACGTATAAAATTCTGACTGAGCTGGACAGACTGGATGCAGTGATGATATTTCCTCTGGCTGGGGGGGTCTAGAACAAGAAGTCACAGTCTCGGGATATGGCGTAGACCATTTAGGACTGAGATAAGGAGAAACTTCTTCACTCAGAGGGTGGTGAACCTGTGGAATTTTCTACCTCAGAAGGCTGTGGTGGCCAAGTCACTGAATATATTTAAGGAGGAAATAGATGGATTTCTGAACTCTAAAGGCATCAAGGGATATAGGGAGAGAGCTGGAGTATGGCATTAAGATAGAGGATTAGCCATGATCATATCAAATGGCAGAGCAGGCTCAAAGGGTCAAATGACGTACTCCTGCTCCCAATTGCTATTTTCCCACTAGATGCCATGATGCCCATGCCCCCAGAGAATTAGCCTGGGCTTCTGGATTACTAGTCTAGTGACATTACCGCTACACCACCATTTCCCTAATGCCCATCTTTAATGTGAAAACCACAACACTGTTAGCAGCAAGTGCCACATCATATCCTTACCTGTAGCTGTTAACCTTTAGTTTATTATGTGTGTGGTGCTGGAGAAAAGCATCAATATTCCTACATGACCAGTTCATGTGCTATATGATTTGACCTGTTTTGCTTCCTGTATCACTGTTACTATGTCATACTATAGTCACATGTTGTAGTACACCTTCAGCTGCGATATTCATGTTATTATTTTCTCTTAAATCAATAAAGAATGTTTAAAGATGTGCTGTAGACCTTTTTTCAATATATTATACAGAATAACAAGTAGACAGTTTGTTCAAAGGTGAAATTGCATCGTAGTCATTTATTAAACTCTTTATTTGCAAGGTTTATGACATCATAAGAATTGTTGGA
This sequence comes from Cetorhinus maximus, assembly GCF_964194155.1. Lineage (NCBI taxonomy): Eukaryota > Metazoa > Chordata > Chondrichthyes > Lamniformes > Cetorhinidae > Cetorhinus > Cetorhinus maximus. The sequence goes on from NC_135884.1 coordinate 132,332,071, forward strand.
TTGAATGGGCCACCTTGTGACTCCCAGCCAGCCATCTATTACCCGGTATTTAACATTCCAGATATATATATTTCAAAATCCAATTTATTGATATTGACCAGTATTTACAGCCCCTTTAGAAAGAGGCAGCAGATGTAAGCGAAAACATTCAAAGTGGCTTCATTCATTTACAGGGATGGTAAAGTCAATAACCGTCACGAAATATTTCAGGAGCTTGAGTTGCATCGAGGGAGAGCTCTCTAAAACGGAATAAATACTTTTTCTGGACCCAAACCACTGGGGGAACCGTACAGTAGATGGGATAAAACAATCCCACCACTGCAACTGCATCAACCCCATATTTAATTTGTGTAGAACAAAATGTGACATAGTCATCAGAATTAACATGGAAACGTGTTGAAGTCCTCTAACTTTTAACATGCTTTGGCTTATTCTTGAAATGACAAACCCATTTCCTACAAGCAAGATAGCAAAGGCACGCTACTCAAAAAGCAGAAGAACTGCTTCAAAACTGTGTGGCTTGAAAATATATTAAAATAGGTGCATTATTTGAAAAAATAATGAAACTCTCTGAAAAATTCTAATCTGCTAATGGTTCAAGCCGCTAATCTGTAAATGTATGCAGACGTTGATGTTATTCCATAAAAAGGTGACCTTGGGGATTAAAATGGCTTCAGGACACTAGTTCTAGCTGCAAGTCTTATTGCATAGAAATGAAAAGAATGACAACACCAGAGAGACAGTTAGGTCTATTGTGGATAAAATGGAGGGCTAAAGGGGTGACCTCATAGACAGGTGCGGTGAAAACAATACATATGAGTTAGTCCTGTACCAATCAACAAAACCGTATATTGCTCAAACACACTATTATTTAGCTGCTGCTGTGAATTTTAAAAGAGTGAGTAAATAGATAAATTAACTCATACCATAAAAAAAGCATGAGATGTAGCCATTAGTGAGCAAGTAGTGCAAGCAGTAGTGAAATTAGATCACATCTCTATGTCCACATGGATCATATTATGGCACAGACTCACACTATAAGCAACTGTTGAGACCTGTGGCACAGAGAAAATGCACAGCATTCAGAGGAAACAGAACAGGTGTAAGACACTGCATGGCCACACTCCTGCCCTCCACCCACCGAACTTGTGCTTGAATCCAGCCTAGATGACGATGCTGTCACTGTGATTATTTTCAAGGAGGTGCAAGCTAAATAAATTTTGTCAAGCTTAATCTTGCTCCCAGTGGACATAAGTGCACAACACAGCGCTGTTCTGAATTTTGACATTAATTGGTATTAATTCAACAGACATGCTATGAGAGGCCCGAGAACAGAAAGAATGCAAAATTGTGCATCATTGTCAAGACAGAAGAAAGGGAGCCCAGTGCTGCAATCAACATGTGTCACACCCAGTGCCATCAGAAATCCAACAACATTTCAGACAAAATCCTTGGAGATTCTACCCCAAAATCTATGGAGATTTGAGTGGCATTTGAATCCCAGATAGTTTTACTGATAATCAAGTTGTTTTCATTATATCTCTCCAAAAGAAATATGAGTTTAGGGAATTCAAGAAAAAGAAAAAATAAGGTTTTTTTCTTTGAAGGACTTTTCAAATTTCAGGTACAGCCTTTTTGTCACTGGTAAGAGTCCAGTAGCAAGTCTGAATCATTAACCAGATGTAACCAATTAACCAAAATGGACTAAGAGACAGACAACTTTTGTGCAGCACATTCATTTTGTGATCTGCTAAATGCACCCAGACGTCCACCTTCACTTCTAACTGTTCCGATCAGAAGAGGTGTTCCAGGATACTAGGATTTATGACTGCAATGAAAATCACCACCTATTGATACGTCAACTAGAATTACAGAGAATCTACTGCAGAAAAACAGGCCATTCGGCCAGTGTTGATGCCCACACAAGCCTTCTCCCATTCATATTACTTTATCTCTCCCTACCACTATACCCTTCTATTCCTTCATCCCTCATGCGCTTATCAGGCTTCCCCTAAAAGCACTTATAAAGTATCTGACTTATGCATGTTTTTTGGGATTTGACAAATCCACAGATTCAAATGGAAATTCATGCCCAAGATTCCTGATGCCCAGCATGTACTTAGCATCAACTGCTATATGGGCTGGCATCCTAGGCTCAACCATCTTCAGTTGCTTCACCAATGATCTTCCCTCTATCATAAGGTCAGAAATGGGGATATCTGCTGATGATTACAGTGTTTAGTTCTAGCTGCGACTCCTTAAATAATGAAGCAGTCTGTGCATGCATGCAGCAAGACATGGGCAACATTCAGGCTTGGGCCGATAAGCGGCAAGTAATATTTTTGCCACACAAATGTTGGACAATGACCATCTCCAACAAGAGAGAATCTAACCATCTGCTCTTGACATTCAATAGCATTACCATCGCTGAATCCCCCACTATCAACGCCCTGGAAGTTACCGTTGAACAGAAGCTTAACTGGACCATCCACATTAATACTGTGTTACAAGAGCAGGTCAAAGGCTGAAAATTCAGTGGCAAATAACTCACCTCCTGACTTCCCAAAGGTTGTGCAGCATCTATAAGGCACAAGTCAGGATTGTGATGGAATACCTCCCAGTTGCATGGAAGAGTGCAGCTTCAGCAACACTCAAAGGGCTCGAAACCATCCAGAACAAAGCAGCCCACTTGAACGGCACTGATTCACGACCTTAAACTCTCACTTTCTCCAATGCTAGTGCACCGCAGCTGCAACGTGAACCATCAACAAGACGCATTGCAGAAATTTGCCAAGGCTCCTTTGACAGTACCTTCCAAACCCATGACCTCTGCCACTTAGAAGAACAAGAGCAGCAGGCACATGTGAATACCACCATCTGAATAGTCCCCTCCAAGTTGCGCGCCATCTTGACTTGAAACTATATCACAATTTCTTCACTGTCGCTGGGTCTAAATCTTGGAGCTCCCTAGCTAATAGCACTGTGGATATACTGACACCACTCAGACTGCAGCAGTTCAAGAAAGCAGCTCACTACCAACTCCTCAAGGGAAATTATGGAAGGGCAATAAATGCTGGCCTTTCTAGCAACGTCCACATCCCATAGACAAATTAACAAATAGGAAAATAAATATAGTGGTCATCAAATTTCCCATGGAGTTTTCAAGTGGGAACTTATATTTTTAATTGATTTAAATCATAGATCAATTACAATGCAACAGTGAGGACATAAAATGTCAATCCTCTACGGTTTTAAAGTGGTCCAGGTTTGATATTAGGGATTCATTTTTCAAGGTATACTAGCCAAAACAGGATGATAATAGTGCAAAGATCATAGTGTTTTCCCATTCCATTCCCATCTGCCACAATTTTCCTGAGGCCTCCATAAGGATACAAGTAATTTCATACCACTAACAAATCCTAACTATGGTTCAATTTGCAGCCATGAATGGGGTGAATCCATTCATGATTATTTTGCTATATGTTACATTCCTGTATTGTGAGGGAGTAGTCTCAAGCTCGTACTACATCTCTAAATTCACTCCTGGGAACCTTGAGACAATATTCTTAAAATAGATTGATGTGATTGTTGATTAGTTGGTTAAGTCCTCCCATATCTTACAAACTTACAGGCTGAAGATCTGCTCCTGTCAGTATTATCCTGTAGGTGGCCACGAGGAGAACACATGTCAGCTGGCCAGTGTAAGTGACCATCTGATTTTCCTCACCTCTCTGTAGAGTAGTGCCCTCAGTGTGTGCTCTATGCCTCCCTACAGTGTGATGATTGAAGACAGAGCTTAATATATGGAGAATTACTTGTATGACTGTTTTATATCATTCTGTTGCACCTAATTACCTAGGAACTGTATAAATTTAGAGAAAAATTCTTAGTGATTGCCAATTAGCTCCTGTAAATAATTAATTCTATCTCCATACTCTGCTAAGGGTCTCAGATTAAAAATGTACTATCTGGAATAGCCATTGGACTGACTAATGAGCACTATGAATGGTACTGCCACTTTTGACTAAGCACTGTAACAAGATGTAAGACTGGAAGAAGGCTTTTATTGGCACTTGCATTCTGTATTATATGCTCTATACTACAGAGTAATCAACATGCCTGGAGGAGATCCTGCAGGTGACATTCTATTTACATGAGATAAAACCTGTAGTAGGAGAATTGGTATTCCAATGGGAGTAGACCTTTGACCTGCCCTAAGCAACCCCTATTAGACCACTGGTCACTGCTGACATGCAACCAGAATAAGTGACTTGAAGTGTGTGCTGGTTGTAAATTACCACAACATCACTCATTAATAATTGTGTCACATGAAACAGAAGAAAATATCAACATATTACCCGCCCTGCTAATGACCTGACACGGTGGAAGTAATTTGAAGTGAACTTTGATTTAGTGAAACTCTGCTTACTATGAAAATATTACTGTCTTACCTAACTGAATTGAATGGCACTGCAGTTGTGAAAATGCTTTTCACTGATAAGGAAAATCGAACTATTAACATTTCACCATTAAGTCCTTGTGGACCAAAATACATCTCATAGATCAGCAAAAACTGATCCAATCAAATTGTTTTCTTTGTGCCTGGGTGTTCTGTTAGTTACAATATTGAAGTAGCTTGAGTTGCAAAACCTTCAAGATCCCTGAGAGTTTCCAATATTTGTGTTTTAATTTTAGATCTGCAGCACTTGTAGTTGTTATTTTTCTTTTTATCAGATGACCCATCTTTCCTGCAAAGGAGATAGAGAGTTTCAGGTTAAACACCCATTCTGAGAAGCATTGAATGCAGTGTTTGCATTGGATTGCTTTTGGGTCACATTTTGCATCAATGTTCAAATTGCAGCTTTTTCAAATGGTGTTTGTAGAATGCAAACTTGCAGCATTCTCCAGGAATGTTCCAGTAAAGAAGGTGCTACTGGAAAATAGTTAACCAATAAACACAAATTGGCATCAAATCATGTTTTATACCATCATTACTAGACTAGTCACTAATCCAGTATTTAGTAAATTTATTGTAAGCATTTTTCTCTTTCCCCTTTGCTCCCAAAGTCAGGGAATTAGGTTTTCACATCCTGATGCTCATGGTAACTCATTCATTTTAATAGTTTACTGCTGGCCTTGTGATTGGAAAACCTAGGCCTTTAACATCGTTTTTTGGGTAAAGGTCCACAGGTGCTGGTTACGGTATCTCACCCAAACTGATTTTCTACACAGTGAGTGTTGCCAGCCTATCAGCAATAAATACATTAACCAAATCTGTGTCTGTCTTCACCCTATGTTCATATAGATGCACTTCCATATGTGGTCACTGAATCACTACAAGGAACTGGAACCTTGGTTGATTATCCAATCCTTAACCCAGATGGCTGAGAATTATCACACCTTATTGCCATGCCAGTGAATTTAGCTGACTCATAGACCTTCCTAATATGCATGGTTCAGTTGCTCACTGTTGAAACACACTTATGAGAAGAGGATGAGTCATTTTTTTCCATCTCTGCCTCTTACATATAATAGTACACTGTAAGTCGCAAGTGCAACCCTCATTGCACTTAAAACATTATGACATTTGTTGTAAGGAATCTTACTTTTAAAAATACATTTAATTTGATTCTAATAAACACTTGGCACAAAATTTGGATCTGTAACAATTGGTTTTTGGTGCTAAAAGTAGCCTCAGAAGTACAAAGTAGCATATACGGTGCACACACACCCCTGCTCTATCTCTTGCCAGCCTCTATCATTATGTTCTTCTTCAATGTAAATATACCAATCATATACAAGGATTGGTGAAAGAATAATGTGGGTTCTTTATTTGAAGATAAGGCTATATAAAGATAAAGTTAACTGGGAGACTAAGTAGAGCATATCTGATCTTTACCCTGCAGCTTGCAATTTGACTACAAGCCATGGGACTACTACTTCATATCCTGTCAAGCTGGTAATGATTGACAGCAGTTTAAGGTACACCCTTAAAGGTATATGCACATCATATCACAATGACCATAATGTTGAGGGTGTTAGCAGATGTGTAGTGAGCAACCGCTGAAGGTCTGCCATGTTGGCCAATCATGAGGTCAAGCAACATGTAAAGCTGATTTGATGCCAGTATAATCTTTCAGAGCTTAACTCTCAACAGTTAATGCCCTCTCATAATCATGGATGGCTGAACAGGCATTCAACAACAGGAGTGACTCCCCCACCACCCCTCCCCACCAGTGCCATTTAAAGGGATTGGCAATTACTTAAAGGTTAGTTGTAGATTGATTTCAACTGGCTCTTGCTATAATTGTACAAGTGTTTGACCACTTATAGAGTTGTTTAAAGTTGCTAAAGTCTACAGGGAGTGGTATGGCAGGTGCTGAAGGACGCTGTCCTGAATTCAAGGCTTCTGCCCAAATTATTCCCAGGCATGAGAACAGTAGTAGGCATCCTTTTGGAGCACCACATGACTGAGCAAATGAACTGAGGACATGCAGAGCAGGGCAAGCCGTTAGCAGATGAAGGAGGAGAAGCAGGGTGAGAAGGGTTCTCAGCAGAAGGCCATAACCACCTTGGGTATTCAAGGAGCCTGAGCCTCTGCAGAGAACAATGTGTGAGATGTCTGCCTTTAGTAATGAAGTCCTCACTGACTGCACTGACTGCAGCCATAACTGCAACCTCAGAGCAGGGCAAGGACCACATTGCTCATGACTTCAGTGGCTCATGACTTCAGTGCAGAACCCATGCACATATAGGCAACATGCGCACAATGAAATCAAGTTGCCCCATGAAATATGATAGAGCAGATCATTTGCATGCTGAAGTAATGCTTCAGCTGCCTGGACAACACTGGAAGAGCCCTGCAATACTTGGCAGGGCAGGTGTCAAGATTCATGGTGATCTGGTGCATTTTGCACAAGGAACAAGAGTGGGTTAGCCCTGCATTTTTGGATGCTAAAGAATTTTGCTCTGGGTGAGTCTATAGTAAATCAATGCTCTGTAACTTGAAGTCCAACATCCCTACAACAGGTGCTATAGCCCCAATTTTAATTTTGAACACAGCATAGGTGGGCACCAAGACTGGTACTAAATAGCCTGGTTTACCCCCAACAACCACCTCCACCTTACCCCCACCCCCAATCCCTCAACACGAGGCTCATGCAATTTTAACTCTCAGGTCTCATCGGTACATTTGCAGTGAGTGTCCTGCCTGAATCCGGTCGGAAGCCTTAGCTGACTGGAGGGTGGGAGTGAGGTTTTGCGTGAGCTAAATGAACACTCCTCGGCTGTCAGTAAACAGATATGAGAAGAAATAGTGGCGGGGCAGTGGGAGGAGAAGCCGAGAGTTTCTTTCAGGGCCGTGGTGGAGCATTTCTGCTACTCCAGGTTCTTCGAGGGGACCAATGAAAGATTACTTTATTGGGTCCGCAGGATAGCCTTACGATGGCATCTACACTCATGCCTGGGGTTAAAATTTCAGGCTGGCCTGATGTTGTCATTGGAGTTCAATCTGCAGGCATATACCAGCATGCTGCTTCTTTTTGGCATGTGTCCCATGTGCCACTTAAAAATAACTGGTCAAAATGACATCTTGCTGGAAAGCAGCAGGATTGGCAGGTGTCAGTCATTGACCTGGTTTTAACCACCCAGCAACTGGGCTTCCACCAGGCGAGTGGGAATAACAATGGGGTTTATATCTCTGAGATGAATTTTCTTTCAAGAACCTGCATGTTAGCAACTTACAGAAATAAGGAAAGAAACACATGGAAATTAAGGACAATCTGCTTTTTGTTAAAAAAAAAATCATATAGACCGTGATTGAAGAAGATTATTCTTGTCAACTCACACCAGGATTTGTTGGCGTTTCCTCTGGGAGTGTGTTTGATTTTTGTATTACATATTAAAGCTGCCATCCACATGACATCTCAGGTGAAACACTGGTTTAATTTAATGCTTAACTTTGACATTAAAGAATGTCTGATTTTTTATTAGCTGTGAGGATATTCAGCTTCTGTGTGTAGCAAAGCAGATAAAATACACGCAGGGAAGCAACTTTGGAAAGGTCAAATTGTTTTCCCCATCTCTATGCCATTTTAGTACTTTTCTTAATTTAAGGCCCACCAATACATCAACACTTTTTGCTTAAAACTTGAAATACTTTATATGCACGGTGTTATTTTACTACATTTAGAATAACTGTGATCGTTTGTGGTACCCAAACACACCGGGTTAGCTTTTAACTTTCAGGAGGCCAATGATGGAGTGCACCAGCAGCAGCTTACCCTTCTCAGGAACCAAGAGGTTGGAACCATTTTGAGGCATGGGCCTTGCTTAGACAGAAAGTGGGCCAGCTGCCCACGCCAAGATTGCTAAATTCGATCGCAATATCCGGTGGCCCGGAGGCTGCCTGGCATGACAAAAGCTAAGTCCTTGGGTCTGTGAGGGGGTGGTGGGGGGAGGCATTTGAATTTGCCATCACCTGGGGAGTTGGAGGAGCCTGGGGTGGCAACGGCCAATTTGGTTTTGTGAAGCCCAGAGGAGAACTCCCACTCCCCCTGGCTCCAAATAGATATTTTAACAATATTTTTTTTTCAGGTGACTGGAGGAGGGGGCCTCTAGTCCTGAATCGCCATCAAAGTGGACGGACGTCTGCCCAGTTATCTCTGGAAACAGCTAACAGGGTCCTGCGTAGATCATGGCAAAATGACATATGATTCATAAACCTCACTGGATTTAAAAATAATGGGTTGTGCTTGACTCGGGAAGTGCTAAGACCTTCGAGTAAAAAGAACTGCCAGTTGAATTCCCATCTTGCACTAACACTGCAAAGCCATTTATTACTGACCAAAATCACCAGGCTACTGATGTAACGTCTGTTGCTATGATACAAACACCCGCTGTATTTTTATTTGGTTTGTTTTCACAGTGTAATCAAGTTAGATTGTTTTTTTTTCGCTGAACACTTTACGACAGAGTGTCCAAACCTTTTTTGCTCCATGAGCTGTTGGGTGCTTACCATAGAGCTTAGTAGGCCCCATATGCAGTATAAATCGATGTTCCCATCATAAGCATATATCTGAGGCGGATAATTCTAACAGATCTCAGTGTTCTGATTTAGGTACATCAATCAAAGGAGCAATTATTGAAGAACGGCCCCTTTCCAAGCCTCAATCCTATGATATTCATCCAGGATAAGTCATCCAGTGAGAAGTACAAGATAAAATAGAATTGAGTAGGCCACAAATGTCCCATGAGCCCTGGCAATTCAATTTTAACTTCACAGGCCAAATTGCCAGGTTGCTGGGTTGAATGAGGCCCACTGGTTGTAATTAGGGTTATCAACCCTCCAGGATTGTCCTGGAGTCTAAAAGACCAATCTCTGAAATATTCCTTCTCTCAACCTGGGAGAAAAATCATAAGGACAATTTAAAAATTGGAGGTTTTTCTTCTCATTTCCTTTGAGCATTTTTGTTTATTAGTTATAAAAATATGGGAGGTGTGGCCAAAAGGCTCTTTGACTGGGTTGGGGGTAGGAAGTCATGTGATGAAACCTTCGGGATAAGTCCAACCAAGCTTGGCAACTCTAGCTATAACATGGAACCCTATGTTTCAAGAGCTTAGAAAGTAGTGTGCCACTACAGATTTTTGATGCTCCATTACTAAAACCCTTTCCAATCTGTGCACTTTGGTCACTGAAAGCATAGACATTCCATGTTTGAACTTACTCTGCTTTTCTTCAGCCAACCTGCACACTCAGTCCAGTCAATTTGTTTGATTAGAATGAACTTTGGCTCATAGTTATGATGGAAACTTGCCAATATGAACTTCTCTTGCTGCAATTCTGCCCTCCTTGCCAGCGAAGGCACTGTGATGTCATCACTGGAAGAAAGATGTAATCATAGCAAGACAAGTTTACATTGACGGTGTTAAGTATAAATGCATACATAGCAGGCTAGAAATTGGTCTGTTTTTGTGACCCGCCCGCATTCATTGCTATGGAGGTAGGTGATATGCAAATTTGGTGCTGTGTCCTCATTTACCTGATTCTTGTTATAAGTCAAAAACCTCATAGATGTTTAACTATAAAAGCATGCCTTTCAATCTTATCTTCCAACCCTTGATGTACCTTCAGCCTTGGAACATTCTAGACCCTGGGTACACATTCCACTAACATTTCATGAGTCAACTTCTAGAAGCCAAATAGCAGCTGAGCTCCAATGCGTGAGAGAAGGAGCCAACTTCTTTCCTCATATAAAGAATAAAAGCTTTGATATGCACATGAATAGGAGTCCATCACCAATGAACAAATCATCAACTTTATTTATATTAGTCACAAAAGAAGAATGAATGGCAGAAACTGTTGCAAAGTATAAAGAAGACTAACAAGACATTTTGGAGATGATGAGGAAAGAGAGACTTGCTCTTGAGGGAATGGGGCCAAATGCACCAGGTGACATGTACTGCTAGAAGGGGAGGAAAAAAGGCGGCAATGAAAAAGAGAGGAGCAAAATTTTTTTTGCGGAGGGGGGTGGAATTGATTAAGGGAGAGAAGGATCCCATCTTGGGTCAGAAGGCAAAGCTACTTCATGGAGGAGGAGGAGAAAGAAAGATTCCAGAAGGGAGCAAAATACAGGAGATTCCTGATTTGTTGAGTCACCTAATAGAATAGGAAGACCGGCTTGAGGAGTAGCTGAAAGGCATGGAGGAGAGACAACATTTTGGGAAAGCAGGCAGGTAGATGTCGACCCTATTTGGAAATGAACAACCTCCATTGACCAGGGGATGGTGAGAAGAGAAGGGAGACATAACCTGCTTTGTGGGAGAGAAAGAAACCTTGCAGTTTTTTTCATGGGATGTGGACATCAGTGGCAAGGCCAGCATTTGTTTCCTGTCCCTAATTGCCCTTGAACTGAGGCTTGCTAGGTCATTTCAGTGAACATTTAAGAGTCAACCAAATTGCTGTGGGTCTAGGAGTCACAGATAAAGATGGCAGATTTCTTTCCCTAAAGGGCATTAGTGGTTTTCTGCAACAATCAATGATACTTCCATGTTCACCATTACTGAGATTAGCTTTCAATTCCAGATTAATTAAATTTAAACTCCACCAGCTATCATGATGGGACTTGAACCCATATCCCCAGATCATTAGCCTGGGCCTCTTGGATTACTAGTCCAGTGACATTATCACTATGCCACCATCTCTCCATGGCTTCATATGACATTAGGAGCAGAAGCTGTTGTCACAGTTTTAATGTCAAGTTCCCTAACCAGCCCAATGCCCGACTCAAGAGCAAGTGCAACTTTAGGATGTCGCCCTCAACTTGAGTCGGGGGCCAGATATTATTATGTGCTCTGTCGTTTGGTCATGATTTCTGCAGTTGCAGCCAGGCGAGATTTTGAGGTGCTGCTTGTACATCAGGTGGCTACATCAGCCACGTCCAGTCCATATACTATTGAGGGTTGTCAACATGCTCCGAGCGAGATTGAAGCCTGGTTGTTGAGATATTGGGTCAGAGGCAATGTGGTTGTTTGGGAGGATGTTTTCTGCCCAGGCTTTTCTCCAGGTTTCATTAGTGTTAGGGAGTTAGTGATGTTCGATTTGTGTCCAGAGGGGGTTTCATAGAGCCAGGTGGTGAGCTGGGGGGTCTTGAAGGTCTCTATGGATTGGGAGGTCCAAGTTGCTGCTGATACGAGTTATTTTCCTCTATGTTGCTGTGTCCCGTTGAATGGAGGGAGGGGTGATATTGATAACTTATGACCCACACAGGTGCACAGTATTCAGCTGTCGAGAAAACCAGAGCTACAGCAGAAGGATGAAGAATGGTGGTTTTTGCACCCCAACTTGTGCTGGTGAGCTTGCGGATGATGTCCACTTGTGTCTTGGTCTTTTCATCAGTCTTTCAGTGGTAGTAATGGTAAGTTAGGGAGCGATCAAGGGTCACGCCAACCTAGGTGGGAGTTGGGTCAATGCTGCACTTTTTCTCCACAGAATGTGACATCTAGGAGGCTGTGTCCCTTCCAAGTTTCAAGCTGGAATGTAGAGACAATGGACTTGGCTGGGTTTATTCCCACCTTGCAATGGGAATATCTGACTGTTGTGAGTAGAGGGGAGGGTTATTATTGTGGCTTAATGGACCTATGTAATTAAACGGTGCATTCTCTGTCCAAAGGAATGCCATAGGGGATGCATTAGTATTTCTAGTTTTAAAAGCACTAACAGTAAGGAGATAAGTGTGTAGGAAAATGTTTGTTTCCTATATTTAACCTTCCTCTTCAATTCAATACTCCGAAATAGACTAAAAACCCACAGAAATACAACTGCAGGCATCAAGGAATTACAAGAGTGAGATCCATAAACCAGAATATTTCAGTACAGCATTTGTTAGAACAGGTAATATTTTCTAAAATATTCATATTTTTTGGATGCCTAGTGAATAGTTGTTCAGAAGCAATAAAAAACTGCTTTAATTGATTATGAACTTTAAATGATTTTTTGATTGGATGGTGATTGTACTCGGTTCACTATAATTCATGTTTTGTGATGCAGTTGGCTGAGACTGGATCATACTTTAAAAGCTGATCTTGACAGCATTTAAAGGCTTTATTTAATTTTTGTAATCAATCACAGTTTGCAGACTTGAGGCTAAGCGCCATTTAGGGTCCCTGGGGAGAGTCTACACAGAGGACATGACATTTTTTGGCGCCTCTTCTTACCTGAATGATACTGTTGTCTCAGTGCCAAAAATCGCGGCGCAAGTAATGAATGAGTTAAAGAGTGAGAATAACAAATCAGATTTTTATTACTGCTTTATATATTGTACCATTGCTCCAATGGGTGCAATATAAAATGTGCCTATACAGCTGTGCAGCTCATTATAAGATCGTTTTACATCACTCAGAGAGAGTGCTAGCAGTAACACTGGTAGACATAGGTCCCTGAGTCATGAAGCAATGTGTCTAAACATCTTGTCTTACCATTGCCTTCAGAAGCTCCTTTTATGTTGAATCAGTGCTTTGTAAATAGGATAGATTAAAGCAGTCTGGAGTAAATCCAGTATTAAAACTCACCACTCCATCTGCTTACCCGATCCAAATAGAATATGTTTTCAATTTCAATTGTGTCTGTATATAAAGTGAACACATGCCTAAAGTTGTGAATTAAATATCAGTTTGGATGTGTCTATTCGTAATTAACCTTTGCCAGTATATATCACACGTGTACAACCAATTATCAATCTGCTGCCATAGTCAAAAATAAAGTTAGAGATTGATTTTAAGGAAATGTTTAAGGTTTTCTGGTTCAGTATAATTTGCTGGTGTTTGCTGTTTGCTGTCGACTTCATATCTGGTCATTGGGTCTACCTCATCTGTAAACTTGTTGCAATGGTTTATTTACCTTTGAACAAAGAAAGTCTTTCTGATGACCATTTTGAATTTATCTGGCTCTATTTTCTTCACTTGCTTTGCATTCATATTTATCTTTGGACTGCATTGGTACATGACTTGCAAATTCTTTTTTATATAATACTTTCCCCTTTTATATTGATGTTTCTCATTTCTTCCCACCTTCCTGCCACTCTTTAATCAGCTAAGCCAGTTGACATTTTGGAACATAGATGACATAGGATTACATAGAATTGACAGCACAGGTTGTGGGTTCAACTCCCACTCCAGGGCTTGAGCACAAAATTCTAGGCTGACACTCCAGTGCAATACTGAGGGAGTGCAATACAGAGATGAGACATTAAACCGAGGCCCCTTTCTCCCTCAGGTGGCTTTAAAAAATCTCATGACACTGTTTTTAAGAACAGCTGGGGAGGTATCCCTGGTGTCTTGGGCAATATTCGTTCCTCAATCAACATCATAAAAACAGATTATCTGCTTATTATCATATTACTATTTGTGGGAGTTCGCTGTATGCACATTGGCGACCTCTTTTCTCACATTATGACATTTCAAAAAATACTTTATTTGCTTAAAGTGCTTTGGGACATCTGGTGGTTGTGAAAGGCATTATATAGATACTGGTCTTTTTTCACAGACACAGGCCATTCAGCCCATAGCTCTATGCCAGTGTTTAGGCTCCACATGATCCTCCTCCATCCCCCTTCATCTAACCCCATCAGCATATCCTTCTATCCCCTACTCCTTTGTACTTTGCCAGCTTCCCCTTAAGTGTATTTATGCTATTCACCTCAGCTATTAAATGGGGTGTTGAGTTCCACATTCTCACCACACTATGAGTAAAGTAGTTTCCCCTTATTGGATTTAATTGGGACTATCTTACATTTATGACCTCCCTTTCTTCGTAGAAGTGAAAACACCAGCTCTACATCTAACTTGTCAAACCCCTGCATAATTTTAAATTCCTCTATCAGTTCACACCTCAGCCTTCTCTTTTCTAGAGAAAAGAGCACAGAGACTCAAAGAAATCTGTGAATGTTCATTCATTATGTCAGGGCTACAGTGTTGGCAATACTGCTCCACATGTTTCAACCTTAAGTGTTCTTTCCAAGATGGAAGGCATTCTAACCACTCGCTCTTCCACCTGCCCAAAGGTTAGCCACAAAACATTTGTAGTGCTCAAGATCATGTGGCCCTGCTGGGCATCAACAAAACTGTCCACAGGGTGAGCTGTAATTCAAGGGAGGGGAAAATTCAAATACAGGACTCCAGGAGGGAAGTATTCCCCCTTTTTATTAGAACTGTTAGTTTGTACAATTGAGAGCGCAAGGTAGATCAGGAGGACATTGAACTGGTCCGAAGTGAATTCTAATTGTATGTGTGAACAGAATTGTGATTGCTTCATAGAAAGTCATGAGGGGAGTTTTTAGCTTTAACAATGATGGAAAACTGGTAGAACTGGACCAACCGCCCATTATACACATCGGCTTGATTTCCCTTCCCAGTGAAGAAAACAGAAAGGGAAATTGTGCAGAGTTTATAATGGACGGACAATTTGTCCACAGAAGCTTTTCGCTGCTGCCAAAGTTGGAAGTGACTCCCATCATTTTGGAAAACACAAGCTGATAATCAACCAATTAAGTTTCAGCCGAAAATTCTGTTGATTTTACTGATGCTGGAATGAAGTCAAACGTTTGCTCTTGAATCCCACATACCTGGATGACATCCTCATCAGATAACAGTGAAAATAATTTTGATATTTTACTCTCACACTTTTGCTGGGAGATAACAGGCAGAATTTAATACCCTCCCCTGTGGTGAGTTTGGTGGCAGGGGGCATTTAATTAGGAGGCAGGGGCGGTGGCTGAGGACTCTGGTGCCTCTCCGCCCCCACACTGATTAAGCCTGTGACAGGAAGGCCTGTGGATGGCCTTCCCACCCCTCTTCCAATTGAGGCCCCTTAAGTGGTCAATTGTTGCCCACTTGAGGGCTTCATCCAGTCACCACTAGTATTAACCCAATGGTGGGTGGGGGGGGGCTCGCCATGTGGGGAGCAAGACACGCAAGCCCATCTGGGGTTGCTTGCGGTGCTGGCCCCACGGTGCCCTCCTGCCATCACTCACCTGTAACCCGATCCTCGGTCTCAAGTGGGTGTCGCACCATCAGCGGCCACTGCCTCCCCGGTAGGCTGTTGTTCAATAGAGCAGCCCCTTCTGATTTGGCGGCAGTTCTCAATGGGTGGGACTTATGCCCCCAGTGTCCTTCATCCCGGAGAAGTGCAACCATGTTCAGTTAAGTATCTGAGTGGCACTTAGGTCAGTGGGCCCTCTTCAAAGGGGGAGGTGCAGGGCTCCTGCCGGCTCTCCAGCTGGACGGCAAGACCCCCATCGCCTCCATTAAATCCAGCCCAATGACAGTTATATAGTAAGCTGAATGATGCCTGTTTAGGCTGTTGCTTGGCTTCAGAATGTATTGTTGGCTGGGTGGTGATCTGTTGAATGTGGAACCTGGTGAGGTGGAAGGGGCTTATGAAAATTGCTGAAAAAGGAGACATGCTGGTGAAACCGTTCATCTTACACTCATCAGGACAAATGCACGAATGCCAAATTTCAAAGGGAGCAACAATTTATGCTGCAGGAGATACATACTGCCCATTCGCACAGGTTTGCTTGTTCTGCCTCCCACATGACGAGACCCCCATCCGCCATTGGATTAATGCGGTGGCAGCAGGATGAGGCCTTTAAGTGGGAATCAATTAAGTGGGCAGAACAATCCTGAGTGTGCTAAGAATTACACTCACAGCCAATTTAAGTTTATCAGGCAGGGTCGGAATGTGACTCATTTACACTTACTACATATATTCATATGCAGGAACCTGTCCTCTGAAGGCAAAAGGAACATTTCCAGGCATTACGCCTGTTATGACTTACACAAGGGAGTGGAGGACAGTGCATTCGCTATGGCAACGCCTCAACCAATCAAAGTCCACTTGCCAACCATAACGTCCTTTTCTCGTGCAGCATAAATTGCTTCTCCCTGAGAAATTTGGCATTCTTCCATCTGTCTTGATGAGGGCATGACAAAAAACTCCGGCAGCATGTCTCTTTTTTCAGCAACACTCAAGTTCTGTACTACCAAATGACTATTGGTTTATGAAAATATAGACCCACTTTTAGCCCACAGTTATTTTGATTACACTTCCTTCCATCCTCATGTTTCATCTGGAAGGAGCATTTGGGGACCTGCAGGATGGGAAGGGAAGAAAAGGAACAGACCTGTTGTTATGTCTTTAACTTTAGTCAGTTCTGATGAAAGATCATCAACCTGAAATATTTTCTGGTTCTCTCTCCACAGATGTTAGCTGACTTGCTGAGTATTTCTAGTATTTGCTGTTTTCATTTCAGGTTTCCAGCATCTGCAGTTTTGCCTTTGTATTGAGAGGAAGATAATTTCTTAAGGAAAATTGTGGCAATTGTTGTTGAACTCCTGACATACAAGTCAGGTGAAATAGGAGACCAGAAACCAATCTTAACTCAGTTTAAGATTTATTTACAGAGTGAAACATTATAAGCATATAACTCCTAACTCTACTCCCATCCCAATGTCAATAAGTGTCTCTTTATACTCTTTTAAGTATAATAATAAAAATAAACCAATTAACATATTAATTAACAAACAAGTTAACAGCCCCTTAAAGGGACAAAGGTGTCTCTTTAAATATGCTCAAGCAGTCATTGAATCAATGTCCTCCACCTGTATATACTTAATCTTAATTTGTACAATTAACAATTATTGCTGAATATGTGTATTTGAGATGGTACCAATGACCAAGGAAATATTGGTGAGGTGGGGACTCAAGGATAATCATTGGCTAATGCTTGTTGATTGGAGAAACAACCAACTGAAATATATACCTGAAAAATCCCTTGTTGGGAATTTTCTTGATATTTGATCAGCAAGGTATGTCTTTGGGAATTTAAAGCTATCCAGAAAGAGTGTTGTTTGAGAAAATTCTCATTAAGAACACCATGAAGGTTGGAAAGGGATAGTGATAGAGGGAATCCATGTAAAGCCATTAGGATCATGTTCAGTTCATGAATAATATTACTTGCAGTTATACTGTACTTTATCCCAGTAAAATCTTTCCAAACACTTCCCATAAACCCATGTTTGAAGTGCAGTGACTGTAATTATGTGAACTGCACTGGCAGCATTCTGTACCTACAATATCCCACTGGCGAAATTTGTAAGCTCTTATTCTGTTTTTCTTTGTTTGGTGATAGGGAAAAGTATAGCCAGGGCACAAGAATAAGTTCTGAACTACATCAAAAAATGCAGTAGAAATGATCAGGAGAGACAGATGGTTTAATGTCTCATCCAAAGAACACCCTATACTGATGCAGCACTTTCTGCATACTGCAAGGGAGTGGCAGTCTTTAGTATGAGTGCAAACCTACAAACATTTTATCCAGGCGTTACAAAAGATATACAGCACAGAAACAGGCTATTCAGCCCAACCAGTTCACGCTGGCTAAGATGTAAGCATGCCAACAAAAGTGTCACACTGCATCCCTGGAAGAAAAATATTTTAGTTTGCAGATTCTAATTAACAAATAAGTTTCACTTATTTTTCACTAACCTTACATGCTCCAAATTGATGCTTTTCAGTTAATCATGAAAATGTGAAGATATTTCTGGTGCTAATGGCAATCCTTTTGTTTAGCTTCCTCATCCCGTCTTTTGGCCTGTTGGGTGAGCAAAATAAAAAGCCTAAAAATATGCTGACTTTTCAACCTCAGTTTAGAGTTTTATTTGTACACTAACTTGACATTTTTGGGCCAGCCACATGCATGCTTGAGTTGTCTTATTTACATGGATCTACATCTTCAGACACCTCAGCTAAACAGTTATTTTATGAGCTCGATCTTGTTTGACATTTTTTACATAGGTTCTCTAGAAGGTCTGAACCATTCTTTGAAGAGAACTGTACAAGGAGGAGAGTTCCCTTAATTTCTGACTATTATGCTATACTTTTAGCTAACAGATGCTTTAACCATCCCGCAAAGGGATGACTTCAAAACGCGCAATTCAAGCAAGACACATGGAACTCAAATAAGATACATTCTCAGCGGTTAAATGTTTCTCCCAAGGTCAAACTTTTATTTATAACAGCAAATGATGTGCTGTAATTGTTCTAATACCATATAAATCAACCATTTCTAAACAAATAACAACCCTTGGGCCCTGCTTAACTGACATAATGGGGCTGACTTTTGTCTTTAGGGTAGATTAGGGGGCGATTGAAGGGCCATCCACCCTGCCCACCTGATAACATCAGCGAGGTGCCTGATTCATTTTGGTAATCGAGCCCCATTTAAATAGGGCCGAACATGGGTGTGGGTGCTGATTTTTGAGGTGTCAGATGGAGCATTCATTTAAAAACTTCCCTGTGAAGTATTTGGAGCTAGCTCCAGCCAATCCCTATACGAACCATTAGTTAGGCCGTTCCATCCCATTGGTACTTCTAGTTTGCATATTGATGTCATTGTAGTACCTGGGTTGAAAATTTCCTTCTAATTAGCTTGCACATCCCCTGGGCTTCCAGTTTAAGGCCTTACCAATACAGCAGAAGCTTGTGCAGGGGCACGGCAGTAAGAGCTCTGTGCTGTGCCTTTCATCGTATCTACTGTCAGATTCCTGCCCAAGACTGAAGAAGAAAAGCAGCCCTAATTTTTCAGAAAACTTCATAAATCCAGTTGATAAATGTGGTTCCCACATGTTTAATCTGTACTATAGTGTACATAGTTTTTCATGTCAAACCAATATTAAATATATTTTCTAATCAAAACCACTATGGGCCAAGTGGCATGAATGCTATTTATGCATGGACAAATTCAATTTGTAACCAATAGAAGCCCGAAAATGTTTCCTACTACTTCAATCACACAGACTTACTGTGGAGAACTGAATTCTGGGCATGCACCCAAATATATTCCTCTACTGGATGTTTATAAAACAAATGGCAATTGGTGCGTAGATGAAACATTTTAGTTCAAGATTTTCTGAGAGTGAAAATCATTCTACCTGTGAAATTCTTGAGGATAGAACTCCACCCCATAATATTTGCTATGCTGTATTTTTATGATGGTGCTGAAGATAAGCTATGTTGTGGGAGTCTATGTGCAAGAACCCCAGATCTCTCTTCCATAAGTTAATTTTTCATCTGTCCCCTTCTTGAGTCTCTCCACACAAAGCAATCCACGGTTGAGAGAACGGGCAAATGATTATCTTCCAACTCCTACCAACACTGCATAAAATGAACCATTGAAGATTGCAAAGGGGGTGACTTGCTTTCCATTGTCTTTTCTCCATTCTGCAGTGGAAAACACCTACACTCTGAGATGATCCTTTGACAAGTCTGAGATCAGGGACTCAGAGTGTAGAGAACTGAGAACCACCCTGTATCTGAAACTCTGTCACAAAAACTATTTGGACCAAATTGCATGGGGAGTACCATGACATAACAAAATGGCCACTTTTAAAAATAGCTCCTCCTGTTGCCAACCTGAAACAATTTCTCCCATGAGAACATAAGAAATAGGAGCAGGACTAGGCCACGTTGCCTATCAAGCCTTCTCCGACATTCAGTAAGATCATGGCTGATCTGATTCTGGCTTCAACTCCAATTTCTCGCTTGTCCCCCATAACCCTTGACTGCCTCAAAGATCAGAAAGCTATCTAACTCGGCCTTGAATATATTCACATGACCACTGTGACACATGATTCTCTGTGTAGAAAATTCTAAAAATTAAGAACCCTCTGAGAGAAGAAATTTCTCCTCATCTCCATCTTAAATGGGAAACCCTTTATTATGAAGCTGTGCCTACTAGTTCTAGATTCCCCCTCGAGAGGGAACATTCTCTCAGCATCTACCCAGTTAAATCCCCTCAGGTTCTTATATGTTTCAATAAGAGCGCCTCTCATTTTTCAAAATCCAATGAGCATAGGCCCAACCTGCTTAACCTTTCATCATAAGACAACCCAGTCATCCCAGGAATAAATCTAGTGAACATTCTCTGAACTGCCTCCAATACAAGTATATCCCTTCTTAAATAAGGAGACCAACACTGTATACAACACTAGGTGCAGTCTCACCCAATGCGCTGTGCGGTTGTACAAGACTTCCCTTTTTTTACACTCTATCAGCCTTGAGATAAAGGCCAACATTCTATCTGCCTTCCTAATTACTTTCTGTACCTGCATGCTAACTTTTTGTGACTCATGTGCAAGGACA
Source organism: Cetorhinus maximus (assembly GCF_964194155.1). NCBI lineage: Eukaryota > Metazoa > Chordata > Chondrichthyes > Lamniformes > Cetorhinidae > Cetorhinus > Cetorhinus maximus. The sequence continues at coordinate 132,352,769 of NC_135884.1, forward strand.
CCCAGATCCCTCTGTACTGCAGCATTCTGCAGTCTTTCGCCATTTAAATAATATTAGGCAGGATTTTCAGCTCGGTGTGCGGGCACGTGCCCAAGCCACACGAGCGTGAAATAGCGCATGATGACGTTGGGCGAGTGTTCCGACATCATTGTGCACTCGCGCGATATTTCAGTTGCCAGGCGCACGCAGGAGTCGGCAGTGTGCCTACTGACAATTAAGAGGGCTGTTAAGCTCATTAATAAAATAATTAAAGTGTAATTTATAGGCCAAGCAGCCTTTGCATTTTTTGTGAAACCTCATCCACGGGCAGGATGAGGTTTCAAACAGTGATTAAAAAGACAATAAAAAATTTTAAAACTCATTTTTAACATGTCACTGCTCATGTGACAGCGTCCTTAAAGAACTCTAATAAATTTGTCAAACAAAATTTTCCTTTCATAAAAAAAATCAGCTTGATTGTTTATGATTTTCTAAATGTCCAGTTACTACTTCCTTATTAATGAATTCCAGCATTTTCCCAATGACAGCCCGCTTGATTGGCCCATCCACAAACATTTATTCCCTCTACCCTGACGCACAGTAGCAGCAGTGTGTACCATCTACAAGATGCACTGTAGGAATTCACCAAGGCTCCTTAGACAGCATCTTCCAAACCCACGACTGTTACCATCTAGAATGACAAGGGCAGCAGATAGATGGGAACACCACCACCAGCTAGCTCCCCTCCAAGTCACTCACCACCCTGATTTGGAAATATATCGCCATTCCTTCACTGTCGCTGGGTCAAAATCCTGGAACTCCCTTCCTAACAGCACTGTGAGTGTACCTGCCACATGGACTGCAGCGGTTCAAGAAGGCATCTCACTACCACCTTCTCAAGGGCAACTAGGGATGGGCAATAAATACTGGCACAGCCAGCAAAGCCCATGTCCTGTGAATGAATAAAGAAAAATATTGCCTATAATTTCCTGCTTTCCGCCTTCCTCCCTTCTTGAATAGAAGTGTAACATTTGCAGTTTTCCAATCTGCTGAGACCTCTTCCTTTTCCTCTTCCTTTCAGAATTTTGTATGAAGGCTGTGATGGGACTTTATTTCATGGTATTTCAAAATTAAGGTAGAGCCTAGTCCTTATTTATGCATTCAATTTGTTCTAGCACTTTCTTCCTTGTGTAGGAATGGCCAGGTGGTGAAAAAAACATATTTTCTGAAGATTAATAGGCAGCAAAACTTTAAAGTCTTTCTATCTTTCCTGGTGGATCTTTTTATATCATGACCATTATAGCTCCTAAACTTGCAATCCCCAATCAATATTGTATACTTTTCTATAGTTTTGTTTTGAAATCTTGTGCCCATGTGCCATTTGATTTATTACATTCAAATTAATCAACCATGAAAACTAAGGCAAAAACTTAAGACTATTACAAATTAACACAAGAGATATTGAAAATGCCTTTTCTGTTCAAGAAATTTATTTTTAAATTCTACTGTGTGCGCAGTGAACTTTCCAAATCACATCCTTGTGTCTTTAAATTGTAGCTTTAAGTCCAGCTGGTGGAAAGCACATTTTGCCAGTTATCAATAAAGGATATTGCAAGACTTTGTAGGCTAAGTTAAATGATCTGGTTTCACCAAAGATTCCAAGAAATATGCAGAGTGGATGCACTGAACAATGATCATATGTCAAGCGCTATTGCCTTGATGCATCCCATTTGCTGAAGCTAGCACACTTGCCCAGTTTGAGTCTGTCTTCAGTGGATGTCTGATTGATGGATTTACATCTCACTGGAATATGTCTTTGTTAGGCAGAATGCTTCTCCATGTGCATGTATGTGTGTGTTTGTCTGTGTGTGTGTATGTGTGTGCGTGCATGTGTGTGTGTATATGTGCATGTGTATGAGACCTGATAACATAGGAGAAAGTGGGTTCCTCACAGTCGCAATCCTGACGTTTTGCAATTGGACAAAGAAACCGCCATTAAGAAAAACACACCTGCTATCTTTTTCACTATTGCAAGTAACAGTTTTGTTAATTCTATTAATATTGTTAAGCATTTCATTGCAACAAAAATCAAATGTAAGAATGAGAAATATTGTCTGCAATTGTTTTTGATTACTTTAATGACAAAATATAGGGGAAGATTAATTTAAGACTAAAATTGCAGACTGAACCAGAGAAAATGCATGCATGGTTTCTTCTCCAAGAAAATACTTCATTTTTTCTTTTTTCTATACTTTCACCTTATTGTAATCTAGATCTTTTCCAAACAAGTTTTGTGGTGCAGGTTTGCATCTGACTTTCCAGCCAGCTATTTTCTGTTCAATTTGCCCTCTTATAGTCAAAGGTCTCCGAGGCACAGTAACTCTAGACCAAGTCATTATGTTCCCTGCAGTTTGTGCCTAACTGGCCAATTTTCACTCACCACAGATTTATAATTGTTTGTCATCAAAACGACTAAGGGAGCTTGATTAACAGTATGCAACAGCATTGGTAATAGTCCTAAGTTGGCCCTGCATAATATAGAAACTAGACGGCAAAAAAAATCAATAAGTTCTAATATGATCAGGAACAATCACTTACAAGAGAACATCAATCAGACAAAATAATAGCATCTAGATGTGACAGGTTTCAGTATGGGCCCCAGAATTTCATAACTGATGTCTGTCAGTCAGCTGCTGCTGCTAGGATTTTATCAATTTTGCTTTGCGTCCGATTAGCTGAACCTGTAATTAGATGCCTCTGGAGCGGTAATAACTGGGGTTACTATATGTGCTGATAGTCGGCAAGTGATCAGCTTTTCCATTAGGTGAACAGCAACCATGCGGATTCTGCTTTATCGTTTAAGCCATTGCTGGCTTGTGTTGAATACTAATGAAGGCAGTGCAGACACATGAAGGTGCACACTGTATGACTGTCTATTCTAGTGTGCAAAACTAATGCAGTATGACACTGCATCAAAGTTTATGTAGTCTGAGGCTTTTTCTGTTGCAATGCGGTACCTTGTACCATTTCAGTGGCAGAATTGAGGCATACAAAAACCCATTTAAATGCATTGAGTTATTGGTCTATGTTTCTGAATGGTGGTGAAAGCATTGAGAAATACATGTACTTCGTGTGACTGGAAGGTCCACCATATATTTTAAAGCAGGAAGAAATATATGTAAGGTGCTCTTTTTAAAAAAAATTATGATGCCAAATAATTTTTTGCGAGTCTGAAGCTTCCCATTAAAAAAATCAACAGAGAAGCAGAGGCCGGCGCATTTTTCATATATGTCCTTGTCTAATTCAGATATATAGCAATCCGCCCTGCAGCTTTGTCATACTTGACTGCAGTGTCATGACTGCGACAGGTAATGTACTAAGACAAACCATTCACCAGCAACCCATCCTTTTTTTTCTAGTGGTGGCACGATGAAAATTGAATTAAGACTTAAAACTCAAACATGTAGCTTTGTCACACTGATGTATTTAGGGAACTTGATTCCAAACTCAACTAAAGCATCTGTTTGGCTCGAATAGTGCCATTGCTCCTATTATTTACTGGTGTGATAGCTTAAATGGTGTCCAGTCGAATTGCTACATTTCCTCCCAAGATTATTGGAGAGGTGCTCTAATTAATTAGCACTAATGGAGCTGAGGCCTTTTTTCCCTCCCTAGTAAAGCGCAGTGTGTAATTAATACGGCTGCAAGAAAGCAAAACGCCAGGCAAATAGTTCAAGGTCAGCATGTGTGCCAATGACCTAGGGGTCAGTGGGGAGTGGGAAGCTGGAATCTATATGGGTCCCTGTAGGCCTACATTACACCCACAGGATTAGACTAGCCATATTTCCCATAATTAAATCACTTCACTTGTATATTAAAAAAATCACCTTTAACAAATAAAATGTTGGGAACTGTCCTGCAGCGTCATTACTTTTATTTATTGTGTTTTACTTTCTTTGCTTTTTAATTTTAATGAAAAAAGCCACCACAGCCCTTGAATTCAAGCTTGTATTGTGCAGGATTATTAGCTCGCCCGTGGACAGTTAAGGTTATGTTACAGCCTCATACTCCAAGGTCATAGATGGCAAGGCATACATATGCAGAGTGATAAGCATTATTTGATTAATGTGGGGGACAGATTGCAAGCACAGCTTTAACTGCATGATGGTGTGGGTTCTGCCCTGAGAAGTCTAATGTCCTGGCTAATGCATAACATGGTGCAAACCTGCTGTCACACACTATTCATGCTTGGTGTAAGCCATAGCACACCAGTTAATTTACAGCAAAGTTAGCTCTAGAATCAGAACGAAAATGCCAAAAAATATGTATTCCATCTTCCATGTAGTTAACGTCAAAATAATTACAATGTATCTTATTCCACACATTTCTAGATATGAAAACAGCCCTGTAAGGGTTTAAGTGTCCCTACAGGATCCTATTAAATCTTGTAGCTAAAATCCTGTATTTATACTAGTTTCATAAGGAAAAATGAAGGAATATTTCAGTAGGATACCAGAGAGAGTTTTTTTTTAGTAAGCATTAAAAATGTCTAAAAATTATATGAATCAAGGGTAAATTGCTCCAAACTGAACTATGCTCTAGATCGCTATACTTTAGCTTTATAAATAATTCATATTATTCATAATATCTTAAGTGAACTGGAGCATAATTATGATATGGGCATTGATAGCAAGCATCAATGTCCCAGAAGCAGTAAAATAGAGAACTTTTGCAGAAACTAGGAAATACAGTGCATGTTTCCTATAGACACACCATTGCGACAGTTTGTACTGGCCTCATTTGGCTTGGCTGATACAGACTTTGCCCATCTACAGCCTGGTGTCATTATTATCCAGAAATGACTTGCCTGACCTCTAAAAGCATCTATACATTTTACATGGGTTTGGTTCCGTTTATATGCATGTCCCTTCATCCCTAGGTAGCCCAGGAGCTCAAAGGGTTCAGTACATAACTGCCAACTAGAAGATTCTGAGTTCAAATCCCAATGCTGCCTGTCACTCAAACCAGTTTGAATACGGTTTTGTCAGTTCTTAAACAGGCTGTTAAGTGGTGTGCCATATCATGGTCAGGTGTCCCATCTCAAGGGGGAGGAGGAATTAAGATTGTCCAGCTCACCTTTCTTGAATTATACCTCTGATCTCAATGCAGTACTGATGGTGATTATGGAGAAGTTCAAAATGTGTTACGTTCTGGCTGCAAGAGGTTGTGTGGGAATGAAACATATATGGTCTGGAGGACTAGATGACATTTTGAACTAAATACCCACTACTTGTTTTCAACCTTCTTATGAGAATAAATATGAAAAGAACATCTGAATGTGAAATACACCCAAAATAGTTTAGTGTTTATAATAGCCTGAAAAAAATGTTTTAAAAGCACAAGATGGTGAGACTGTGAAGCTCGCTACCATAGGGGGTAGTTGAGGCAAATAGTACAGATACGGTTAAGGGGAAGCTAAATATGCATATGAGAGCGAAAGGAATAGAGAATAATGTTGATAGAGTTAAATGAGGATGGATGTAAGGAAACTGGAGCGGAGCATGAATATCAGTATAGTTTGGTTGGGCCAGGTGCTGGTTTTGGTGCCATATATTCCATGTAGCTCTATGTACGTAAGGCACTATAAAGATGCAGCATGTCCATTAGTATTTGTAGAGGGAAAAGTTGGGTAAATGAGCTGATGAAGGACCTGCATCCAAAAGCCTGACCCCCATCTTTTCTCTTTAGGTTCCGATGGGTTATCCAATTTCTGCACTTCTGGCTTTCCTTTCAGATGTTCAAAATTCACAGATTTTATCATTTTTGATAACTTGAACCAACTTGTAATCAGTGGGGGCAAGCACAATAATACTTTGACCATTAGTAATATTATAACCATTAACATTCTCATCATTAGTTAGGTTACTAAAGCTAGGGAAACTAGATCCAGCAAGCAACTAGAGGTTGACCTTTCACTCCTAAGACCTGAGTTCAAATCAGCTCAGACTGTCTGATGAAAGTCTCTGGTAGCTGTAAGGATCATGTGCAAAATGAGTTTAGGTAGACTCAGTCTAGTTTCCAATAGGCATGTGCACTAGTTTGGGCTGTCAGTTCTGAATGGAACCAGTGTCTTGGTCTCACACACTCTTAAATAACACACTCTCACACAATAAAGTCAACCGCATACAGACTGACAACACTGTTGATTTTATTTTTAAAAATTAAAGTTATATAATTATGAAAAATATCTCTAACAATTACAGTAGAAGAGACAAAGAATTAAGTATTAAAAGAGACATAGCAATTTGAAGAACACATCACAGAATCACAAAACTGTTACAGCACAGAAGGAGGCCATTCAGCCCATCATGTCTGCTCCAACTCTCCGAATGAACAATTCACCTTGTGCCATTCCCTGCCTTCTCCCCTTAACACTGCACTTCTTCCTTTTCAGATATCCATTTCCCTCTTGAATGCCTTGACTGGACCTGCTTCCACCATACTCTCAGGCAATGCATTCCAGATCTTAACCACTCGCGACATGAAAAAGTTTCTCCTCATGGTTCCATTGCTACTTTTGCTAATTACCTTAAATCTGTGCCCTCCAGTTCTCAATCCTTTCACCAGTCTATCTACTCTATCCAGACCCCTCATGATTTTGAATGCTTTGATCAATTCCACTCTCAGCTTTCTCTTCTCCAAGGAAAATAGCCTCAACTTCTTAAATTTATCTACATAACTGAAGTTCTTCATCCCTGGAACCATTCTCATGAATCTTTTCTGCATTCTCTCTAAGGCCTTGGCATCTTTCCCAAAGTGTGGCATCCAGAACTGGATGTAATTCTACAGCAGAGGCCAAATCAGTGTTTTATACAAGTTTAATGTAACCTCTTTGCTCTTTTGGTCTAAGCCCCTATTAATAAAGCCTAAGATATTGTCTGCTTTATTAACCACTCTCGACTGTCCTGTCACCTTAACTTATGTACATCTACATGCTGGTCCCTCTGCTCCTGCAGCCCCTTTAGAATTGCACCCTGTATTTTACTGTCTTTCCATTTTCTTCCAACCAAAATGAATCACTTCACATTTATCTGCATCGAATTTCATCTGCCACTTGTCCGCCTATTCCACCAACTTGTATACATCCTTTTGAAATTCTACACTATCCTCCTCACAGTTCACGCTGCTTCTAAATTTTGTATTCATCTGCAACTTCAAAATTGCGTCCTGTCCACCAAGGTCTAGGTCATTCTTCTTCATCTTCTTAGGCAGTCCTTCAGGAGTGAAGATGACTTGCTTCCACTCCAGTTAAATGGACTTTGGAATGGCTGATATGTTAAATGCACAACCTGCAGACTCTGCTGCATGTGGGGCAGGTGGTGCTTGAAGGGCTGGGTAGATGGTCTGTTTGGAGGTTTGTGTGCTCCCTTTGACACCTCGGCTTTGCCTCTGCATGCCCCTGATGAAGGCTCTCGATATGTTCGGTGCCCTCCCGAAGGAGCCTTCTCCATTTTGGTTGGTCATAAGCCAAGGTCTCCCATGAGTCGGTGGGTATTGTTTGACCTCTTCAGGGATGCATTGAGGATATCTGTTAAGCATTTCCACTGCCCTGCTGGAAGTCTCCTGCCATGACCGAGCTCCAAGTAGGGTAATAGCTTCAGGAGTCTGGTACCAGGCATACAGGAGGTCATTAAAATGTATCAAGAAGATCAAGGGTCCCAACAACAACCCCTATGGAAACCCACTACAAACCTTCCTCCAGTCTGAAAAACATCCATTAACCAGTACTCTCTGTTTCCTGCCACTCAGCTAATTTTGTATGTGCGACACTGCATCAAATGCCTTTTGGAAGTCCATGTACACCACATCAACAGCATTACCCTCATCCATCCTCTTTGTTACCACTTCAAAAAACTCCAACAAGCTACATGATTTGCCCTTACCATGCTAGCTTTCCTTAATTAACCCATATTTGACCAAATGGCTATTAATTATGTCCTGAATTGCTGGGCAGGATCTTCCGGTCAGTGAGTGGGGCCCGCTTGCCAACGCATAAAATGATGTGGGATGACATCATGTGGAACACCCGACGTCAGCCCATGTCATTTCCATTTTCAGGTCAGTGGAGGCGTAGCCGAGACAGCTGTGCACCCGCCAACCTGTCAATGGCCTATTGAGGCCATTGAGACACTAATTCAAGTCATTAATGGACCTGCCCGTCCAACCTTCAGGTTGGTGAGCAGGCCAGGAGCCCTGGCAGGCTTCAGAAAAAGCATGAAACCTCATCCATGGGCAGGATGAGGTTTCATGAGGGTATTTAAATTTTTAATAAAGGTTTCAGTTAAAGTTATGGACATGTCCCAACTCATGTGACAGTGTCACATGAGGGGACATGTCAGGGAAATTTTCCTATCATTTTTATTGCAATTTTTAATTCGGAGTCGGTCTCCCTGAAGCAGCACTTAGCCTCAGGGAGATCAGTGCACTCTTTTGCGCACATGCGCGAAAGAGCACACTCCCAGCTGAGGGAATTCCCTCCACCACCACCCCCCCCACCACCACCCCCCCCCCACCCCGCCCACACAGGGAGTGCATAGCTCTTCCTGGCAGACATCACGCTGGGCGGGCCTTAATTGGCCCACCCACGTAAAATGGCAGCGCACCCCCAACTGGGGGCGCCGATCGGAGGCACGCCCGCCCGTGCCCGCTCCTGCACTTTCCCCCAATGGGGGGAGAATTTTTCCCCTAGTCAGTATCATCTTCCTTGGTAACCTTCCTTGTCACTTGTTTTCCACTTCTGAGTGCAGTGAGGTAAAGGTTTTTATTACCTGTGCTGCAATAGGTACTCCAATTAATGAGTTTTAAGGCATCATTACTACTATCCTCATCAGGATGGGGGTATAGAAGAGCATTACAAAATATTAATCAAGGCCCAAGCACATGAACTGAGAATAACCCTCTCCCCTCCATAAGAAATCCATCAAACATCAATAATTTGGAACAAAATTACAGTCACTTGGGCAAATGAGGATTAATTAAGGAAAGCCGGGACAGATTAGTTAAAGGCAATTCATGCTTAACTAACTTGCTTGAGTTTTTCGATGAGGTGACAGAAAGGGTTGATGAGGCTAATGCATTGATGTGGTGTACATCGACTCCCAAAAGACATTTGATAAAGTGCCATATAAGAGGCTTGTCAGCAGAGCTGGAGGTCATGGAGTAAAAAGGCCAATAGCAGCATGGGTACAGAATTGGCTGAAAGACAGGATAAAAAGAGTAGTGGCAAACGCTTGTTTATCGGACTCGAGGGATGTTCATAGTGGGGTTCCCCAGGACACGATGCTGCTGCTAGTAGCTACTCCAGACAGCAGATCTGCAGTCATGATGTGTCACACTTGTCTCTCTTGGCCCATCCTCTCACACCCATTGTAGCTCGTCTGCAAATGTTCTGTGATGTCAGTTGCCCAGCTATGCTTCAGTCGACCACTCTTTCTGCTGCCCTCCACTTTGCCCTCTAGGAGAGATCTCTGTGGCTTTTCAGCTCTGATCAAATGGCTAAAATTTCTTTTCTGGATGTTACTTTTTAGAGTTTTATTGTTCTTGCAATTTCAAGCACCTCTTCATTGGCATTATGGTCTGTGAATGGAATTTTTAGCATATGACTTAGCATTCACATTTCAAAGGCCTCTATGTTCTTACACAGATCTTTATTTATTATTCCAGGTTTCTGAGGCGTAAAGGAAAGTGGATAGAATGTAGCATCTTGTGAGTTTTTTCCTTGTTACAAGCTTGAGTCGTCTTGTTATTAATACACCTTTCATCATCACAAAATTACTTTTTTATTATCCATTCACAGGATGTGGGCTTCGCTGGCTGGGCCAGCATTTTATTGCCCATTCCTAGTTGCCCTTAGGAAGGTGGTGGTGAGCTGCCTTCTTGAATCGCTGCAGTCCATGTGGTGTAGATACACCCACAGTGCTGTTAGGGAGTTCCAGGATTTTGACCCAGTGACAGTGAAGGAATGACGATATATTTCCAAGTCAGGTTGGTGAGTGACTTGCAGGGGAACTTGCAGGTGGTGATGTTCCCATCTATCTGTTGCCCTTGTCCTTCTAGATGGGAGTGGTCATGGGTTTCGAAGCTGCGGCCTAAGGAGCCTTGGTGAATTCTTGCAGTGCATCTTGTAGATGGTACACACTGCTGCAACTGTGTGTCGGTGGTGGAGGGAGTGAATGTTTGTGGATGGGGTGCCAATCAAGCGGGCTGCTTTGTCCTGGATGGTGTCAAGCTTCTTGAGTGTTGTCGGAGTTGCACTCATCCGGGCTAGTGGGGAGTATTCCATCACACTCCTGGCTTGTGTCTTGTAGATGGTGGACAGGCTTTGGGGAGTCAGGAGGTGAGTTACTCATCACGGGATTCCTAGCCTCTGACCTGCTCTTGTAGCCACAGTATTTATATGGCTAGTCCAGTTCAGTTTCTGGTCAATGGTAACCCCCCCCCAGGATGTTGATAGTGGGGGATTCAGTGATGATAATACCGTTGAACATCAAGGGGTGATGGTTAGATTGTCTCTTGTTGGAGATGGTCATTGTCTGGTACTTGTGTGGTGCGAATGTTACTTGCCACCTCTCAGCCCAGGCCTGGATATTGTCCAGGTCTTGCTGCATTTGGACGTGGACCGCTTCAGTATCTGAGGAGTCGCGAATGGTGCTGAACATTGTGCACTCATCAGCGAACATCCCCACTTCTGACCTTATGATGGAAGGAAGGTCATTGATGAAGCAGCTGAAGATGGTTGGTTCGAGGACACTACTCTGAGGAGCTCCTGCGGTGATGTCCTGGAGCTAAGATGACTGACCTCCAACAACCACAACCATCTTCCTTTGTGGTAAGTATGAATCCAACCAGCGGAGAGTTTTCTCCTTGATTCCCACTGACTCCAGTTTTGCTCGGGCTCCTTGATGCCACACTCGGTCAAATACGACCTTGATGTCAAGGGCAGTCACTCTTACCTGACCTCAGGAGTTCAGCTCTTTTGCCCATATTTGAACCAAGGCTATAATGAGGTCAGAAGCTAAGAGGCCCTGACGGAACCCAAACTGGGCATCAGTGAGCAGGTTATTGCTAAGCAAGTGCTGCTGATAGCACTGTTGATGACCCCTTGCATTACTTTACTGATGGTCGAGAGTAGAGTGATGGGGCGGTACTTGGTCAGGTTACATTTTGTGTACTGGACATACCTGGGCAATTTTCCACATTGTCGGGTAGATGCCAGTGTTGTACCTGTGCTGCAGCAGCTTGGCTAGGGGTGCAGCAAGTTCTGGGGCACAAGTCTTCGGTATTATTGCCGGAATATTGTCAAGGCCCATAGCCTTTGCAGTATCCAATGCCTTCAGCTGTTTCTTGATATCATGTGGAGTGAATCGAATTGGCTGAAGACTGACATCTGTGATGCTGGGGACCTCTGGAGGAGGCCGAGATGGATCATCCACTTGGTACTTCTGACTGAAGATTGTAGCCAATGCATCAGCCTTATCTTTTGCACTGATGTGCTGGGCTCCCCCATCATTGAGAATGGGGATATTTGTGGAGCCTCCTCCTCCAGTGAGTTCTTTAATTGTCCACCACCATTCACGACTGGATGAGGCAGGACTGCAGAGCTTAGATCTGATTTGTTGGTTGTGCGATCGCTTAGCTCTGTCTGTCACCTGCTGCTTATACTGTTTGGTGCTCGAGTAGTCCTGTATTATAGTTTCACCAGGTTGACACCTCATTTTTAGGTATGCCTGGTGCTGCTCCTGGCATGCCCTCCTGTATTCTTCATTGAACCGGAGTTGATCCCCTGACTTGATGGTATTAGCAGAGTGCGTGGTATGCCAGGCCATGAGGTTACAGATTGTGTTTGAGTACAGTTCTGCTGCTGCTGATGGCCCACCTCATGGATGTCCAGTCTTGAGTTGCTAGATCTGTTCGAAATCTATCCCAATTAGCACAGTGCTAGTGCCACACAACACTCTACCATCTTTCTCCTTTGCCCTAAATAGACAAACTTAACTATTTGTTCCAGTGTGACACCGTCTTCACTCTAGTTTCTTCTAATGTATTCATTCTAACTACCATTGTTTTTATCTTTTGGTGTTCATGCTCAATCATGTATAATATTAGGATCACCATTTTTATTGATATATTTTAACGACATAGACTTGAGTGTGCAGGGCACATTTTCATAATTTATGTAGGAGACAAAGTCTTGGAAGTATTGTGAACTGTGAGGCAGATTGTGATAACCTTCCAAAGTAGATAGACAGGCTGGTGAAATGGACGGACAAGTGGCAGATGACATTTAATGCAGTGAAATGTGAAGTAATTCATTTTGGTAAGAAGAACGATGACAATATAAAGAGTACAATTCTAAAGAGGGTGCAGGAGCAGAGGAACCTGGGGTATATGTGCGCAAATCATTGCAGGGCCAGGTCAGGCTGAGAGAGCAGTTAAAACCTATAGGATCCTGGGCTTTATAAATAGGATACAAAATCAAGGAAGTTATGCTAAACCTGTATAAAACGCTAATTCAGCCTCAATTGGAGTATTGTGTTAATTTCTGGGGGCCAACTTTAGGAATGATGTGAAGGCATTAGAGAGGGTTCAGAAAAGGTTCATTAGAATGATTCCAGGGATGAAAAACTTCAGTTCGCGGATAGATTGGGGAAGCTGGAGCTAAGATTAAGAGAAGATTCGATAGAAGTGTACAAAATCATGAGGGGCCTGACTTGAGTAAATAGGGAGAAACCTGTTTCCATTGGCGGAAGGATTGAGAACCAAAGGACACTGATTTAAGGTGATTGGCAAAAGATGCAATAACAACATGAGGATAGTTTTAATAGTGGTTAGAATCTGGAATGCACTACCTGAGAAAGCGGTGGAGGCAGATTCAACTGAGGCCTTCAAAAGAGAATTGGATAATTACCCGAAGAGAAAAGATTTGCAGGGTTAGAGGGAAAAGGCGCAGGAGTGGGACTAGGTGAGCGTCTCCTGCAGAGAGCCGGCACAGAACTCACGGTTAAAATGGCCTCCTTCTGTGCTGCAACCATTCCATGGTTCTATACTTAACACATCAACCAACAGAGCTTCAAACAAGGTCATTGTTGGACAATTTTCAAGCCTTTACTTAGAGACAATTCCTACTTGAGTCTTCTTCTGGGCCATTTAATGCTGGAGAGCTGAGTAGAGAATCCAGACAGCAAGCATTTATGTAGCAGCTTTTACATTTTCAGTAAAAGTTTTAAGGGTTTTACAGCCAATGGATTAATTTGAAGTGTAGTCACTTAATACAAACAAATGCAGCATTTGATTTTCACCTAACGAGGTCCCACAAACTGGGTAATCTGAGTTGGTTGAGATATTGTCCAGGAAACCAGGTAAACTCTCCTGACCTTCCTTAGCCAGACACTGCCTCAGTTTAGGATTTCAACTGAAAAACATCCGATAAGGCTGTACCACACAGGAGTGTTGGCCTAGATTACATGTTGAAGACCTGACATGGGGTTTCTGATTCTAAGACAAGGCTGCTACCTCTGAGCCAAGCTCATACCACAACATTATCAGTGGCATCTAAGTCTAGTATGGAGTCTTATGTGCAGTTTTTGCCAACCTACTTAAACAATTTCCATAACTAATGAATCAACGAAAAATGTCACATTGTAGTATATGCATATCACGAGAGTAAGTCATTGCTATACCTAAAGCATATGGCATTAATGATAGTGGGGGGGCTACTGGAAAGTGGAGTCTTGGCTGATGTTAGCTTCTCCCATCCAGAGGTACAGGGACCAATTGTATCCTGCACGTTGATGTCCCATTAAGGTAAGCAAACCCAGGACAAAATGAGGATTCACCCTGAAACTGCCTGACCTGTGTGGTTCAGCTACGAGCCAACTAAACTCTCTGGACTATAGATGGAGCCTCTTCCCTTGAATTTTATTACAACATTAGCCCAAATCTTCCGGCCTCCAAATTGTCAGAGACTGGGCGCACCCCCCAAGGTGCCCTGTGGGACCCCCTTGGAAGTCCCAATGCACTGGCTCTATGGGAATTGCCCAGGAAGCTTGAACTTCCAATGGTCAATTCCCCTGCTCCCAGGAATCCTAAAAAATGTCTCCAATTCTGAGTTAGAATCAGAGACTTCAGACAGTTCTGATTTACTTACCTGAATAATTACTCAGGAAATGCTAGACAGAAAATTCCTAGTCTAATGCCTAGGTAACTATAAAACTGGCCACCTGACCCTCCCCTCAACAACCCCCCACCCCACTCCACCCCCACCCACCAACTCCCCCCACCCCACCCCGACTACCGCCCCACCCCAACTCCCCCTCTGACCTGACCTGCCTAGCCCCATCACCCCCGACTCCCCCATGATCTAACCTGACCCGATCTCACCATCCTACCCAGTTGCCACCTTAGCCAGCTACCACCCTACCTGCAACCCTAGCCAGCTACCTCCCTACCCAACTTCCACCCTTCCCACCTACCACACTAGGATGTACCATGTGTACTTACGAGGATTGGTCACCTCTTCTCTTCCCCAGTAATCTTGTTCGTTTGAAAAAAGAACATGAGGCGTTCTATGTAATGAGACCAATTGTCAGAGGCTGGTTCAAAAGGATCAATTCTTCCGAATTGTGGCATTTTGAGAGAGAATGTCTACCCTACCCCTTTACCCATTTACTTTACCCACTTACAAACATACACATTCACCCATTCACTCACCCATAATCACTAATACACCAAGAAGCTATGGGACATTTAAACTCTTACTTACCAGAATACGCAGCCAGTGATGTAAAAAAGGACATGACTTCTCTCCACTGTGCAGATTCTCTCCACTACCCTCTCCGTGGTTTCCTGCGCTGAGTGAAATTTGCAGGATTCTCTATTGGAAGATTTTCCAGAAAAATCGGAGGAAGGTAAGTGGGTAGATTTTTTTATCGAAACAGGCGTTCCGACCTGATCAGAAGATTTTGGGCCATTCTACCCTTTAGTTAATTGTCTATTGCTACCTTCGTAACATTGTCCAATTTCACCTCTGTCTCAGCTCATCTGCTGCTGAAACCCCTCATTTATGCCATTGTTACCTCTAGACTTGACTATTCCAATGCATTCCTGGCTGCTCTCCCACGTTCTACCCTTTATAAGCTTGAGGCTATCCAAAACTCTGCTGCCTCTGTCTTAAATCGCAGCAAGTCTCATTCCCCTATCATCCCTGTGCTCGCTGACCTACATTGACTCTTGGTCAAGCAACATCTTGACTTCAAAATTCTCTTGTTTTCAAATCCCTCCGTGGCCTTTCCCCTCCCTGCCTCTGAACTTGTCCAGCCCCACAACCTTTGGAGATATCTATACGCTTTTAATTCTGGCCTCTTGTGCAATTATAACTGCTCTAACGTGCCATCAGTTGCTTAGGACCCACGTTCTGGAATTCCCACACTATACTCTCCTCCTCTCTATCTCACTTTCCTCCCTTAAGTCAGCCCTTAAAATCTGCCTCTTTTACCAACATTTTGGTCATCTGACCTAATATCTCCTTATGTGGCTCGGTATCGTACTTGGTTTTATAGTGCTCCTGTGAAGCACCTTGGGACATTGCCTTATACTAAAGGTGCTATATAAATACAAATTGTTTTTGTTGACTTGCCTGTCTCACCATTGTTGGTACATGAGTGAAATATTTAGAGTTAAAATTTGTCATTCATTTCCTCGGTAGAACATGGGAAGTTCCAGAGGACAAATTATAAAAGACTTCCCCTTCCCTATTAATACTCTCAGCCTGTATCATGTGACATTTTCCTTCCTACACATTGTATATCTTTCACATCATCTCTTTCTACCTCTTTCCTCTTATTTTCTGGTATGCAAAATTAAGCTTGTCAAGGTCTAATTTTGAGAAAAGATGGATTCAGGAAACTGTGAAAATGTAATGTAGTAATTATGGTTTTATTTAGTGTGTTATGTACCTTTAAAGATAATACTTGTTTAGGAAGATCACATAATCTATAGTAAACAATAGGAGAGTATTGTCGGCTACCTCAGTAGTTTGTAGCATAGAGCTGGAGTTGAAAGCACTCATGTAGCAGCTGTTGAGTACCTTGTAAATAAACTTAAAGTTTCCACCAAAGAAGTATCTGTGGATCAACTCTATCAATAGTACTAACTTGGCCACCACTCCACAAACTGGCAATGAGGATAAAAAGATTAAACAGAAGAAATCAAGTTGTAAAGAAATTGGCACTGTACCTTGCCCAGTTATTGTAAGTAGAAAGCTCCATTAGAATTGAAGAAATCCCCTCTCAAAATGCCGTAATTCTGAAGATTTGATCCTTTTGAACCAGCCTCTGGCTATTGGTCTCATTACATAGGACGCCTCACGTTCTTTTTTCAAACGAATGAGGTTACAGGGGAAGAGAAAAGGCGAGCGATCCTCTTAACTACATGTGGGAATAAAACCTATAATTTGACAGCACCCAGTGCTCCAGATTTGAAAAATTTCGACGAATTGGTGGACCTCGTAGAGGGTCATTATGAACCAAAGCTCCCAGTAATGATGCAGAGGTTCAAGTTTAATTCAAGAAATAGAGCCTCGGGTGAGACAGGTGCATGTTACGTGGTAAATTTGAAGCAGCTAATGGAACATTGTGAGTTTGGTACGTCTCTAAATGATATGCTGAGAGATCATTTAGCGTGTGATGTGAATGAGGACATTATTCAGAAAAGGTTGTTGTCTGAAGTGAATTTGGATTTCAAGAAGGTGCTAGAGGTAGCACTGGCCATGGAAAGCACAGTAAGAAATTCAAAAGCTATACATGGCACGCAACATGGTGCCGTCCTCCACATCGGGCGGGAAACCACAGCCGAAAAGGGCACGGTTTTGCCGAGAAGGGGGAAACAGCCCCCGCTAGTCAAAGGATAAGGAAAAATAACCTAGCAGCGAAATCAAAGAATAATTTCAATAGAGGTGGAAACAAGCAGTCTTTTAACAATTGGCAGTTTAAAAAAATCGAATGCTATCATTATCACAGAAATAGACATATAATGAGACAGTGTAAGGAAAGATTCAAGCAGGCTTGTAAACAAAAGAGGAAGCCCAATGAAATCTACAATGTAGAAGAGCCTGAAACAAGAAATTTGACATTTATTCATTGTTTAATCTGGAAGTTGGAAAGACAGAACCAATATTTGTCACATTGAAAGTAAATGGCAGACCTGTTAGAATGGAAGTGGACATGGGAGCTTCCACTACAGTAATTGGGGAACATGCATTTAGATATTTGAATAATGGTGAACATCAATTAAGTTTAGAAGAAATGGCTGCCAAACTAAAAACATACGCGGGTGAAAACATCCAAGTAAAAGGCATAAGGAGAGTAATTGTCCATTATGAAGCCAATCAGCAAAGTCAGCCTTGATGGTGGTAGCAGGCAAGGGGCCAAGCCTCCTGGGCAACACTGGTTAAAGACGATTATGTTAGAATGGGCTGAAATTTTCCAGTTGAGAGCAAGTGGGTTACCAGCGCTACTTTGAAACTATGCCACAGCCTTCAAGGATGAACTTGGGAAAATCCAGGGGCTGCAGGCAAAAACACATGTGGATCCAGAAGCAACCCCTCTAGTCGTGAAGGCGAGACAGGTACCGTAGGCACAGACTAGACAAACTTGGTATTATACAACCTATGCAGTTCTCCGAATGGGCAGCACCCATAGTCCCCATCCTTAAGCCCGACCAAAGCATCCAGATTTGTGGTGACTACAAATTGACGGTTAATAAAGTAGCTAAGCTAGAGAGACACCCTATTCCAAAAATCGAAGACCTGTACGCCAAGCTGGCAGGTGGAGCCACCTACACGAAGCTTGACATGAGTCATGCTTATCAACAACTAGAGTTAGGTAATGCCTCCCAGGAAGTTGTCACAATTAATACCCACAAAGGGTTGTACCAATATACTCGATTACCTTTCGGCATCTCCTCCGCTTCTGCCATCTTTCAGAGAACAGTGGAAAGCTTACTGCAGGGATTGCCCCAGTTGGAGTCTATTTAGACAATGTATTGGTGACAGAATTCACTGAAAAAGAGCATTTGGCAAACTTAGAAGAAGTCTTAAAATGTGTTTTGCAAGCTGGAGTGTGTTTAAAAAAAGAAAAGTGCACGTTCCAAGTGAGGGAGGTAATCTATTTGAGTCACTGGGTAGATTCACAGGGCCTCTACCCGGTTGAGGAGAAAGCGAGAGCCATGAGAGAAGCATCTGTTTCAAAGAATGCCTCAGAGCTCAGAGTTCTTACCCATTTTGTCTACAGTGCTGGCCCCACTGCATTCTCTACTCAAAAGGAATAAACGTTGGTCTTGGGAGGTGCCCCATAAAGAAGCTTTCATGAAGGTGAAACAATTGTTGCACTCGTCCAACCTATTAGTGCATTATGACCAGATGAAAGAATTGGTGCTGACATGTGATGCATCTCCCTACAGAGTGGGAGCAGTGCTCTCTCATCGGATGGATGATGGCATGGAACAACCTATAGGTTACATATCAAGAATGCTCACCACAGCGGAAAGGGATACTCACAAATAGAAAAAGGCCTGTCCATCATCTTTGGTGTTAAGAAATTTCACCAGTACGTACACAGCCGCCATTTTACAATCGTTTCAGACCACAAACCATTGCTAGGATTGTTTAGTGAGGACAAGGTTATACCACCAGCCTCAGCAAGAATACAACGATGGGTTTTAATCCTGGCAGCACACGAGTACACTTTCGTACATAGGCCTGGCAATCAAATCACAAACGTCGATGCACTTAGTCATTTGCCTTTACAAGGAAATGATGAAGACGTCCCAGTTCCACAGGAAATTGTTTTACTGTTAGATTTTTTAGATTCCTCACTGGTATGCGCTTGACAGATCAGAGGCTGGACAAGTCAGGACCCAGTCCTTCCTCAAGCACAAGAACAAGTGCTTCATGGTTGATCATAAGAGCCCGTATCTGATTAAATGAAACCGTACTTCAACAGAAGACATGAAATAACCACCCAGGATAGCATCTTACTGTGGGGAGCATGAGTGATGGCCCCTCCAAAGGCAGGGGAGCTACTTTTAATTGAACTACACAAAGGACATCCAGGAATTTCTTCAATGAGGACCATAGTACGCAACTATCTTTGGTGGCCTGGAATGGCTGGCGAAATTGAGTTTAGTAAAGAATTGTGTGCAATGTCAGCAACTGCAAAAGTTGCCATCAACAACTGCTTGGGAGTGGCCAGGTGGACCCTGGGTGCAGTTACACATTGACTGTGTGGCACCTTTCTTGGGAACAATGTTTCTGCTCGTTGTCAATTCCCATTCAAAATGCTTGGACATACATGAGGTGAAGTCACCAATGTCAACTGCTACAACTGAGAAGCTATGTCAAAGTTTTACCATTCACGGACTACCAGAAGTAGTCGTTTCAGATAACGGCACGGCATTTATGAGCACTGAGTTTCGGTTTATCAGCTTCAACGATATCACTCATGTAAAACTTTCACCGTACCACCCTTCCTCAAATGGACAGGTCGAAAGGGCGGTTCAAACATTCAAAGCAGGCATGAAAAAGCTAACTGGCGATTCCTTAGCAATCAAGCGAGCATGCTTTCATTTTCATTTTAGGATCACTCCTCACACAACAACAGGTGCCACACCTGCAGAGTTACTGTTGAAACGTCATCTCAGGACGAGATTGAGTTGAAAAATGCCAAATTTAGAGGGGAAGGTGGAAGGGAGTCAGGAAAGCCAGCAAACTAGATACGACTGGCACAGTTGTCAGAGGAAATTTACCATGGGAGAGATGGTATATGTGAAAAACTTCAGAGAAGGACCAAAGTGGTTACTGGGTGAAATAAATGCGGTGGCTGGACCTCTTTCTTACCACGTGGAGGTGGAAGGCCGGATGATATGGAAATATGTGGACTATTTAAGGAAGAGAGAGAAAAATCACCCAGAATTGTTTCCACCAGTGATCATGACCGGGTCTGCGTTTCCTGCTGAGTACTCAACCCAGGGCTGACATGTCTGATGTTCCTGTAAGAGTGGAGGATACAGAACTGCAGGTGTCCACCGTAGCACCTGATGTTCAGGCAACTCCAGAAAAGGAGGTTCCTGACAAGGCATCTGAAGTTGTAGAGCTGAGATGTTCTACACACATCAGGAAACCAGCTGAAAGATCGAACTTGTAATTTCCTTACCCAGTGTAAATATTATGTTGTCTTGAAAAATTTGTACTTGTAAACATAATATGTATAGCCGAGTTAAAGGGGGGAGGAATGTAGTAATTATGGTTTTATTTAGTGTATAATGTACCTTTACGAATTATGCTTGTTAAGGAAGATCACATGATTTATAGTAGCTAATAGGAGAGTAGTGCAAGCTACCTCAGTAGTTGGTAGTATAGGAATAGAGTTGGAGTTGAAAGCACTCATGTAGTGGCTGCTGAGTATCTTGTAAATGAACTTAAAGTTTCCACCAAAGAAGTGTGTGCAGATGAACTATATCAATAGTACCAACTCGGCCACCACTCACAACAGATAACAAATGGACTGATGTAAGTGATTTCAGTGTGGTCCCCTTCATTGATACTACTACATTTGCCTTGTTGAATTCAACTAGGAACTGGCCATCTCCTGTATTCAATGGAGAGCCCTTCAAACACAGTATCATCCAGTTAATATTAATGAAATAAACTAGATCTCAAATACATCTTTGGTAAGTGCTTTTTATTCAAAGTGCTTACCTATGGATTATCCTTTTTTTTTTGATTGTCACAATGACCATTATAATCAGAGGCAATAACCAATAATCTTCAATTAAGGCAGTGACTAATGTCCATGAACTATGGAAGCAAAGATACCAGGTATATTGTCCCTGCAAAACCAAGCAAAAAAACTACAGTTGGAGCATTGGAGCAGTGAGGGGATCGGATGGGCTGGGATGGGGGGTGGGGGGGGGGGGGTGGGGGGGCGGGTGTGTGTGCGGGGTGGAGGTGGGGGGTGGGTGGAGGTGGTGGGGGGAGAGTTGGAGGTGAAGAATCAGCCCAACCTAGCAAACATCAATTTCATTTTATAATAAAATTCTTTTATATTTATTATCTTCTACCTTCCATTAAGTGAGATTGGTACCCTAGGCTTTGAGGCATTTCAGAATGTAATATCACTATAATACAGCAGCATCTCATTCTAACTTTTGATTTACTGTATGCTGTAACCAGATGTAGAAAAGCCACTTTCAGACTTTAAGCCTAAATCAGTTCCAATAACTTGAAACTTGGATTAAAAAAGACCAGCAGAGATCCCAGAACCTTTTATCGTGGAAAGTTACAGCAAAGAAACAGGCCCTTCAGTCCATCAAGTCTATACTGGTGTTTCTTTCTGCATAAGCCACTTAGTCAAATCACACTCTCCTACTTGTTCCCTATATCCTTTAATATTCATCTTTCTTAAGAACTATCTAAAATAATTTATGAACTTTACTTCAACAATGGTATCCTGAAGGTTGACATTCAGACTCCGCAGAAAATAAAGGCTACCAATATAGCTACCCCTCAGGAACTTCATGTAAATTTTGTATATTAGTAGTTGGCCAACTTCATATTGCAGGGAGAACCTTAGAGGTACAGTTCCGCTGTTTGTGGACACCAATCAAAGTAATCTTCTGAATCTCTCAAGGTAACCATCAGCTCCGCAAGTCCGAAGGCTAACTACATGCGTTACACATGTCTGTTCAATAAAACACAAGGGATATTTCAGAATCTTCAGACCCAAAAGACAGAAATATTGTTCAGTAGCAAATTGCTATTTGACTATGAATTTAAAAAAATTGGTTTGGTTTCTTGTTTGTACCATTAACTTGCAACTAATTAGCTTTGCATTCCTATAGGTTGATAGGATGTTTGCGGAATTGTAATGGTAAATTAACAGCAGTGATTACACATCACTGGGCATATACTGAATATATGTGAAATGTGTTTTATGGGATGCATTCTATCATAGGCTGGAGCAAGACATGGAATGAGTTATACACTGATCAATTTCGAAAACTGTTATGTTTCTGATATGGTACATGTTGTATGTATATCAGAGCTATCATTCTGGAGAGCAATGGCAAACAAAAGCGTTAGGAAAAATACACCATTCAAGAAGAATAATAGGTGAAGCATGGTGTTCCAAGGGACAGGGGGCATTTGAATGAAGCTTAATCTCGGGGATGGATATATGACCAAAAGTTTTGTCACAGGATGACCAAACTGGTGTTTGGCCTTACTTCACAATGATGTATATGTTCTTCCTGAAAATGTCATCAATATATTTACAAATAGTCATTGTTGCTACTTAAATAGCTACAAAAATAATCCGTTGAACTTGCAGATACTTCAAACAGTATAGCTATGAGCTACAGATTAATAAATTTCTTCGTTAATGATATTCTTGCAATAAGCTGAAAAAAATTCTCGTCTTGTCTTTTGAACAACATCCTTCAAAAATTCCACTCCTGGTCTCATAGGATCATAAATAAACTGAAAAACTATTTTTTATTTAATTGCTTCCTCATGTACGATACAAAGAGGATTTAGTTTGTATAAGCCCTTTTACTCCCTGGTGGAATACTGCTGTAAGATCACTTACTTTCTCACATTTATTTTTGATGTTCAGTAGAAAGAATCATGCATTTTATATCTCTGAACAATTCAGACAAAGTAACAATACACACTGCCTACAGGGGCTTTAAAAAAAAAGCATTCCTAGCCTTTACTAGGTTGAATTCCTCAAACCATGCAGAATAAGCCACATTTATTTGCTTTTATTAGTGTCTGGTCTGGCTCACTGTCCATAGGAGTAAGTTGAATTTGCAAGTCAGATGGAAAGGTCACATTTTGCTGCATCTACTTATACATCTGGGACTCTTGAAAATTGGGAAGTGAACATTCACACAAATGCAACTAGAAGAAGCGTTATTAGAATGCTCAGTTTGAAATTTGTGAAGCTGTCTCTTTGGAATATAAGTCAGGGGTTGCATGGCAGAATTTAAGCAACCCTGACATCTGTTGTTTGCTTGATGGGTTTTACAGTATGTAGATTTTATGGCAAAATTAACGGTCTTACTGAGTTAGCTGATTTGTACCCAGATGCAATGAGACAGTTGAAGTAGAGTATTTGCCAGCAACATTGATTAAAGGTAGAGGTCTTGAAAATAAATGGTTGAGGGGGCAACTCTTGCTGGGCCAGTGAGTAGCTGAGCCTTACAGATCAGGATCATCCCAATTTCAATATTCGGCTTGCACCGAGTTAATTGATTCTAATAGGGATAGGGATGCTACAAACAGCTTTGGCGTCCTGAATTATGCAGAGAAAAGTTAGCCACTGCTCTTGCTTCTGCTAGAAGTGCATGCGTCTAAACATAATATGAGGATAGAATTAGGTCTGTGGTTAGGCCTGGCAACAATTGGTGCCAAAGAATCTTGTACAAAGAAGATGATGGGGCAGGAACCAAAAGATGAGCAATCCTATAGAAACACCTCCTAGCAAGAAGTCAACTGCCACAAAATTCAGCTTGGTAGCATCCACTGTTTGGGTGCTACATATGCCGCTTCAGTTCCACAATGGTGTCTGCTGAGTGCATACACTATTCTGGTATGGCTCATGCAGGCACCATCTTGGATAGGACGTGAGCACGATAGCAAGTGTTCAGAGCAGGCAGACAGTGATGGCAATCAGCATGTAAAATGGATTTGACACCAGCATCACCATTTTGGAGTTCAACACGCCAGCTAACGCCCTCTTTCAACCTTGCACATCTGAACACTCATTCAGCAACAGGAAGGTCCCACACAGGTGCTATTGAAAGAAATCATCAACTACATTCAGGTTAGTTTCTGACTGGATTCTACTGGCTGTTGCTGAGTTTGTAAAAATTCCTGGTCCTATTTATTTAAAATTCCTATTTAAAGTTGCTGAATTCTACATGGAACAGTATTGCAGATGATGAAGGAATTTGTGCTGACTTCGTCTTTTGCACAAAACACTTAGACACTGGAGCAGTAGGTTATATCACTCTTGAACTATAAGAATGCAGGAAGAATAAACAGAGGTGAAACAAAGCAGGACTAACTGAGGGAAGAGGGATGCAGAGGAGGGGGAGAAAGGTTCTCTGCAGGAGACCACATCTAGTCAAGAGAGTTCTGGGAGCAATTCTCCGACTTGAACATCAGTGAGGAACAATATGTCAGGCATCTTCACTTCACTAAGAACATTCTTACTAAGATTTGCCACCTGCAGCAGCCATCATTGCAACCTCAGAGCAGGGCAAGGATGGTATTGTCAGTGGCTGTGAAGGTAATTATGCACCTGGCTCCTTCCAGACTGGACCAGGCAATATTTCCAAAGCCTCCCATTGCATAAGGACAGTCACTGAGGTTCCCAATGCAGAAGAGAACTGAATACATTTAATTCTCTCTTTCAGAGAGAAGCAGCCAGAGTGAGCACACAGTTTCACCAGGATTACAGGCTTCCCCATGCTGCAGAGTGACACTGACTTCAGGTATGTTGCTTTCGGGGCACCCCATGTCAACTCTGAAATGGACTGCAGCCGGAAGGGATTCCACTTCCTCAATGTTTAGCTGGTGTTGACTATACTCACCATATCATGCAGATCAATGTCATGTCTGGCAGCAACTATAGTGCCTTCATTCTGCTCCAGTCATTTTTGTCATTCATTAATGGGATGTGGCTTATTGCTGGCATGGGGAACATTTATTATCCACCCCTAATTGCTCCCGAGAAGGTAGAATTGAGCCAACTTTTTGAACTGCTGCAGCCAATGTGATGAAGGTACATCCACGGTGCTGTTAGAGAGAGAATTCCAGGAATTTGTCCCAGTGACAGTGAAGGCACTGCAATATATTTCCAAGTCAGGATGGCCTGTGGTTTAAAAGGCTACTTGCACATGGTGGTGTTCCCATGTGTCTGCTGCCATTGTTCTTCTAGGTGGTAGAGAACTAGAGTTTGGAAGGCACTGTCAAAGGAGGCCTGGTGAGTTGCTGCAGTGAATCTTGTAGATGGCACACACTGCTTCCACTGTGTGCTGGTGGTGGAGGGAATGAATTTTTGAGGTGGTGCATGGAGAGCCTTTCAAGTGAGTTGCTTTGTCTTGTATGGTGTTGAGCTTCCTGAGTGTTGTTGGAGCCTCACTCGTCCAGACAAGTGGAGAATATTCCATTACACTCCTGACTTGTGCCCTATAGATGGTAGGGTAGTCAGAAAATAAGTTACTTGCCACAGAATTCCCAACCTCTGACCTGCTCTTGGAGTCACAGTATTTATATAGATGTTTGGGTTATGTTTCTGGTCAATGTGTCGAGAAGTTCTTCTTGTCGTGTCACTACACCTTCCTTCACCACTGCTCCACACAGTCTCTGGTTCAAGAATTGAAGACATTCAGATCTTCAAGGTTGCATGGCTCGGGACTAGGAGGCATTCTAGGTGCTGTTTTATAATTTTTGATACTATTCTGCAGCCACAATTGGCAGAATTCATTTGGCTGTTTCTCCACTTCTGCATAAGGGCTTTGCAGCAACCTACATAAGTCCTGAGGTGAGTGAGACACAGCCAAGTAGGCCAAGTTTTGCTGGCTTCCTGCCAGAGGGATTCCTCTGTGACATTAGGGAACTCATGTGCCTTCATTTGTAGATTTGCTGACCAATCAGTAAGGTGACAGCAATGGGGGTTACATTCTAGAGGCTGGACAATATGTAAAAATTCTGCCCCACTTTGTTGCTGGCTCTTCCTGGAAGAAAGGATGATGAGGGTCACTGATCTGCTTTATCTTGATCTAACTTGCCTTCTTATGGCAGTTGGAGCAATGCTAGTGAGCAGGTACAGATTTTTCAGGTGTAGGCTACAGGCAGCCAGTATTGGTCTGCAAGTTGCATTGAGGATGGGATCCAATTACTTAGAATGAGAGAATGTTCCCAGACTGGACTGGCATATTCAGCGGCTGAGTAGCACAGGGCAAGGGCAGCTGTTCTTAATGTTCTCTGGTCAGTTCCCCATTTAAAGTTGGGCATCTTGCTTAATATGTTGTTTCTGGCTGCCACCTTCACCTTTACTTTGATGACATAGGGTAGGGTAGGTAGGATGGCGGAGTGGTAGGGTGGCAAGGTGATAGAGTGTGTAGGATGTCAGCTGGGTAGGGTAAGATGCCAGCTAGGTAGGGTGGGTAGGTGGCTGAGTGGGTAGGGTGGCAGGGTGAGCAGGGTGGAGAGGACGGGTCAGGGGAGAGTCAGCGGGTTAGGGGAGTTGGACAGTCAGGGGGAAGTCGGAAAGTCAGGGGTGGAGTGGGGGGGTTGGCATCAGCTGTATAGTTACCCAGGAGTTAGAAATGTTATTTTCTGTCTAATATTTCCTGGGTAACCATTCAGGTAGTAAGTCTGAAACCTCTGACATCTCCAACTCCAACTCAGAGTTTGAGGCTTTTACAGGGGGTCTCAGGGAGCTGGGGAATTGCCTATTGGAAGTTGAAATTTCCCAGGCAATTCCCACAGAGTTCTTGCATTGGGACTTCCAAGGGGCCATGTAGCGCATTCTTTAGATGGTCGGAGATCAGAAGATCGGAGCATAATCTTTGAACCTTCGGGTGTGATCTAGCATTATTCAAAGGTATACTGCCTCAAAGTTGGGTACCAATGTTCTCCCATACCAATGTATGTTAAAATCTTGCTTTGCATCTCGATTCCTATGGTGTCAGGATTGGAGGCTTACGAACGATTAATTGCATAGTAGCTGGTCAGTTCAGCTAGTGTATTACAAAGGACTTTTCTACCATATTGAAGGATTGGTCCTGAGATGAAATACACAGGTTATCAGCATAGAGGAAACTCCTGGTATGTGGATGAATCAGCCGCTCTTTGGTATAAATATTGAACAGCAAAGGTGTGAAGACACTACCTTGAGGAGAACCATTTTTCTATCTTCACAATCTGCTTCACTTACCATTTAGGACAACAGGATGTTGGGGGAGTTCAATGATGATAATGCTGTTGAATGTCAAAGAGAGGTGGTTAGCTTCTCTCTTGTTGGAGATAGTCATTGCCTGGAACTCATATGGTGCAACTGTTACTTGTCACTGATCAACCAAAGCTAGGATGTTGTCCAGATTTTTCTGTATGCGGGCATGGACTGCTTCATGACTACTTCATGGACTGAATGGAACTAAACATGGTGTAATTATCAGAGAATATCCTTGATCCCATGATGGATGGAAGACCATTGATGAAGCAGTTGAAGATGGTTTGGCATAAGACACTAGCCTAAGGAACCCCTACAGCAATATCCTAGAGCTGAAATGATTGGCCTCCGACAACCACAAACATCTTCCTTTGTGCAAGATATGACTCCAAGTGGAGAGTTTCCCCCTGATTCCCATTGACTTTTTACTAGGGCGCCATCATGCCACACTTGGCCAAATGCTGCCTTGATGTCAAGGGAAGTCACTCTCACCTCACTTCTGCAATTCAATTCTTTTATCCATATTTGGACCAAGGCTGTAATGAGATCAGGAGCCAAGTGGTCCTGGTGGAACACAAACAGAGCATCAGTGAGCAGGTTATTGGTGAGTAAGTGCCACTTGATAACACTGTCAAAACCCCTTCATCACCTTGCTTATGATCAAAAGTAGGTTGATGGACCAGATTGGCTGTCCAAGTTGGATTTGTCCCGCTTTTTGTGGGCAGGACATAGCTGGGCAATCTTCCACATTGTTGGGTAGATGCCAGTGTTATAAGTTTACTGGAACAATTTGGCTAGAGGTATGGTTAGTTCTGGAGCTTTCAATACTGTTGCACAATGTTGTCAGAGCCCATAGCTTTTACTGTGACAAGTGTTTGCAGCCGTTTCTTGATATTAGCCGACGTGTATTGAATAGGCTAAAGAAAGGCATTTGTGATGTTGGGGACCTCAGGAGGAGGCCGAGATGGATCATCCACTCGAAAATTCTTGTTGAAGATCGTCGTTTCAGCCTTGTCTTTTGCCTGATGTGCTGGGCTCTACCCTGGTTGAGGATGGGAATGTTTGTGGAGCTTCCTCCTCTGGTTTGTTGCCTAATTGTTTAATTGTCTCCCATTATTCACAACTGGATGTGGCAGGACTGCAGGGCTTTCAGCTGATCAGTTGGTTATAGAATTGCTTAGCTCTGCCAAGAGCATGCTGCTTCAGCTGTTTAGCATGCAAGTCATCCTGTGTTGTAGCTTCACTAGGTTGGAACCTCATTTTTGTTCCTGGCATGGTCTCCTGTGCTACTCATTGATTCAGTCTGTATAAGTATTCTAGCCACCACAACAGACCAGAGGGTAGCTATTGGGTGACAAGGGCTATCTGCTGAGCACATTGTTCCTAACTCCTGTGCACAGCCCGTACACACCATGGACAGCTGGCATATAAACAACGCCATGCTGCCACATGAAATGTGATTGAGCAGATCATTTGGGTGCTTAAACAACACCTTAGCTTCATGTACTGCTCTGGAGGAGCTCTACTGTACTCAAAGGCTAGGAATCCTGCAGTGAGTAACTCACCTCCTGACTCCCCAAAGCCTGTCCACCACCTGCAAGGCCCAAGTCAGGAGTTTGATGGAATACTCTCTACCTGCCTGGATGAGTGCAGCTCCAACAACACTCAAGAAGCTTGACATTAGCCAGGAAAAAGCAGCCCCCTTGATTGGCACCCTATCCACCACCTTGAACATTCACTCCCTCCACACGCACAGTGGCAGCAGTGTGTACCATCTACAGGATGCATGTGGCAACTTACCAATGCTTCCTCAACAGCACTTTCCAAACCCATGTTCTCTATCACCTAGAAGGACAAGGGTAGCAGTTCATTGGAACACCATCGCCTGCAAGTTCACCTCCAAGTTGCTCACCACCCTGACTTGGAACTATACTGCCGCTCCTTCACTGTCGCTGGATAAAAATCCTGCAACTCCCTTCCTAACAGCACTGTGGGTTTTGCTACAACACATGGACTCCAGCGATTTAAGTAAGCAGCTCACCACCACCTTCTCAAGGGCAATTAGGGATGGGCAATAAATGTTGCCCCAGCCAGCGGCACCCATATCCCATGAACGGATAATTTAAAAAAGCTTGGCAGAGTGCACATCACGATTTGTCATGGTCTGCTGCGTGCTGCTTAACTGCAACATCATGCGGTCACAAACCTTACGGCGACCAGCTGAGGAGGAGGAGGAAGAAGAAGAAAAACAGAAGGAAGAGAGGAGGCAACCAAATAACCCCTTTCTGGCTGCGTTGTCCATAATCAGATCATCCAACTGCAATACCAACAACTCCAAACCTAATTCCCCACTCACCGACAATCCCACACTTGTGTGTGCGCCGTGTGTTGACTGTCCCTTGATTCCAGGATGATGTCTACTGAGGGTCGTGAGTTTATGCCTTGGGTCTTCATGTGACTGAACAGGCCAATTCTCAACCCACAGATCTTTGCGCACATGGGCAGGATGTCCCATGAGGCAGTGGGATCCGGAATGCAGTATTTGCTTCCTTTTCTTTCCTTCTCTGTTGCCGCTCTAACTCATCATTAAGGCATTTGGACACAAAGTGTGATGCAAATTGATGGGCAAGTTGTCGTCATTTTGAATGATTGGTAGTAAGCTCTTCCCAGTTGTTAATGTCAATGCTGCTGCATTTCAAGGAGAGCTTCAGAGTGTCTTTGAAGCGGTTTCTTTGTCCTCCCCTGGAATGCTGGCCATTTGCGAGTTGAGAAAATAAGACCTAGTGGGGTAGATGCTTTTTGGCCACCTGGACACAGTGTCCGTTCCATTATAGTTGATTTTGCAGGAGTTTTGTCTGAATGCTTTTGGAGCTAAGAAGGACTCTGACATTTGTTTGACAATCCACCCATTGGATTCAGAAGATGCGGCAGAGGCATTGCTGGTGGAATTTCTCTCATGCTCTTATGTGTCGCTGATACATAGTCCAGGTCTTACTGCAGTACAGGAGTGTGGTGACAACAATTGCTCTGTACACTAGGGCTTTTGTTGACATGCAGAGGTCTTTGTTGTCAAAAGCTTGTTGCCATGGTTTGTAGAAGGCTGAGCTGGTGCAGCTGATCTGGTGATGGATCTCCTCATCAATGGTGGACTTTTGAGAGAAATGGCTGCCAATTATGGGAAATAATCAGAGTACTCCAGAGTGTCTCTTTCAATATATATGTGAGGTGGAATATTTAGCTGACTGTATGAGCTGGTATAGGAGTTTTGTTTTGGCAACATTCAAGGACAGGCCGTGTTTCTTTTTTGCAGAATTGAAGAGATCGAGAGTGACTTGTAAGTCTGGTGCAGAGTGAGCAATGACACTGCAGTCATCTGCAAACTGTAGATCACGTATATCTATAGTGGGAAGTTTGTTTTGGCATGGAGGCGACTGAGGTTAAAGAGTTTTCCATCCAGGTGATATTTAATACTCACACCAAAGGGCAGTTGAACTTTGATGAGGTGAATAGCCACTGTCAGGTAGACTTAAATAGTATGGGGGCTATCACACAGCCTTACTTGACACCAGTCTGGATTTTGAAGGGAATTGTTTCAGATCTCCCACTCAAGTCAGTTGCAGTCATATCATCATGAAGCAGCTGCAGGGTTCACACTTTACCTTCCCTCTATCACTGACCATCACAGTGTCTACCACAAGGCTGACGTAAAAGAAACCACAAAACGAACATTGCAAACCAAATTGAAAAATCAAGCCATCCAATATTCCATGCTAAAGTCAACTATTCCCCCTTGTGCATTCTCTTAGTGCCTATCTTCTGTGTGCATTTGCCTGTTCCAGTGCTCCTACAAAGTGCTACCCCAGTGGCTGCAGCGTGGCTGGCTGTTGACTATCAGTCGGGCAGACTGCAGCTCGCCTTGGAGGACAACCTCGAGCAGCTCTGAGCCTAGAGGGCCCGGCTTCAGATTGCACCACGTTAGCTTGAGCGGCAGCAGTCCGAGCTGGCTGGCTGACAGGCAAACAGCAAGGGCACTGCCAGGATGGCAGCGATAGGAGGACAAATCCAGAGAGAGGACAGCAGTTTTGTTTTCCATGGTACTCAGCACTGCGCTGGAAGATAGATTGCTGGACTTTTGTGATACTGTGCACGCCCCTTTGGACACCAGCAGCAATGATGGCAGCAGTCTGAGCCTCTCAGATAGCTGAGCTTGCATGAGAGCAGTTTGAGTTTGCTTGGTTGCAAGCTGAGATTGTAGAACATCAGTGTAAGCTTCCATTGAAGCACTTAATGCTGGGTGGCTTCTGTATGTCCCTCAATGGAACCTGAGACATAGACCAATAGTAGCTGCATTGGGGATGTGTCCTCAAGTGTTCTTATGTAGTTGCCCACCAATTTCACACTGGAGAGAATGGGCTCCAAGCAAAGCACTGTACCACATTGGTACCAGACCCTCCCATGTTCCTTAAGATTGACCACAGGATTTCTGGCAGGCCTTTCAGTGCACCAGTATCACTCTGTGCATACCCCTCTGCCCTTTTCTGTTGGCCGTCTCATCATAGGCCCGATCTGAGTCCTCTACAGCAGAATTCATGTATGACCTCACCCTCCTGCAAGCTTCCACCCGTGCTACCCTTGTCACCTGCAGAATGCCACTCCCGCTTCACCGCATACCTCTGAGCTTTCCTCTAAACTTCACACAGCGCCAATACCTGAGCTGGTGCAATGAGTATGAGAGCGAGTGAGGGTATTTCTTCTTCATCACCATCTTCCTGCTCCTCCAACTCTTTGTCTTTCACCACTGCCTGGCCAGGTTGCAGTTCTTGTGTATGTGAAAGGAGAAAGACATACGGTAAGGTTGTAGTGATGGGAGGAATGGAAAGCAAGAGATACATGCTTACACCATGTGCAACTTCTAAATCAGAAGAGACTGTGGATTTAGTGGAAGTGGAATATGAGAAGGAGGATTAGGTATGAGCAAATCGTCATCTTCAATGTTTTCGACACCACTGCTGACCTCGACCTCGACCTCTGTCATGGTCACTCCCATAATGACAAGCACCATCTCCTCCACTAAGGTAAGAACATGCGGCCTTGACTATCACCCACCGGTTAAGTGCAATTGTCACATGTTATTTGCCAGTGTCAGTGAGTGTGATGAAATTTGTTCGAATTTGTTTTTATGTGACTAGCATGGTTGAATACCATTCTATTCTGAGAGTTTGTCTGGAGAGCCTCCTGGCCCCTGTGAATAGCTGGCAGTGTGTGCACACTGTGAGATCTGGGTGTGAGACTTCTAGCAGTGCTAAGTGTGTGAGAGTATGGTAAAGCACATGAATGTTAGTGATGGGTCATAATTGACAGATTAATAATAGATAAGTGATGGGGTGTGATGCATTGAGCAGTGTGTGAGGCTAGTGGTGCAGTTGGTGGGAAATAGCATTGGAAGATGGATCCCCCAGGCTGGGAGGGTCTAGAACCAGGGAACACAGTCTCAGAATAAGGGGCAGGCCATTTGTGACTGAGATAAGGAGGAATTTCTTCACTCAGAGGGTGTTGACTCTGGAATTCTCTGCCCCAGAGGGCTGTAGAGGTTCAGTCATTGTGTATGTTCAAGACTGAGATTGATAGATTTCTAAATATTTAAACCTTCAAGGGATACAGGGATAATGCAGGAAAATGGCATTGAAATAGTAGATCAGCCATGAACTCATTGCCCCACTGCATTTGGAAAGTTTGCCTGGAGAGTCTCCTAGCCCCTGTGAATAGTGTGCATCTCTCCTCCTCTCTACCTCCTTCATCAACGCCTCTATTGAGAACCTTGGGGCATGCTCTCTCCTCTGTGTCTTCATTAGAAACTTTTCTTGCAGGTCATGGTCTATTCCCCAGCTTCCTCCAACACCTTCTCCAGCCACAATGTATCTCCCTTTAAGAGGTGCAGGCTGGCTTTAAGTGGTGCAAGACAGTGGTACAGTTTTTAGTGGTGCTAACCTTACACAAGCTTGGGCCCCCTACTGAGGCATGTAGCCACCCAAATGAAGTGTTTATCGATGGGCTGCGTGCTGCATTCATTTAAATGACCTAGCAGCAAGAAGTTGGCATGTAATGGGTTAATTGTGCATCTCAATCCTCCAGCCCATTTTCAAGGGCTATAGTATTTCACCCACCAGTGAGGTAAGAAAGTTAGAGTAAATGTAGGTAAGAAAAAAATAGTAATTAGAGAGGGTTGGGGGAGGGTAGAATGAGGAGTGTCAGAACAATCCAGGCAGTATATTTAATTTTTTCAGATTTGTCATAGCTCCATAGAATTTTACAGCACAGATGGAGACTATTGCTCATTTTGCCTTTGCTGGCTTTCTGAAAGAATTATCCAATTAGTCCCACTCCGCTGACCTTTTCCTGTACCTTTTTTAATTTTATCCTTTTCAAATATTTATCTATTTCCCTTTTAAAAGCTATTATGGATTCCGTTTCCACCACTGTTTCTAGTAGGGTATTCCATATTCTAATAACCTTTTGTGTAAAAAGCATTTCACCTCATTTCTCCCCTTTGCTCTTTTGCTGATAATCAACTCATATTCTTTAGTTATAAATTCACCAACCAACGATGCTAGATTTTTATGGTTTACCTTATCATAAGCCCTCGTAATTTTCCATACCTTTATCAGATCTCTTCCCACCACCTTTACTCTGATTAAATGAGCTCCAGTGCCTTCTCATTGCTAAAGTTCTCTCATCTCTATTGCTTCTTTGTGAATCTGTTCAGCAGCTTCTCACTCGGCCTTCAAATCTCTCCGAACCTAAGTAACCCGATACAGGTACAGTGTCTCAAAACTGGCAACATCCGGACCAAGGCCAAGCCGGATTTCAAAATCTTGCCGGATTTCGGCTCAGGCGGTTCGGGCCATGTGTGGTTCGCGTCAAGCCAAGTCAGGTGGGGCCAAGGGTCACTCGGAGCGCGGGAATAGATCAGCGTGCAAAGCAGCAAAGCCAATAACTCAATAACTAGACAAACCCCACACTGTGTCGATGCAGCACCTAGCTGAATTGCCCAGGTAAGTCGTTTCTTTTTCAATTATAATTGATGCATAGTACATTATGGCAAGAATTTTACCTTCGGCGTGCGTGCAGGCGCACGCCTGACACGCCCGAGCATAATATGACGCGCGATGATGTCGGGTGTGTGTCCCGACGTCACCGCGCACTCGTGCAACATTTCGTTTGGCGGGCATGTGCCAGAATTGGCTGCATTTCCGCCAATAAATTCAAAGGCCTAACGGTTGGCGGGTGGGTGAAAAGGCTAAGTGGCCTTTACATTTTTTAGGAAACCTCATCCACGAGTGGATTGAGGTTTCCTAAAGCTAATACTAATTAACTAAGACCTTTATTTTGACATTAAAAAACATGTCCCATCTCATGTGGCAAAGTCACCTGAGGGGACATGTTTCATTCAATTTTTGCTGTGTTTATTAATTTTTTTAAAAAGTGCTTCAATCTCCCTGAGGCAGCTCTGTGCCTCAGGAAGATTGAAGCTCTCTTTCGCGCGCATGTGTGAACTGAGCACGAGGCCTGGCTTTCTCTCCTCCCCCCGCCCGCACAGGCAGCGCTCAGCGCTGCCGCTCGTGATCCACGGAGGGCGGGCCTTAATTGGCCCGCCCACGTAAATTTGCGGTGCAGAGCCAATTGCAGGATGCGGTCGGCTTCCCAACTACCCCCTGCCGAGCCGACCCGACGAGGGCAAAATTCAAGCCTATAAAAATGTCTGGTTTTCGGACAACTCCGGTTTTTGGACAGCCTGATTTGAGACACTGTACTGAGCTGGACACAATATTCTAACTGCCCCTTGGCCAATCACTTAGCTAGGTTTAGCATAAATTCTTCCTATTTGTATTCTATTCCTCTATTTACAAAACCCAGGAATCCATAGGCCTTTTTAGAACAGCTTTATCAATTTGTCATCTCACTTGAACAGATTTCTGCATCTGAACTCCTAAACTTCTCTACTCCCCTATCTTGTATAAGCTTTATCATTCATTTCAGCCTTTAAAAACAAATCTGTTCATGATAGGTATTCTCAACTCTGTATGCAAACCTTTAAAATTCATACACAAGAATTCATGGTATTTTCTTTGTCGTTCTTTCCCATCCATTTTTTTGTATGACCATTCGACAAACAAAGATGGCCATCTGATGCTTTCTCCTGTCGGATGACACTTGAGCCTCAATGTCACTGCTAAAATGGGAAATTGTACTTCTCCACACAAACACTGTCCTGAGGGATAAGGAAGCACATATGTGGTCACTGTCAAGGGTCAAACAAATAAATAAATAACTTGTGCACAGTGCATTTTAAATAAAATGCAAATTCCAATGACTTAGATTTTACCTGTAAAAGTGCAAGTGCATGGAGAAAAAATGTTCTCCACCCCCATTTTTAAAAATGTTAACAACATTACTGCTGCATCATATTGTGCTATTATGTTATTGTAATTTTTTTAACCCATAATCTTTAGAGGCACATTGTGATACCTCATCAATGTACACCACCATCATTACAAGACGAGGGCCAGGATTTTCCCCTCGGCGATTTGAGGGCGGGGCCCGCTCGCCGACGGGGAAATGATGAGGGATGATGTTGGGAGGTACCCCCGATGTCATCCCGGGCCATTTAAATATTGAGGAAGACAGGCGGAGAGCGAAATCAGCTGTCCGCCCGCCGACCTGTCAATGGCCAATTAAGGCCATTGACAGGCTCATTAACCTTGTTAAAGACCCTGCCGATCCAAGCTTAAGGCTGGCGGGCAGGCCAGGAGCCCCAGCGGGCTCCAGATTATTCATGAAACTTCATCCACTGGCGGGATGAAGCTTCATGTCCATTTTTTAAAAAATTAATAAACTTTATGTGTTTCTTATTCACAAGTCCCATCTCGTGTGACATTGTCACATGAGGGGGACATGTTAATAATTTTAATATTTCTCTATTTTTTGACTTTTCTTACCTGTCAGTAAACTCCCTGAGACAGGACTTTGCCTCAGGGAGCAGTGCGCTCTTTCGCGTGCATGATGAAAGAGCGCACTTTGACAGATGGGGAATCCCTCCACCCCCTGCACAGGAAGCGTTTTGGGCAGGCCGCTGGGCGGGCCTTAATTGGCCTGCCCATTCAAAATGGCGGCCGGCCCCATTTCGGCGGTGGGGTTCGGCTGCCTGCCCGCCACCGAGCCGGTGGGGCCCGCCCGCCATCCAAGGGTAAAATTCTCCCCAAGCTGTGGAAGCAAAGAAATTTGCTCTTCATGCTGAGGTACATCTTAATAATGAATATCCCGTAATATTACAAAAAAAGTAACATGACAAGTAGAGAACTATGATACTTATAAATAAGATAATGTGATAACCACAAGAACTACAATGAACTTCAATGTATTTTAAAATATGTATCTATGATTAAATGAATATCATATTTCTACATGCATTTGGTTAACTGTGTTCTTGATGTGACTGCATTTTGACATAACTTGAGGAAGATACTAGCAGAACTCTTGCATTATTCAACTGGCAATGCTCTCCCTTCTCCATCACCCAGTCCATATCTGTTTTCCGCTCTTTCACTTCTAGGTTCCTTTTCTTGATTTCTCTGATTTCAATTAAAGAGAAAGCACCCCCTCCCACCATGAGGAAGTGTGTGAATGCCAAGGAAAAATGGTGTTCCAATTTAACCCTCACTCCTGGTGGGAAAACACCCAGCTTCTGTGAGGCAGTTCCCCAAATAGCATGAGATTCATAACTTGATGTGATGCCTACTGTGAATTTAACCTCACATCCTAACATTTTATGGTTTAATGCAGCAGCAAGGCACTGAACCACCGCACTGTCTACCTACTCACTGATATAGTAAGTTCTACATAATCTCTGAATGTAGGCCTTCTAACTAATTCATCCATGCTAATCACACAATTAGTCATGCAGTTAGCAGAAAAATAATCAAATTTAAGGATTACATTTGACAACAAAGAACTTCCAAACCAACTGAAAACCAAATAAGTTGAAAGGACTCTTAACTATTTTCAAATTGCAACTAAGATATTAAGTTGAAATAAATCTAAACATCTATAGATTTAAGTTCCAAATGAGATCTTAACTAAATTGCAGTCAAACCCTGTTCTCTAGAACAACCCTGACCTCAATTTATGATCAAGGCAAATCGGAAGAAAGAGCTGATAAGACCTACTCAGTCTATCTTTTTTTAAATAAATCTCCACAAGTAATACTGTAAGACATGAATTAATAGTCTTATAATAAAAACACAAGAAGAGCCATGGTGAGGATGTACTATGTTGGGAAACTTACGGCCTGCACACAATAGTCAGAAACAAATTCAATTACCCTACTCTACTGAGTTCATGCTTCCAGACAATGCAGGAAGACACCAAGCATTATGCAAAAGCAAGGTGCTTGCTCACAGAGAAGGAGCAACAATGAAAAGGAGAGTTTTCTTTCGGCTGCTCTCTTGTACATGTGTAGACTTAATGCATAGTGGCAGCAGGGCCTAAGAACAGGTCGTGCAACAACAAGCCAAAAAGCATTGGCAAAAGGGTCAAGTGAATCATTGCTGGCAGGATTGATGTCACTGGAAACTAATGCATGACAGGCTCTGTTAAACATACAGAAGATCTTAGGTGGGTTCACAAAGAAAATTAACCAGCTGAAATGACAATCATAAAATATTCATCAAACAACATTGCACACTGGTAGAGCACAGTACATTCCAAAATATTTCTTCTTTCCCTTTCAAAACGATATGCTTTTAGCATCAAATTGTCATAGATAATAAAGTTAAGTTGGCTGTCAGACTCCTTTCTGTGTTTCAGCTTCTACTATTCCTTACATTGTATTTCTGACAAAAGTTAATAAGACAGCATAATTGTTATTGATGAACAGTGAGTATATTAATCAGATATTATAAATTGTGTTCTTTTGTTTAAACCTCCTCAAGGGCTGCAGCAGAATTTTGTCCCATGTTCAAAATAACATAATAATTTTTTAGTTTTTTTGTACTTTATATAAAGTGACTTTTTAAAGCTTTGACAAGAATAGTGAATAGCTTGTTTTTGCTACTATGGGATTTTCCTGTTGACAATATAAGTGGAGGAATTCTCCATTTTTTTCCCTTATGACTCCTCACATGGTAAGATCTAGCAACACAAGACTGGGCATCCATGAGGCACTGTGGGTCATCATCAGCAGCAGAATTGTACACAACCACAATCTGTAACCTCATGGCCTGGCATATCCCCCACTCTGGCATTACCACCAGACCAGGGGTGGTTCAATGAAGAGTGCAGGAGGGCATGCCAGGAGCAGCAGGAGATGTACCAAAAAATTAGGTGTCAACCTGGTGAAGCTATAAACAGGACTAGAACCATAGAACCATAGAACACTACAGCACAGAAAACAGGCCATTCGGCCCTTCTAGTCTGTGCCGAAATATTATTCCGCTAGTCCCATTGACCTGCACCTAGTCCATAACCCTCCAGACCTCTCCCATCCATGTATCTATCTAATTTATACTTAAAACTTAAGAGTGAGCCCGCATTTACCACGTCAGATGGCAGCTCGTTCCACACTCTCACCACTCTCTGAGTGAAGAAGTTCCCCCTAATGTTCCCCCTAAACCTTTCCCCTTTCACCCTAAAGCCATGTCCTCTCATGTTTATTTCTCTTAATCTAAGTGGAAAGAGCCTACTTGCATTTACTCTGTCTATACCCCTCACAATTTTGTAAACTTCTATCAAATCTCCCCTCATTCTTCTACGCTCCAAGGAATAAAGTCTTAACCTGTCTAATCTTTCCCTGTAACTCAACTCCTTAAGACCCGGCAACATCCTAGTAAATCTTCTCTGCACTCTTTCAATCTTACTGATATCCTTCCTGTAGTTAGGCGACCAGAACTGCACACAATACTCCAAAGTTGGCCTCACCAATGTCTTATACAACCTCACCATAACATCCCAACTCCTATACTCAATACTTTGATTAATGAAGGCCAGTATGCCAAAAGCTTTCTTTACAACCTTGTCTACCTGTGACGCCACTTTCAGGGAATTATGTACCTGAACTCCCAGATCCCTTTGTTCCTCCGCACTCCTCAGTGCCCTACCATTTACTGTGTATGTCCTACCTTGGTCTGACCTTCCAAAATGTAACACCTCACACTATTACTTGTATGCAAAATAGCATAAGCAGCAAGTGATAGACAGGGCTAAACGATTCCACAACCAACGGATCAGATCTAGATTCTGCAGTCCTGCCACATCCAGTTGTGAATGGTGGTGGACAATTAAACAACTCAGTGGAGGAGGAGGCTCCACAAATATCCCCATCCTCAATGATGGAGGAGACCAGTCCATCAGTACAAAAGATAAGGCTTAAGCATTTGCAACAATCTTCAGCCAGATGTGCCAAGTGGATGATCCATCTCGGCCTCCTCCGGAAGACCCCAGCATCACAGATGCCATTCTTCAGCCAATTGAATTCACTCCATGTGATATCAAGAAACACATGAAGGCACTGGACACTGCAAAGGCAATGGGCCCTGACAATATTCCACCAAGGCTACTGAAGACTTGTGCTCCAGAACCTAAAGCACCCCTGGCCAAGTTTTTCCAGTACTGCTACAACACTGGCATCTAACTGGCTATATGGAAAGCTGCTCAGGTATGTACTGTACACAAAAAGCAGGACAAATCCAACCTAGCCAATTACCAGCCCATCAATCTACTCTCCATCATCAGTAAGGTGAGGGTGTCATCAACAGTGCTATCAGGCATCACTTGCTTAGTAATAACCTGCTCGATGATGCTCAGTTTGAGTCCTGCCAGGGCCACTCAGTTCCTGACCTCATTACAGCTCTGGTTCAAACATGGACAAAAGAGCTGAACTCCCAGGGTGAGATGAGAGTGACTGCCTTTGACATCAAGGCTGCTTTTGACTGAGTGTGGCACCAAGGAGCCCTAGCAAAACTGGAGTCAATGGGAATCAGAGGGAAAACTCTCTGCGGGTTGGAGTCATACCAAGCACAAAGGAAGATGGTTGTGGTTGTTGGAGGTCAATCATCTCAGTTCCAGGACATCACTGCAGGAGCTCCTCAGGTTAACATCCTCAGCCCAACCATCTTCAGCTGCTTCATTAGTGACCTTCCCTCCAGCTCTCCTTTTCAAACATAGGCTTAAAAAGTAAGTAAAGCTTTTTTAGCCAATAGCTTGAAAATAACCATTAAACCCATTATTTGATCATCAAACCCATGTAGTTGCATTTTCTGGATATTTATGTTACATAGTCACACCTGCAGCAGGGAGAAGTGGGATACCAAACAACAGACCCGGCAGAAGGACAGCACCTTGTCCCTGTCATCTCACAAAGACAACAGGACAACTGGAAAGTTTGAGTACACAAGCAGAGCACTACTGGGAAAAGAGTATGGAGACACAGAACATTCTATTTAGAACTAATACTGGGCCATGGTGGAGTGCAGTGTAAACATTTGTCAGTCCAAGCGATTGGAGCATTCAATAGTGGATGGGTCTTTTTTAAATCTTTTTATTCCTTCAATCTATTATGGGGTACAGGTTGGCTACAGCATTGTGAACACCTCTCTGTTCATCCTGTTCATTCTGAATTGTCACTTTCAAGATGGGCCCACTGACCTTCATAGCTAACCATCACCCTGTTTAAGTCACAGGACTAGGAAGGCAGTGACTTGCCTGCCTCCTAGTAGGAGAGTGTTGTGTGGAATGGCAGGCATGGAAGAAAACCTCACCGTGGGGTATTTCACATACTCCGATGGATGAAAGAAAGCCTCGAATTCATTGTCATAGGTGAGCTGTTTTAATTGCTCAGGAGAACAAATTCTGGTCAAATCATAAAAACAGTTATTGAATAATTCTCAAATGCCTTGTGCTACCAATGACCAACACATGTTAATTCCTGGATGTTTATTATTTTTTTCAATTTCACATTAATGATTGTGTAGCATTTGAATAGCATGTTTGACAATTGTAACCATACATTAAAATTAGAAATATTGCTTTGTAACACTATTTTTACAATATTAGGTGGAAAATGAAGTGGTTTTATTTCCTGAGGATATAAGGTACAGCATCCAATGGCAGCTCTAGCAGGCTTGCATAGTATTTGCAACCCCACATATGACACTCACCATCAACGCTTGACATATTACATGTGACATTAGGAAATAGGTGGAGGGTAAAGTCCATGTCTTAACAATATCTTTCTGTACTGTAGCAGGAGTTTAAATGTTTGCATTATACTATATTCTGTAAGGAACTAAAAAGTACCTGAAGAAGAATGCTCTGTGATGCAGTGGCTTTAATCATTTTAGTCAATTACACCTCCGTCCTTTATTTGATTGTAGACCACCATTTTTGATAGTGTAAGGAAAAAGAATGGACAATAGGGAAAAAGAGAGTTGGATAAACCAGGAGCTTGATCATGATACTGATTCCTTTAGCGGAAGGTATACACATTCTTTGTCATTCATAAATACTATTCCAGCATACTGACAATAAAAATTGAAATAATTTACATGTCCAGTGTCTTGAAGAAAAAATGGACTTGCATTTACAAAGTATCATATCATGTCTTCAGAAACTTCTCAAAGCATTGCAGACAATGAGATATGGTAATTTATGTAGAAAAGTGGAGCAGCCAGATCCCACATATAGGAATCACATGAGCAACCAGATAATCTGTGGTTTTGTTGATATTGTGTTGAAGGAGAATTGTTGTTCAGGCTGATGTTTTTCAAATAATACCATGGATCTCTGGCATCCACTTGAAGAACCAAAACTGGCAAATGAAACCTTGGTTTAATAATTCCCAAAAGGACATTCAATAGATGAAATAAAAATAGAATGGCTGAAAGCACATCATGGTTAGTCGGTACCTGAATGAGAAAAGCCAAGTTATTGTTTTAAATCCTCAGTTGACGGCTTTCCACATAAAATAATAATCTTTCTTTTGCAGACATGTAAAATCTGTACTTCCGGCATTTTCCAGCTTTGTTTACAATTTCAAACACTGTTTTTTTTTCAATTTTAAATAGATGGATGTTGACAATGGAATTAAAGTTATAACACAGTGAGCGAGAAATATTATTTTTTACCAATGTGCTGTTCACCACTGTGAATAATATTTCTGAGATCTAATGACATTTCCGAATTAATGTTGGTTTTGTGAATTGCTAATTTTCTTATGAGATTTGAAATATAACACAGCGATTGATTTGAAGATTGCGCAGATTAGTGTGTTGCTTAATTTTCAATAATCTTCATTTCAAAGAACAAAAGTGTGATTTAACAGAAACTACTGGAGACATGATGGCAATGCGATGCATGGAGTGGTAGTTTAAATTGTACAGATGTGTCTTGTAATCAGTTCTACAAAGTCTTTCATGATAGCCATGTCATTCTACAGAAAATGCAATGAAGTAAATATATTCATCAGAGGCTGCATTTCTGAGTATTCTTAGTTTCTGTCATTAATATAGGTTTAGTTCTTTTTAAGGTTGCATTATTGCTAAGACACACCAAGCTCTGTGTGTTTATTATTATTGTACTCAACCAATGGGCTTAAGGTTGACATGAAATGTAATCAGGATCCTACTGTGAAATATACCAATATCTTCTATATGAAACATTACAGTAAATTTAAGAGGTCCTTTTAACAGTGTTTTACTTCAGTTCTCTTTGTGTCGTGCATTTCTTATCCTAATTTTTCCCTTAATGCTTTCAGGGAGATTTCAATTGTCTGTATTTATGAATCACTAAATAAGTTAAATAGAAGTTCAAATTTCAAGGAGACATTCAATTTTCATTCTATTAGCAAGTCATGTTTGGCAAAGCCTAGCAACTGCCTACTGCAAAAAATACTACAAAGCTTCCATAATGTTGAGGATGCATCCAGGTTAGAAATGACAGGATGGTGTAGAGTACCAGTCACTTAATGAATCCCCTTGGGATAGGCCTTGGTTACTAACAATTCATATCTAACTCATCAGTCAGGCTGCAGCCTCTGCAGTTGACTCCATTACTTCTAATATGGCCTCTTCTAGAAGGCTGCAACTACTCCATGCTGCATAAACAACCAATTATGGTGAAAGATATAAATTGCATACCTTTCTGGAAATGTTCATTTCCTACCTAAAACACCCGAATGAAGAATTTTCATATAAAAAATGATGCTTTAAGATACTGACCTTCTACCTAAGGCTGTTTTCTTGTCTAGCCTAATTGCTGGGCTGTCCATATAAAGGAGTCACACTCCTTGCTTGTGTCATGAGGCAGTTCTGTAATTTAGTGCATGGTGATGCCTAACCTCTTGATGTGCACAAAAAAAAAAAGTTTTTGGTTCTAGCATGCTTTGTGAACATTTAGAGCTTATTAGTGTCATTCACAATGTCATCCATTTTACCATCGATCGCAGGCTTTCCAGTTCAAACTAGCTTTGAAAAACCAGATGTTCCAAGACACGTCTCCTAACCCTTATGGCAATCATTTTTTTCTTTATTAAATCAGTTACTGATAGGCAGTTTTAAAAATAGGTTCAGAAAGAGCATAAATATAAATGTAAACTCTTATTTTATTCATTGCAGCTTTTGGAAGCATAGTATTCCTTTGCAGTTATAGGATTTAATGAGTTCCAAACAAAATGGTGAATCAGTTATTAAAAAGGACAGTCCAGGAATTAATCTCCATAATAAGCCAAATTGGGATTTGATGCCCAGTACAATGTAGCACATGCATTTTTTTCCTCGTATCTGCAACACATAAAAGTGAATTTGTATTTAATCAGTCAACCTCCAACTGAATTTTGGTGAAATTCTATATGTTTCTGGGGATGTGTAGTAGTTTCAGTTGCATGTGTAAGCCCATGTGAGATGTGTGCAGTTTCATAATTACATGAAATTCCCCATTCTATGGTAAATGGCTTCAATTCAAAAAGTGTAGGTTTCTCCCTGCAGTATGTGCAGTGTTTCTGTTGGCCTGCTTCAAGAATCCCGCCTACAATACATTCTTTTCTGTATTGTAGCACTTAACTACTTCACTACTGAAATGGGAAGAATATCATAATTTCCATAGTTTCTTGTCTAAAATGAAACAATATACTTCACTTTATAATACCTGTACCATTGTAGCCAGTGGCTACAATTCCTTGAAATTGAATCATAAGTATCCAATATGGTGGCAGCAGTCATTTTAGTGATGCTCATAATCACCTTGAACACCAACTACCACATGATGTGGAGACATTTTATAATTCTGTAAACTTGCCCTCTCTCACCCATTTTAGACATGGCATTTCTGCTGTGCAAGGTAACTGTGTAACATAATACAGCCCTTTAATTGCACGTAGCACTGTCATTTAAAGGAATCTTGAGCTCACAACAAAGTTTGTACCCTTCATAAACATTATGCACTTGATTATATCATCAAGTACTTTGTTGTGTCATTGGCACACTGTGAGTTTCTTTGCAGCAAACATTTTCAAAACAACATAAAGTAGAAGATTTGATGTGAAGGTCACCAGGAAAATGTTTGTGATGCCGTTATTTAGTTAAATTTTCCCCATTATT
Organism: Cetorhinus maximus; assembly: GCF_964194155.1. Lineage (NCBI taxonomy): Eukaryota > Metazoa > Chordata > Chondrichthyes > Lamniformes > Cetorhinidae > Cetorhinus > Cetorhinus maximus. The sequence continues at coordinate 132,397,470 of NC_135884.1, forward strand.
ATGATGGGTTTTTTTGCAATACTTCTTTTATTCTGACTGATTCCAACAGTGCTGAACTTTCTCCTGAATTCTCCAATTTAATTAAAATGCTCCTTAGCATAATCTGTAGATTAAAAACAATGCCCAAAATAAATGAACACTTAATCTGTTTGTATTTGCCCTTCCTGGACTGCTGATTTGTTTCCATTGAAATGTTATCAACAGGTTCAAACTAAATCCCTTCAGCTGATGACAAGAGTGACTTTCACAGTTATTGTTAAATGATTCTCATTGGTTGGATCCTGTTTATCTAACAAGGTTTTTGCTGAATTACAATTAGATTCTACTCTTCTCAAATCTGAAATTATTATTGATTCTTTCCAATCATGTGTAACATGTATTGGATGTCAATCTACCAATAGTTCAATTGCTAATACTCAGCAAAGTTTAACAAAAAGCTTAGGTAAATTTTAATCATGCACTATTAATAGAAGAGGAGGGATGGTTAAATATTATTACCCTGCTTTTCCATTTCAAATCCTTGGCCTACTGACATTCAATAAAGATGTCACCTGTATTGGAACAATCACAGAATTTAAACAGAGAAAGCCAATTAACATTGGTATTAATTTTTTGTGAGCAGTGCCCTAAAACTACATGTCTCCAGAGTCAACATACAATTAAATATTTTCCACAAATAGACAGGAGCCAAAGATCCCTACCTCAGGGAAAAGGGGAAAATAGTGTGTCCATGCTATTTCTTCTAGGTTACAGTACATCTTTGAAATTGCTCTGAATACAACTACCACGGACCACTGATCGATGATCTTCAGTTGAATCCTGGGTATGTGACTGACAGGAACCATAGACAAAGAGCAGGGGTCAGGGGCATTCATGTACAACCAAATGTTACCTGTATTAACCAACATTCCAACAGAAGTTCATAAGTTTTAAAACAAATGGCCTTTGCAAAAATGGGCACCATAAATTCACAGCTAAGGAAGAGGGAAGTTCAAATATGATACAGTTGTGGGGCACCACAGTGTTAAAATGCATAGACTCATAAAATGATGGCTACCAGGTACTTGTATTTCAACAAGTAAAGTAGAATTGTTAGATTGTTGGAATAAACAATCAGAATTTCAGATTATGGACATGATGGAATAATGGACAGAAAGAATTAAAGAGCTCAGAAGCACTTCTAAAGTAGAAAAATAATCCAATGTGGTAGCTGCAAGCATACCCCTTAAACTCTAAGCAGTCCAACATAGAGTACATACAGAGAGCAAAGCTAAGATAAGTTCCCTGCCCACATTTATTGTGAAGTTAATGTGATGCTATTGCAAATAACAATGTTTATAATCTTCCAAATAAAATCTAATGACAGTAAAATGAAAAGATGTAAACTTAATAATACCAGTTCAAATAGTAGAAGCTAAGCTGAACAAAAAATACAAAGCTATAAGATGACTTGTAAATCCATTCTTAGATGAGAAGTGTTGAAATGTTGTAGATAACTATCACACCAGTTTTACAACATAAGAGAGACCTGAAGATAAAAACTGTCATCAAGAAAACCAGGAACACTACTTGTTGACAGTCTGTTAGCCCCATAATTATTTTTGCTAGTCTGAAGCCAGTACTTCCTGGACATGGTCCAGGTTTGCAGTCTCACTGCAATCTTCTCGCCATATCATGTAGATGAAGGAAATGTTAAGTTTCAAAGTTATGGTTCTGTTAATAAACTGGAAACATTCCCATTGTTGGGAACATAGTCTGTCTGTTTTTGAATTATGTATCATAGGTAAATTTCTAAATCACATAACTCAACATGAACGCTGACATAGAGCTGAAACTGTTGATTGAATTAAGGCTCTTTCTTACTTGTCTGTGAGAAAATTGCTTTTGAAACATTGAAATAACAGATTTTTCCAAATATAGAATGATGTCGCAACTTGGTTTTAAAGACTCTTTTCTTTCATGTTCGATTTTCATCTCCTTGCTTTATATGTTCTCGTACAACTAATCATTCTCTGGTCACAAAGGCAGAAACCCAAATATCATTTCTCTACTGGTCAGTGTTGCTGCTGCCTGAGATACATAAAAAAAAGTACAAGCTAGCCAACTTGCACCTCCCATTGAAAAGTATCAGTTAGAATCTCTCCTCATTGGCATGGCTAAGATTACAAGCTCAAATGTGGGTACTTGAGGCATATAATCCATGAGATTGTAAAATAACTCACAAGGATACCAACGTGCTGCACTTCAATGTCAAAGGAGAGAGAAAATGGCCATTTAGAAGTGTCTTTGTCAACACTTCAAATTAGAGCTGCAATTGCATTCTAAAACTGCAAGCAGTTCCTTTTCTCAGTAAAATCATTTATTTTCTTTGTTACAGAGTATAGATTAAGAAAAACAAATCAGTTTCTCTTATTCACATTTTGACAGATCCAATTTACACGGATGAAGAGGTAAGTCTTTTATTGATCCACCTCTTAAATGCCATTGAGTGCTTTAAATAGTTATTACATTTAGTTTAGTTTAACAAACTGTATTTATCGGAATTATTAAAAGTATTAGCAGGAAAATGGTGCAACACATTGGGAAACCAATGGAGTGATAGAGCTCAGGTGTGATTCCCAATCTCCTACATGTATAATGTCCTAACAACGAGGAAGCACCTTAACAGTGATCATAACCTTGCTCACCAAGCTGGAGGGAGATTACACCAGATTGCAGTCACAGTTTATCTTGCAGTTTGTGAGTGCTTTTGGTCCACCTTGTGCAGTCCCCCATATCACAGTGGACAGATAAAGCATCAGCCAGCCCACCTGCCCTAAGGCCTACTGAGGCCCTCAAATTACTAACTAAAGATCACTTAAGGTTCCCTTTCCACCTCCTGCAGCCATATCACAATGGGCTGGGGAAGGCAGAAGGAAGATGGGCAGCCCATTACCTTCCCGACTCAGGGTAAAAGGTGGGATGGAAGGGAGAGTACCTCATTTGGGGTGACTTCTGTGCCCATTGGGGGCAAAGCTCCAAGATGACACCACTCCTTAGTGCCTACCCCAACGACTACTCCCCTCACTAGGGTCCCCCATCCCTCCATGACCAAAAGCCCAGACTTACCTTGAAGTCTGGTATTCATGGATCATCTTCCTTGGACTCCCTTGTAATCCCAGCAGCAGCCACTGCTGTGTTCTGGCACTGCTGGGACTACTCAGCTACCGGCCAATCTGATTGGCTGGCAGCTGTCGAGGGCGGGACCTCCTGCCTCTGAGGAGCGGAAGTTCTGCTTTCACCCTGTTAAGGCCACCCCTAGTGTTTTGTTGCTGTGGGGCAGCTCTTTTCAAAGTTGGCAGGGGCTGACTTTTCTACTGGAGGGGAGGGGGGGTGCGGGGGGGGAGGGGGGGTGCGGGGGAGGGGGGAGGGGTGCGGAGGCGGGGGCGGGGGCGGGGTGGGGGTGGGGGGCGGTGGTGGGGGTGTGCAAATGCACCCCACATAAAATTCATCCCACATAAAATTCATCCCATGGTGTAGGAAAACCAAAAAAATTGGGACAAGTACCTTAAAAACGGGATACTTATTCCAAAAATAGCATCCTTCTCTTTCAGTATATATTTCTCAGTAGTCAACAACTATTGATGCTTCTTTATGCATTTATATCATATCAGGTGTGTCAGAATTATAGTCTGGGTGCCCTCTTACGTGAATCACAAAAGTTAGCATGCAGCTACAGCAAGTAAATAGAAAGGCAAATGGAATATTGGCCTTTATTGCAAGAGGGATGGAGTATAAAAGTAGTATACTATAAAAGAGTATAATTGAAGTCTTGCTACAACTGTACAGGGCAATGGTGAGACCACACCTGGAGCACTGTGTACAGTTGTGTCTACTTACTTAAGAAGGGATGTACTTGCATTGGAAACAGTTCAAAGAAGGTTCACTAGGCTGATTCCTGGGATGTAGGGGTTGTGTTATGAGGAAAGGTTAAGCAGGTAGGTACTTATTGGAGTTTTGAAGAATGAGAGGCCCTCTTATCAAAATATATAATATTCTGAGGGGCTTGACAGGGTAGATGCTGAGACAATGTTTCCCCTCTTGCAGGAATCTCGTACTGGTGGGCACAGTTTCAAAATAAGGGATCTCCAATTTACGAGGGAGATGAGGAGGAATTTCTTCTCTCAGCGGGTCATTAGTGTTTGGAATTCTCTTCTCCAGAGAGCAGTGGAGGATGGGTCATGGAGTATATTCAAGGCTGATTTTTGATTTTTGATCTACAAGGGAGTCACGGATTATGGGGGGAGAGGGGGCACAGGCAGGAAAGTGGAGTTAAGGCCACAATCAGCGATAGTCTTACTGAATGGCGGAGCAGGCTCGATGGGCCAAGTGGCTTACTCCTGGACCTATTTTTTATGTTGTTACGACCTTGTGTAAGCATTTATTATAAGACTAATGCTTAATTACTGCAGAAGGCGGATTACCTTACAAGCATGAAAAGTCTTCACTTGTAGAAAGCATACTTCTGCATGAGCAATGAGACCCTCCTCTCAAGTAGAATAGCCTTGATAGTTCAGTACCACAGCTGTAGTAAAACTGTTTTCTGCTAAATAAGCAGTTAACAGAGGATAATCAATGGGAATTGATGAGATATGGGTTACATCATACAGCTGTGGAAAGCTCAGTAATTCTTACTGAGAGGGACAGAGGAACAGGAGTAGGCCATTCAGCCCCTCAAGTCTGTTCAGTCATTCAATGAGACCATGGCTGATATCTTAACTCAATTCACATGCATTGGTTCCATATCCTTTTATACCCTTATCAAGCAAAAATGATGATGCACAATGAGTTACGCAGGTGTTCAAATGAGTGTGATACAACTTTAATAATAATATAAAAGCAAAATACTGTGGATGCTGGAAATCTGGAATAGAAACAAAAATAGTTGGAAAAGCTCAGCAGGTCTGACAGCATCTGTGGAGAGAAAGACAGAGTTAACGTTTCGAGTCCGTCTGACTCTTCATCAGAACTGATACAACTTTAATGTGGTAGACCACAATACCACAAATTTCATGTTAACTTTACTGTTAGAAAGAGATTGCACCTGTTGGCAAAGCGTTTATTTTATTTGGCCATGTTCAATGATAGCAATTGTTGTACCGTGTGTAACCTCCACTGTACTTACCTGCTAGTCTCCATTGCGTAACTTAATGCTGACAGGATTAGTCATGTAAGAGCATTGCCCAAGCCCAGTGCTATCTTGTAGTTTTGGTACTGGGAAGTTTAAATAATACTGTGAAAGGAAACAATGTAGTGTTAAAAGCAATTGTTGGACTGGAGGAAAGTGTCATTTCAACTGATCATGATAGATCCACCTTGTTACACTAACCAATTATTATAATCGATGCCATAAATTTAATTGATACCTTTGTATGTTGTCTGCAAATGCTACTGTGCCAGGGATCTGGACATTTACAGTCAGATTCACTTACTCTACAATTTCACTTCATGCTGAAGTGACACAGACATGTGGAACACTAAGGGTTAGATTTTACACCATCCCACTGCCAGGTTTTAGGCGGGGGGGAGGCAGGTAAAATATGAGGGGTGGCAAGCCCAGCACCTTCCCGCACCCCCCCCTGCCCCAAGCTGTCCCCCATAATAGGGTAGGAGGGGGTGGGTGCTGAAATGAGCACCCTGCTCAGCACTTAAGTAACCAATTAATGGTCAATTGAGCTTGTTACTAATCCAGTTGACCAGAATATAATATGTTGCCCACACCATTAAATGGTTGGTGTGGGTAGGTGAGTGTGACTGGGCAGGACATTTTTTTTTTAAGGATGCTACTCAAAGGTGGGAAAGAAGGGGGTGGGGGGGTAATGTACATCCTTTGGCAGGGGTAGCCCTGTGCACATGGCCCCCTGCCCATGATGATACCCCCACTTTGCTCCTCTCTGCCTGGCCTCCAAAACCTCCATCCCACCCTTCCTTGACCTCTCCTTCAGGGTGCCCAATCCCTTCCTACCCTAAAAGCTCAGGACTCACATCACTCTGGCCACCATTGTTCTTCTTCGTGGAGAAGCTTGCAGTCCCAGTACCCACTATTGAGTTCTGGCACTGCAGGGACTACTAGAGCTGCCAGCCAATCAGATTGCTTAGCAGCTCTTGAGGGCGGGACTTTCTCCCACTGAGTGGCAGAAGTCCCATTCTCCACCAAAGGTGCTTTATGGCTGTGGGGTGGGCTTCTTTTAGTTGCATTGGCTGCTGGCTGATTCTTGCAATGGGGTGACGAGCAATATACATTTTGAAATCCAACCCTATGTATGTGAGATTAATACTTTAATAAAGCTAAAAAAAAACTATCAAAAAGCTTCAGTGTAGAGCCAGAGATTCCTTCTAAATTTTTAGCCTTATGTGTACAAATTTCTGCTGTGTACTCATATAGCTTTTCTGTTAAAGTTTAAATAATAAGGATCATTTTGAATATCCATTTGTCCTAATCAGGAGGGAAATTTTGTGCTGCTTTTTCATGTTCATGAGGAACTGACTAAAACTGTTCAAACACAAGATCATATCATTTGCTGCCTCCCCCAAGCCCTTGATAGCTTTGTTGATATTACCATGTTGTACGTATGATGTAGCCACTATTAGGGAAGTTATTGTATACGTTGTACTGATAAATGAGTTGTTGAGGTAGAATTCTGACCTGTTAAGTTCATACATGAGCACTTAGTGCTTTCTTACTAACTTCTTGCATGCACTGTTTGTATGTAGCTATTAACCCATTGATGTTAAATAACTAATGCCTATGTCAAAGTAGCACAAGCAGCAATGTAACACTAGGTGATCATACATGAACTTCATACATCAACATTTCTAATTTGTTAGCTATAAGAGTTTTCATGACTGGCCCTATGACACTTAGGCCTGAATTTTCACGTAGACAGCGAGCGTCCCCAGCTTAGCCAAAATGCCATGGGAGGCCCAAATCTGGAAGTCCTGCACCCTGTGTCACTTCAGCATGAAGTGAAATTATAGAGTGGCGGGGGGGCAACAGGAGCATGTTGCACTTTGCACACCAGTGGTTCACAGAGACAACTGCATATGTCAAAGTGCAGCTGCCTTCAGTCAGATCGAATCTACGCTAGTCGGACACCCGAAACAAAACTTGTGCACTTGTAAAGTTAGCTGAGTTCTTCTTGGAGAGGTAGGGTACCCTTTTGGATAGGTCCAGGGATACCTTGGAGATAGGTAAGGTGCATTTTGGGAAAGGTCAAGTGCCTTTTGGGATTATTAGAAGTAGACATGAAAGTGCATAAAATTGGACAAACTCATTAGAACCATCAAACTCATTGGAACTGTCAAGCTGTCAAGGGAGCTGTCAAGGGGAGTGTCAAGGGGAGCTGTCAAGCTGTCAAGACATTTCAATCTCCTGCCCTTTAAATATTTGAAAAAGCCTGTCTGCACGATTTAAAAAACAAGTACTTGCTATTTCACTCTGTATGTTGACATAAGCCTGATGGCTTTCATTATAGGATTAGTGCTGCATGACTAATTTCACAACTTGGAGGGTATGAGGGGCCATGGGGTGGGTGGGGAGCATGAGGTGGCATGGGTTGACATGGATGGGGCATGGGTCATGTATGGGGGCTGACGGGCTGTGAGAGGGTGAGTGATAGAGGGCTGTTTTTTGGAGGTTTTTTTACAGCTGGGACAGAGTCCCAGATCACCAAGACTGGCCTTGCATCTAGCCTGCCTCCTCACTCAGCAACCCCTATTCTGCCTCTGAACTGCTTCCAGGGTTGGTGGGCATGACTCCCATCCTACCCTACCCACCCCAGAATGGAAATTGTAATATCCAGGGCTGTTTTTCAGGAGTTGGGTTCATGGAGCTGGGGATTCTCCCGACTCTGCCCTTCCGACTCGGGACTGAAAATTCGGGCCTTAATGTTTCTGTGCAGGATGTCTTTCAGTGCGCTTCTGATCATCATATGTGAAGCACATAAACAATTTCCAGATGTAGTGTAATCATAAACTCAAACGCATAACATGTCCAACATATGTTTTACATGGGCCACAGAAGAGTGTGATATTTGGTTTATGATTTCATGGCTGGAATCCAGCCTTGGATTTACTTCCTATTGCCTTCAGTAGAAGACATAGAGTTAGGTGCTCTTACCTTCCCAGGTTCTTTAAGTATGTCAACTCCTGCATTTGTTCTTTGTTCTGGTAGATACTGCAAACACTCTCCAGTTTGACCATTTCCTCCACCATCATGTGCTTTGCTATCTTTTGGGAAGTATATCTTAGAGTGCTAACCATGTAGCCCTGCTGATACCCACTGCAAGCTGCAACATTCACTTCATCAGCCATCAAACAGGAAGCCCTGTTTAGCACTCCTTTTGTTTTCATTTTATATGGGGTGTGGGCATCGCTGGCTAGGGCAGCATTTATTGCCCATCCCTAATTGTCCCTGTTCAGAGGGCATTAAAGAGTCAACCACATTGCTGTGGATCTGGAGTCACATGTAGGCCAGACCAGGAAAGGATTTCCTTCCCTAAAGGACATTAGTGAACCAGATAGGTTTTTATAACAATCATCAATGGTTTCATAGTCATCATTAGACTTTTAATTGGCCTGTTGTCCAAAAATTATGAGCCGTAACTTCTGACTGGCATCAGAAAGTGCTAGCCCTCAGGAATTAGAATAAATAAATACCTGGTCTTGAAAATTATGTTGACACTTCCATCCACCGGAGCTGCTTGGGGCCTGCATCGAAAGACCTCTCGCAGGCCCCAGCGAAGTCCAGCTTCAGTGGATTCAAGGAGGCCACACCCCCCCTTTTTATGGCACTTGCTGCTGTAAAGCAGGTAAGTTTAAAGGGCCAGGAAAATAGACAGGCTGGGGGAAGTTGTGTCCAAGGTAAGTGGATAGGATATGGAGGATGGGGGTTTCTGGGGGTGGTCCACTGGGGGGGTGGGCCAGAGGTCTGGGGGGTTCGGTCCAAGGTCCGGGGGGGGGGACGGGGTTCGGTCGGAGGTCCGGGGGGATGCAGGGGACAAATTGGAGGTCCAGTTGGAGGGGGGGGCGGGTGGTCGAAATTCCCTGGGGGATAGGATCTGAGTTATGGTGGGAGTGGAGATGGGTGTGGAGGGGGTCCAAGATCGGGGAGTGAAGGTTGGTTGGATGTCCAGGGAGGCGGGGTGGGGTGGGGATCAGGGATGTGGGGGCAGTCCCATGGGGTCGGCCTGGGTCTTTACAATATTTACTCAGAAGTTATAAGAGGTTTTAATTTTTCTAACCTTGCCTGGGTAGCTATTGCTAGAATCCCAGTGGAACCACCTGAAGTTTGTGATTTAAACCACAATTGTCCACAGGAAGTTTGCATTCTGGACAATTGATGTGCCAACCCTTACCTGGGAACTTCCCAGAGGGATTCCCCAGCACAGTTTTGGGATACCCCACGAAATCTGACGCTGGGGAGCTGGGAAGTTATGGGCCTATGACTCTTGCTCCATTTCTTCCTTGTTGTTTGTCACCTGTCCCACCACAGCACATTTTTCATCCTGTTCAGATCCCTGCTTAAGCTTGTGTTAAGACTCTTAAACTATTTGCCTCTATGCTGCCATAGACCTTGAAGTGACCGCACCCTCTTAAGAATTCATTGGATATCCTACCCATGTATAAAGAAAACAACTTGTGCCCGGGCCAATGTGGGAAAGGGGCAGATGCAGAATATTTCAATGAGCTGCCTGCTAACATACTTCTAGTCAGCACCAGATAGTCTTTTGAGTTCAATATCAATGGCCACACATGGAAGTGCACCTTGATTCTCCCATTAACTGGAGACTACATTTACTGTCTTCCCTTCCTCTGAAACCTCCCTTCATCTCCCTTCCAACCTTCTTCCTGCTACAAACTGACTCTTCCAAAGAGAGAGACAGAAAAAAATAAAAGTTTACCGACTGACTGCTCTGTTACCTTGCTATCTTGTAGATTTGCTTGCTGAACTAGCAAACACAAACTTAAACGAGGAGCCTCCATCTCCACTCCTCTCAGTAGAAACGGGGACAATTACTGAAGCTACTTAGTTAAGTTTCCGACTCAATGAAAAGAATTTCAAAGTAAAAAGTACTCTTGTTTAGCCCATTGGCTGGCTCCACTTTGTCTCAACTTGATTTGAAATGGAAGAATGCCGAATTCTGAGAAAGCGGGTATTTCAAATACTTTTTTTTTTATTCATTCATGGGATGTGGGCTTTGCTGGCTGGGCCAGCATTTGTTGCCCATCCATAGTTATCATTGAGAAGCTGGTGGTGAGCTGCCTTCTTGAACCGCTGGGGTTCATGTTGTGTAGGTACACCCAAAGTTCTGTTAGGAAGGGAGTTTCAGGATTTTGACCCAGCGACAGTGAAGGAACGGCGATATATTTCCAAATCAGGATGGTGAGTGACTTGGAGGGGAACTTCCAGGTGGTGGCGTTCCCATCTATCTGCTGCCCTTGTCCTTCTAGATCGTAGTGGCCGTGGGTTTGGAAAGTACTGTCTAAGGAGCCTTCGTGAATTCCTGCAGTGCGTCTTGTAGATGGTACACACTGCTGCTACTGTGCATCAATGGTGGAGGGAGTGATTGTTTGTAGATGTGGTGCCATTCAAGCCGGCTGCTTTGTCCTGGATGGTGTCAAGCTTCTTGAGTGTTATGGGAGCTGCACTCATCCAGGCAAATGGGGAGCATTCCATCACACTCCTGACTTGTGCCTTGTATATGATGAAAAGTCTGGGGAATCAAGGGGTGGGTTACTCATCGCACGATTCCTAGCCTCTGACCTGCTTTTGTAGGCATAGCATTTATTTGGCTAATCCAGTTAAGTTTTTGGTCAATGGTAACCCCCAGGATGCTTACATTGGGGGATTCAGTGATGGTAATGCCATTGAACATCAAGGGGTGATAGTTGGACTCTCTCTTGTTGGAGATGGTCAATGCCTGGCACTTGTGTGGTGTGAATGTTACTTGCCACTTGTCAGCCCAAGCCTAGATATTATCCAGGTCTTGCTGCATTTGGACATGGACTGCTTCAGTATCTGAGGAGTTGCGAATGGTGCTGAACATTGTGCAATCATCAACGTTCATCCCAACTTCTGACTTCATGATGGAAGGAATGTCATTGATGAAGCAGCTGAAGCTGGTTGGGCCGAGGACACTACCCTGAGGAACTCCTGCGGTGATGTCCAGGGGCTGAGATGACTGAACCCCAACAACCACAACCATCTTCCTTTGTGCTAGGTATGGCTCCAGAGTTTTCCGCCTGATTCCCATTGACTCCAGTTTTGCTAGGGCTCCTTGATGCCACACTCGGTCAAATGTGGCCTTGATGTCAAGGGAGCCACTCTCACCTCACCTCGGGAGTTCAGCTCTCTCGTCCATGTTTGAACCAAGGCTATAATGAGGTCAGGAGCTTAGTGGCCCTGACAGAACCCAAACTGAGCGTCAGCAAGCAGTTTATTGCTAATCAAGTTCCACTTGATAGCACTGTTGATGACCCCTTCCAATACTTTACTGATGATCGAGAGTAGACTGATGGGGTGGTAATTGTCTGGGTTGGATTTGTCCTGCTTTTTGTGTACAGGACATACCTGGGCAATTTTCCACATAGCCGGGTAGATGCCAGTGTTGTAGCTGTACTGGAACAGCTTGGCTAGGGATGTGGCAAATTCTGGAGCACAAGCCTTCAGTACTATTGCCGGAATATTGTCAGGGCCCAAAGCCTTTGCAGTATCCAGTGCCTTCAGTCGTTTCTTGATATCACATGGAGTGAATTGAATTGGCTGAAGACTGGCACCTGTGATGCTGGGGACCTCTGCAGGAGGCCAAAATGGATGATCCACTTGGCACTTCTGGCTGAAGATTGTAGCAAATGCTTCAGCCTTATCTTTTGCACTGAGGTGCTGGGCTCCTCCATCATTGAGGATGGGGATATTTGTGGAGCCTCGTCCTCCAGTGAGTTGTTAATTGTCCACTACCATTCATGACTCAATGTGGCAGGACTGCTTAGAGCTTAGATCTGATCCGTTGGTTGCGGGATCGCTTAGCTCTGTCTATCACTTGCTGCTTATGCTGTTTGGCACGCAAGTAGTCCTGTGTTATAGCTTCACCAGGTTGACACCTCATTTTAAGGTATGCCTGGTGCTGCTCCTGGCATGTCCTCCTTCACTCTTCATTGAACCAGGGTTGATCCCTTGGCTTGATGGTAATAGTAGAGTGGGGGATATGCCGGGCCATGAGGTCCTAAATAATAATCCTAAATAATATCAAAGACAGCTCATCACTCTCCGGGAATTAATTATTTGCAAACGGAATCCACCTTCATAGCAACAAGAGAATAGAAGCCATATCTAGATCTTTCCTGGTCCAAACAGATAAAAATTTCAAATCATGATACTGACCTTGCACAAACTTGAAATCCTGCCAAAAATTAGTGCATTGTCCTGATAACATTATACCACAACTGAATTTTAATTTTTATAGGTTTTGCTTGCACATCATTATATACACAAAGGATACTGAGGTTGTGGAATGCATCACCACAGAAGGCCAAAAGTAGAATCAATTGAGGGATTTAGAAAGGGTAATAGATACATCATTAGGAAATGAGACTATTAGGGAGAAAGGGTAGGTAATTAGGACCAAAGAGATAAAATACACTTTTAAATTAATTCTTGGGATGTGGACACTGCAGGCTATGCTAACCTTAACAGACTATTCTTAGTTTTCCTTGAGAATGTAGTGGTGGATCTTATCCTTGAACCGCTTCAGTCTATGTGACAAAGGTGTTCCCATTATCCTGATAGGTAGCAAACTCTAAGATGTTGTCCCAGTAACAGTGAAGGAATGGTGATTAATGTACAAATCAGAATAGCATGTGGTTTTGAGAATTGACGGTATCGCAATGAACCTGTTGCCCTAAATGGGTTTGAAAGGTACTGCTAATGAACTTTGGTAAGTTGTTGCAGTGCATCCTGCACACTGCAGCCACAGTCCACTGGTAATGGAAGGGGTGGATGTTTAGACTAGTGGATGAACTGTCAATCAAGCAGACTGTCTCGTCTTGGATGGTGTTCACTTCCTCGATTATTGTTGCTGCTGTCCCCATCACTCTCTTGACTTGCACCCTCTGGATGGTGGATAGGCTATAATCAGGAGGTGAGGCACTCACCAAGCCTCTTAATGCGTCGGCTGCTCTACTCTGAATCCTAAAAAGTAATTTCATTACAAGAAATACTTTTAGAAGCATCGTTATGATGAGTTATTATATTAATTAAAATTTTAAAATTGTCAGCTGAGTTCCTTATTACAGTTGTGCAAAACTCACAGCTATGTATTATTCCATAACAACAGTTTTATCTGTTATATTTAATTAATAGTGTTGTACGAGAATGAGTATCTTGCGTTCATTGAACATGCATATTTTTCCTATTTCATAGATATGTTCGATAAAGTGAGGGAGAACAATGCTAAACATATTTTTCTGCCAAGCAGTTTGAATGCAATGTACAACTTGTTCTATATTACGCTGAAAATATGTAGTTGATGCCCAACTGTAGAAGAATGTACTAGTGTGACATCCCTATGCCCCTTTCCAACTCTTCTATTCTTATGCCTAAGCAGGATTGCTTGAAGGTGCCAATTAATGACAAATAATGGGCTGATTTGTGCTGTAGATTTGAATCTCCTTTAAACCTGATGGAGGACAATCGAACATATTTCAGCTTCCACTGCATCATTCTCTGACTTCATCCATATCCTATTAACACCACTGTTAACTCCTAACAGACCATATGGCTGGATTTTCTTGAAAAGTCACAAATTAAGATCATCGAGGGTTACAGATCACCTTTCAATTTGATTATTATTGGCTGCTAAGCTTTCGATCTCATAACAATCAAGAAGCAAAATTGGTTAGCTATCCATCCATTAAAAATCAGGGGCAAAGTTGTAATGCATTCATGATTGTCACGTCAGTAAATGCAACCCATCATCACATGTTGTAAATTAACATGAAACAAAAGCATCTTGTGGTATAACAGCATTTCAAACAGCTTTGACATTGAGATTTATTTGAACAGGATGAGGGCTAAATTCAATGTCGTCTCAAAACAGACGAGAGGATTGTGGTGCACTATGAACCTGCACCTGTTCAATGTGATGCAAGCAGGACAACTTTGTGTTACCTGCCGATTTACATGATTGCAGTGTGCAGCCAGTGCTACCCATGCCCCATTAGTGTCTTCATGCCTCAGCAGGGGTCCAAAATCACTAGAGGTTAGCACCAGTTAAGGTTAGCCTGCATTACTTAAAATCAGTCCACACCTGTTAAGGGAAGTTAAATTTTAGCTGGGGTGGGTGCTGAAAGTCATTCTACAACTGATTCTGACGTGCTCCAAGGTTTTCATGCAGAGGCCTTTGTGGAGAAGGTGGAAATGGGGAGAGATATCTTGCATCCATAGGAGGCCATGAAGCCCTCCAGACTCACAGACTGGGAGCAGACTTTGATGCAGTGCCACAAGAAACTCAATGTCAGTTAATTTATTTTCAAATTCCATATCCGCACCTATTGCACCACGAAACTCACACACTCATTGCACCAACACCCCGCCCCTATCAGTCTGCTACCAACAGTCTTTATCTGGACTCATACCTAACACTCTTATGCTTCACCTTATCCTTACATACATAGCACTGCTGCAAGCCTCACACCAACATCTCATAGCTCACAATTTTTTTTATTCATTCATGGGATTGGGCTTCGCTGGCTGGGCCAGAATTTATTGCCCATCCCTAATTACCCTTGAGAAGGTGGTGGTGAGCTGCCTTCTTGAACCGCTGCAGTCCATGTGGTGTGGGTACACCCACAGTGCTGTTAGGAAGGGAGTTCCAGGATTTTGACCCAGTGACAGTGAAGGAACGGTGATATACTTCCAAGTCAGGATGGTGAGTGACCTGGAGGGGAACTTCCAGTTGGTGGTGTTCCCATCTATCTGCTGCCCTTGTCCTTCTAGATGGCAGTGGTCATGGGTTTGGAAGCAGCTGTCTAAGGAGCCTTTGTGAATACCTGCAGTGCATCTTGTAAATGGTACACACTGCTGCTAATGTGCGTTGGTGGTGGAGGGAGTAAATGTTTGTGGGTATGGTGCCAATCAAGCGGGCTGCTTCGGCCTGGGCGGTGTCAAGCTTCTTAAATGTTGTGGGAGCTGCACTCATCCAGGCAAGTGGGGAGTATTCCATCATATTCCTGACTTGTATCTTGTAGATGGTGGACAGGCTTTGGGGAGTCAGGAAGTGAGTTACTCGTCACAGGATTCCTAGCCTCTGACCTGCTCTTGTAGCCACAGTACTTATATGGCTAATCCAGTTCAGTTTCTGATCAATGGTAACCCAAGGATGTTGTTAATGGGGGATTCAGTGATGGTAATGCCATTGAACATCAAGGGGCGATGGTTAAACTCTCTCTTGTTGGAGATGGTCATTGCCTGGCACTTGTGTGGCGCGAATGTTACTTGCCACTTGTCAGTCCAAGCCTGGAAACTGTCCAGGTCTTTCTGCATTTGGATATGGACTGCTTGGGCTCACATACACCATGACAGCCACATCACCCAACATATTGCACCGCACTCACTGGTGCACTTACTTCTCTATTGCAGGACGTTGGGTGCATAAGTTGGCACAGATGGGGCACGGGAAGTAGGTGAGTTAGTGAAGGGGTGTGATGAGTGATGGCAAAAGGGCCAAACTACTTTTATTACAACTGGGATGAAGCCCCAAAGCAACCAAGGCAGGCATTTCAACCAGCCCAGCCTGGCAATTAACAGCCCCTGTGGCTGCCTCCACAGTGTTTCCAGGGGCGGCGGAAGGCGGGGCGGCAGCAGGCGGGGCGGGTGGGTGGGTTCAGGGGGGGACAAGAGACGGTCCAACTTGCACCTGCATCCCTGACCAAAACTTTGGCCATTCGGGGCTGTTTCTCCCGAATAGGTGCGCTAGGCCAGTAATTTTCCCGCCCCTGTGCACCTGCCTCAGGAGAAAAAATCTGGGCTTCAGTGACAAAGTGAAAGTGGGCTGTGGGACTATTGGTGAATAGAGATTTGGGAGTTGCAGTTACTGGTATCCAATTGGCTGAGTTCATCGTGAACAACCTGGCAAAAATGGGATTGTTTAGGTTGCCTCCTCTCTTCCTCCTCCTGCTGCTCATCAGCTGTTTATGATATAGCTGCTGGTGCTAATGCAAATGACCCATCCCCGGAATTTGTGACAGGGGTTTCTGGCACACAGCAATGGTGGGCAGCAGTTCTGCTCTACCATATTTACACTGATGAGTGGCGCCTAAGGAATTTGCAAACAAATTATTCTTTTTTTTGTTCTTTCACGAGTTGTGGGCATCACTGGCAAGGCCAGTATTTATTACCCATCACTAATTGCCCATCACTAATTGCCCATGGAAAGGTAGTGGTGAACTGCCTTCTTAAACCGCTGCAGTCCATGTGGTATACCCACAGTGCTGTTAGGAAAGGAGTTCCAGGATTTTGACCCAGCGACAGTGAAGGAACAGCGATATATTTCCAAGTCAGGATGGTGAGTGGCTTAATTGGAGGTGAACTTGCAGATGGTGGTGTTCCCATGCATTTTTTGTCTTTGTCCTTCTAAATAGTAGAGGTCGTGGGTTTGGATGGCACTGTCAAAGGAACCTACGTAAGTTGCTGTTGTGCCACTATTCGTCAGTGGTGGAGAAAGTGAATGATTAAGATAGTGGATTGGGTGCCAATCAAGTGGGCTGCTTTATCCTGGATGATGTCAAGATTTGAGTGTTGTTGGAGCCGCACTCATCCTGGCAAGTGGACAGTATTCCATCACATTCTGGACTTGTGCCCTGTAAATGATGGACAGGCTTTGGGGAGTCAGGAGGTGAATTACTCACCATGGAATTCCCAACCTCTGACCGGCTCTTGTAGCCACAGTATTTATAGGCCGAGTACAGTTCAGTTTCTGCTCAATGGTAACTCCCAGGATGTTGATAGTGAGGGATTCAGCGATGGTAATGCCATTGAATGTCAAGTGGAGATGGTTAGGTTTTCTCGTGTTGGAAGTGGTCATTGCACTTGCATGGCATAAACGTTACTTGCCATTTATCACCCCAAGCCTGAATGTTGTCCAGGTCTTGCTGCATATGGACATGGACTACTTCAATAACTGAGGAGTCGCAAATGGTGCTGAACATTGTGCAATCCTCAGCAAACATCCCCACTCCAGACCTTATGATGGAGGGAAGGTCATTGATGAAGCAGCTGAAGATGGTTGGGCTGAGGATACTACCCTGAGGAACTCCTGCAGTACTGTCCCGTAACTGAGATGATTGACTTCCAACAACCACAATCATCTTTCTTTGTGCTAGGTATGACTCCAACAGGTGGACAGTTGTCCCTTGATCCCCATTGACTCCAGTTTTGCTAGGGCTCCTTGATACTGCACTCATTCAAATGTTGCCTTGATGTCAAGGGTAACCACTCTCACCTCACCTCTTGAGTCCAGTTCTTTTGTGCATGCTTGAACTAAAGTGGTAATGAGGTCAGAAGCTAAATGGCTCTGGCAGAACCCAAGTTGAGCTTCAATGAGCAGATTAATGCTGTGTAAGTGCTGCTTGATAGCAGTGTTGATGACCCCTTCCATCACTTTGCTGATGATCGAGAGTAGACTGATGGGGCGGTAATTGGCTGGGTTGGATTTGTCCTGCTTTTTGTGTACAGGACGTACCTGGGCAATTTTCCACATTGCTGGATAGATGTCAGTGTTGTAACTGTACTGAAACAGCTTGGCTAAGGGCGTGGTAAGATCTGGAGCACAAATCCTCAGTACTATTGTCGGAAAGTTGTCAGAGCCCAAAGTATTTGCTGTATCCAGTGCCTTCAGCCGTTTCTTGATATCATGTAGAGTGAATCAATTTGGCTGAAGACTGGCATCTATGATGCTGGAGACCTCTGGAGGAGGTTGAGATTAATCATCCACTCAGCACATCTGGCTGAAGACTGTAGCAAATGCTTCAGCTAATCTTTTGCATTGATGTGCTGGGCTCCTCCATCATTGAGGATGGAGATATGTGTGGAGCCTCCTCCTCCAGTTGTTCAATTGCCCACCACCATTCACAACTGATTGTGGCAGGACTGCAGAGCTTAGTTCTGATTTATTAGTTGTAGGATTGTTTAGCTTTGTCTATCACTTGCTGCTAATGCTGTTTGGCAAGCAAGTAGTCCCATGTTGTAGCTTCACCAGGTTGACACCTCATTTTTTGGTATGCCTCGTGATGCTCCTGGCATGCCCTCCTGCAATCTTCATTGAACCAGGGTTGATCCCCTGGCTTGATGGTAATGGTAGAGTGGAGCTGTGCCAAGCCATGAGGCTACACATTGTGGTTGAATATAATTCTGCTGCTGCTGATGGCCTGAAGTGCCTCATAGATGCCCAGTTTTCAGTTGCTCGATCTGTTTGAAATCTATCCCAATTAGCATGGTTGTATTGCCACACAACGTGATAGAGGGTATCCTCAATGTGAAGATGGGACTTCGTCTCCACAAGGACTATGTGATGGTCACTGTCATGGACATGTACATCAACGACAGGTCAATTAGTGAGGATGAGGTCAGTAGGTTTTTCCCTCTTGATGGTTCCCTCACCACCTGCCACAGGCCCAGTCTAGTAACTATGTCCGTTAGGACTCAGTCAGCTCAGTCAGTAGTGGTGCTACTGAGCCACTCTTAATGATGAGCATTGAAGCCCCCCACCCAGTGTGCATTCTCTGCCATTGCCACTTTCACTGCTTCATCCAAGTAGTGTTCAACATGGAGGAGTACTCAGCTGAGGGGGGACAGTTGGTGATTTCAGCAGGAAATTTTCTTGTTCGTGTTTGACCTGATGCCATGAGGTTTCCTGGGGTCCAGTGTCAATGTTTTAAGTCCCCCAGGTCAACTCCCTTCCGAATGTATACCACTGTATCACAACCTCTATCCTGCTGGTGGGACAGGACACACCCAGGGATGGTGATGGTGATGTCTGGGACATGGTCTGTAAGGTATGATTCCATGAGTATGAATATGTTAGGTTGTTGCTTGACTAACCTGTGGGGCAGCTGTCTAATTTTGGCACCAGCCCTCAGATGTTAGTAAGGAGGACATTGCAGAGTTGACAGGGCGAGGCGTGGCTTTGTCTTTTTCAGTGCATAGGTTGATGCCAGGTGGTCTGTCCGTTTTCATTCCTTTTTGACTTTTCTGCCTGGGTTTAATGTGACTGAGTGGTTTGCTAGACCATTTCAGAGGTCAGCAAAGAGTCAATCACAATGCTTTGGGTCTGGAGTCGCTTGTAGGCCAGATCAGGTCGGGATGACTGATTTCCTTCCCTAAAGGGCTTAGTGAACCAGACTGGTTTTTACAACAATTGACAACGGCCGGAATCGCCTGCTCCCATTGGCGGCGGGCGTCATGGCGAGCAGTGGTGGGGGGGGGGGGGGGGGGGGGAGTTCAGTGGGGGGGGAGGGGCAGAAATCGGTTTCACGCCGGTGTGGATCATAGCGGGATCATCCGATGTTGTCCGCCATGATCATGAATCCTACTGGAGGCTAATGGGATGCAAAGTTAGGCCCAACCGGAATCTTCCCCCACACCCAATTTATTATTCCGCCAGCAGGAAAACATGCCGGCCCAGCAATGTCTGGACATGCGTGACAAGCAGAAGTTGGGACTTACCTTTAGGGCTTTGCTCAGCTCACAGGCATCCGAGGAGAAGAAGATGCTGGAGCCCTACAGGTACCTGACTCTGGAGGAACATGTGCATCACATGCTGAGTGGATTCTCATGCACTTGGCTCTGCCGCGAAGCAGCTCTCAGAAGTTGGGAGGCCTCCACACAGCAGCTTCGACTTCACTGAGGCTTCGGACTTCATGGACTTCGTCGGAGGCTCGCACCATCTTCATCTAACATGGTCTCCACTGAAGCTTCAGAACCTGCTTCAGAACTTCACAGGCTTTACCACAGGCTGGTATGGATAGTCGGTGAAGGGGGAAGTAAGTCTAGGTGTGAGTGGAAGACAAAGGTGTAGCGGGGGCGGGGGTTTAAGGTTGGTGGGGAGTGGGGGTGGGGTGGTGGTCTGAAGGTATCGGGGGTGGTGTGATTGGGTGTACTGGGAGGGAGGAGGGAGCATGGGGGGAGGAGAGTGTAATGGAGGAGAATGGTGCAAGGGGGGTGGTGGAAGGTCTAAGGGTAGGAGTGCGGAGGGGGGACGGTGTCCAGAGGAGGGAGTAGAGTGGGGAGAGAGTATGGGGGGGAGGAAGGAGTAATGGTGGAGGAAGGTGTAAGGGTGGAGGAAGGAATAAGGATGGGTGGAATGTCCAAGCGAATGTACAAAGGAGGGGTCTGTGGGTTCAATGACGGCCTCCTGGGGAGCGAACTCGGGATGGGTGTGGTAGGATGGAATGCTGAGTGTGAGAGGGAGCAAAGGGAGCCAGTAGGATGGGAGGGTTAACGGTGCGTCGGTACCGGTAGAAGGGGCAGTGAGGGTGGTTAGTGGGGACACAGAGACAAACACGGACCCTGGGGGTGGGAAGCAGGAGCTCGGGGAAATCAATGTGGATGGGGGTAGGATTTTCAGGTAAGTAGGGAATGTGGACGTTCACCTGGACACTCCTGAAGGAGAAGGGTTCAGGCTGTAGGGTAACTGTGGGGAGGTGGAAGGTGATGCTGGTGGGGGTAGGTGGGTGGGGGTGTGGGGGGAGCGATGGACTGTGATGGAGGAAAGGACGTGGGTGATTGGGGTGGGGGTGAGGGAAAGGATGGGGGAGCCTATCTCAAACTTGATGACTACCATTTCTCAGAAATCGTAAGTGAGCAGAGCCTCATGTTGGACGGGAACAGGTGCTGCATGGGAGTGCAATCAGTGGGTGAGCAGAGATGCAGGTCAGCTCAGATGGACAACTGAGAGAGAACCCCAGCAGGCAGCATTGAAAATGCTCGGGACAGTGAGATGAGTGTGATGGGTAAAGGCTCTGCTTACATGGGAGAGTGCTTGCATGAGGCTCCGAAAGGCCCTGCTACATACACACTTCTCCCTCCAGAATCACTCGTGGTCCCGGGTGCGTGCAGCTGAACAACTAGTGGAGGAGGGATGCAAGGGGAGCGCTCACAAAATCTGTAAATGAAGCTGAAAGACAACATTACACATTATTCAGTGAAAGTGAATATGTTTTCAGATTATAAAGTGACAAAATGTGTTCACCCATGTAACCATGTGTGATCAGAATTCCTTAACTTTTCTAGGCCTACCACTTCTTCTGCCCTGACATCTGCAGGAGGGGTGGAGACAATCTGTGCAATGGCTGGCCCTGTTGCCTCTGATGACTTTAGCACTCATTCTCTTGAGAGCTGAGGCCTTCAGGGCTCCGGTTTACTTTGGCTGTCCTCCTGTGGGCCAGCTGCCCCCTCTGCTGTGACAGACAACGAGGTTGAGGGGGTCACAGGCAAAGAGGACTCAAAATGAGCGGGCAGCCTCTGAGATTCCTGATTGGATGACTCAGGGGTGTCCACCTGCCGCTCCTCCTCCCTTCGGGTGCCTGAGGACTGTGGCCTGACTCCTTGAGGGGAAGGAGCATTTGGAGGGACATCGGGGTGCTCCGTTTCCCTCTCACATTGCCACTACAGAAACTCGCCCATGTCTACCACCATGGAGTGCAGGTCTGTGCGCATCCCCGTGTTCTGCTGGACCAAGTGCCCACCATCCTTCCTATGGAGACCTCCACATGTGCACATGTGGGCACCACTTCTTCAGGGAGCAGGTGGACGCACTCCTTCGACTCATGTGCCTCTTTGTTGAGGGCTTCCAACAGCTCTGCCTGATGTTCCCTGCCTTCTGCAGGCCCACCACCATGAGCTGGAAGGCTGAATCCAGAGGCTCATCATCTGACTCGGACCTTACAGGTGCCTCTTCCCCAGCAGTTCTCCGAGTGCCAGGGAGCTCAGTTGAACCTGCCTCCTGCTGCTGCGGACATGTGTCCGTGCGGTGACCACCAGGTTGTGAACCCGAGCCTGCTCTAGGTCTAGGTCCCACCAAGCTGTGTGTCTCTGCGCTGGTGGAGGGTGTCGCTAGGGGCTGTGTTTTCCAGGCTGCTTATTACCAGTCCTTCAATGGAGGAGGTGTCCTCTTGGATGGAGGTGAGGAACTGCATGGAGCTGAGGGACTGGCTGGCTGAGGGTATCGGTCGCTTGGCACAGCTCCCTGTGAACAGAAGTAAAGGTAATTAGTGCATTTCAGCAGAGTCGAAAGCAGGAGAGAGAGCACTCACAGTTGCAATGAGAGGAGGATGATGTGGTGCAGGGTCCTCAGGTGGGTGTTTGCTGCCAACATCACCGTCATTGCAGGCAGGGTCCATGTCCTCACCAGTCAGTGTGATAGCACACTCCTCAAAGTGAGTGAGAGGCCTAATGTGGGCCACTCCACCCACGGTCTGGGACCTGTCCCTCCTGCCTGAAAACAGATGGAGAGGGTATGAGGAGGACACATGCCACGGCAGATGATAAGGATTCGTGGAATGTTTGTGTGGTGAGCGCAGCCATGGACAGGATGAGGATGTGAGCGCCAGAGGATATGACCCTGATGGAGATGTGAGGATTTGTGTGAGAGTTAGTGGTGTTGTCCCTTGAGGTGTGAGATCCCTTTGGATGTGTGATGGGTTTGGGGGGGGGGGGCGTGTTCAGAGTGATGAGGTGGTTGTCTTACCCTGATAGAACGGATGAGAGCATTCATCTCCTTCCTGCATTGGATTGCTGACCTCCTCTGTGCTCCATTGGCGCTGACCACTGCTGCCACCACCTCCCAGGCCAGATTGGTGGCTCTGGTGGACCTCCTGCGGGCAGAATGGGGTAGAGGAGTTTGTGTCTGCCTTCCATTGTGTCCAGCAGGCGTCCCAGAGAGGCATCACTAAATTTAAGGGCTGCAGTTACCTTTGCTTTCGAGGCTATCTCTCACCTCAATCAGTCCTAGTCTGTAGACATGAAGCAGTCTGCCCTCTGGTGCATTTTAAATATGGCGTCCAGAGCAAGGAAACACTGAGGTCACAGTTTGGTGGGCAAATCCGAGCCTGCCCATCAGCGATCCAGTGTGTTTCCTGCGAATGCATTATTAATGAGGTAGGTCATGCCAGGAAGGGAACAATACAGCAGAAAAATCCACCATTGCGGCTGGTACAATGTCATTTCTCACACCGGCTACTGCACTGAGAAATCTGGGACAATTCTGCCCAATGGTTTCATGGTATCCATTACTGAGACTAGATCCATGAAATGAATTTAAATTCTACCAGCTGCTGTGGTGGGATTTGAACCCATGGTTCCAGAGCATTAGCCTGGTTTCTGTCCAGTGACATTACCACAGCACCATCACCACCACCTCCTCCCCCTTAACATAAGAAATAGAAAAGATTAACAAACCTACAAAAAAAAAAATCACGACAACTGCCCATTATTTGTTAGGTATTATTATATCTTAAAATGTGTGTACAATGTGTAACACTAGACAGGGAGACAACATTTAGAAGTAAGAAAGTGATCTGTGAATGGTAAATCATGGCACCAATTGTTTAAAAAAGCTCGGCATTTAAAGACATTCCCAATTCTCAGATTGTGCAAACAATGACTGATCCCAGGTACATCTTTCTAATTAGGATCAAATTCCTGAAAAGAAAAACTATTGGAGCAGTTGGGCATCACATTCACTTGGCCGTGATCAGGGCTGAAGCCTACTTCTTTTGAGGTCCAATGGTTTAAATTTTAAGATTCTGTGCTCCTCTTCCTGGCCCTCCTCAGCTTGGAATGTGACTACGTTAAATATTAAACATGCGCTGCAGACCCTTGACTAACCATGGGCAACTCTATGGAAGATCAGTTAGATTTTATTTGTAAGAAGTATTTAACCCTTACGTATTCGAGGCATTGCCATCAGGAACCTACAATTTATGGGAATGTTGTGTGTTGAGGTGAATTTTCAAATATTCAGGTGTCTGTTAAGCAGTCTTCTTCTATAGTTAAAGGAATTTTAAATTATACCTCTGTGAAACGTTTTGGGACAGTTTTCTACATTAAATGCCCTATATAAATCTAAGTTATTGTTGTTCTCCCCTGGTTAAGATCACACCCGTAGATGAGCTCTCACTCCCTAGACACCTAAATGTGCCTTTAACTGTCCAATAGGTGGCAAATCCATCAATTGAAAGAAAACCTTCATTACACTATTTTGGTTTACTTGTTTTAACAATATGTCCTCGTGTTATCTTCCTCAAATCCAGAAGCTGGTAGAATGAGCATTCCATTAGACCATGGCTTCAAACACAAATGCTAAACAGATTTATTGAATCCAAAAGTAATATGTAAACAGAAGCAATGTCACAAAACAGATTTACAGTGGTTACAAAATGAATAATTTCCTCCTTGAGACATCAAAGGAGAGCATTTAGGGGACAGTGATCATTGCATCATAAGATTTAAGTTGGCTATGGGAAGAGGACAAAGAACAATGCAGAGTAAGAATAATTAACTAGGGGAAAGCCAACTTCAATGGGGTAAGAACAGATCTGAGCTGAATAAGTTGGAGTCAAATGTTGGCAGGAAAAATCGCAGCTGAATAATGGGCCACCTTCAAAGAAGAGATAGTTCAGGCACAGTCGAGGCATATTCTCTTGAAAGGAAAAGCTAGGGCAAATAAATCCAGAACTCCCTGGATGACAGAAGAGATAGAGGTTAAGATGGAGAAGAAGGAGTGTGTTTATGACCGATCTTACGTGGATAATATAATGGAGAACCCAGAGGGAAAGTGAAAAAGCAAATAAGAGAAGCAAAGAGACTGAAAGGAGACTGGCAGTTAACATAAAAGGGAATCCCAAAGTCTTCTGTTGGCATGTAAATAGGAAAAGGGTGGTAAAAGGAGGAGTAGGGCCGATTAAGGACTAAAAAGGGGATTTACGTATAGAAGCAGGGGTCATATGGCATTAAATGCCTATTTTGTATCTGTCTTTACCAAGGAAGAAGATTCTACAAAGGGCACAATCAAAGAGGAGGTAATTACTAAATCAGAAGGATTTAAAAATGATAATTCGATAGGCTGCCAGTATTAAAGTTGATAAGACACCAGGACCGGATGAGATGCATCCAAGGATAACGAGGGAAGTGAGTTTGGAAATTGCAGAGGCACTGGCCAGAATTTTCTGTTTTTCTTAGACTCAAAAGCGGTGCGAGAGGACTGGAGAATTGCAAATGTTACACCCTTGTTCAAAAATTGGTGTAAAGATAAGCCCAGCAACTGTATACCTGTCTGTTTAACTTCAGTAGTGGGGAAACTTCTAGAAACAATAATTTGGCACTGACTTGCTGGAGTTTTTTGAAGAGATAACAGAAAGGTTTGATGAGGACAGTGTTGCTGATGTGGTGTTCAGGACTTTCTAAAAGGCATTTGAGACAGTGCCACACAACAGGCTTGTGAGTAAAGTTAGGGCTCATGGAATAAAAGGGACAGTAGCAGCATGATTACAAGAGTAGCTAAGTGACACAAAACAGAGGGTAATGGATAATGGATGTTTTGGCCTCAGCTGGGATGTGAAGGCATTGGAGACAGTGCAGCAAAGATTCACAAGAATTGTTTCAGGGATGAGGAACTTTAGTTATGAAGATTAAATGGCAAAGTTGTGACTGTTTTCCTCGGAGAAAAGACGGCTGCAAGGAGATTTGATAGAGGTATTCAAAATCATGAGGGGTCTGGACAGAGTAGATAGGGAGAAACTGTTCCCGCTCATGAAAGGATCTAGAACAAGAGTGCACAGATTTAAAGCAATTGACAAAAGAAGCAAAAGTGACTTGAGGAAAAACATTTTCATACAGCAGTTGGTTAAGGTCTGGAATGCATTGCCTGAGACCATGGTGGGGGAAGGTTTAACTGAGGTATTCAAAAAGGAGTTAAACAGTTATCTGGACAAGAAGAATGCACAGTATTATGGTGAGAAGCGGGGGAATGGCACTAGGTGAGTTGCTCATTCAGAGAGCCAGTGCAGACACAATGGACCAAATGGCCTCCATCTGCACTGTAACAATTCTGTGATTCTGTGTAACATATCAAATAGCAGTTCCACAAGCTGCAACAAACTTTAGAGTGAACTGGACCTGGCACAAGATCCTTTAAATATTAACTTTACAAGGTGGCTTGTTTACTGCTGATCACCCATGATACCTCTTGGTCTTCTTGATGGTTATTCATTTGGAAGAAGATATAAGACCTGATTTTATAAAATTGCGTACCTGTGCATGTCGTTTTTGGTTCTTTTGCCATTCACCTTAAATCTCTGTCCACTGAGTCTTTACACCACCACTTAAAGGAACAGTTTCTCTCTATCTACTCTGTCCAGACCCTCATGATTTTGAACATTATCAAATCTCTCAACTTTCTCTAAGGAGAACAAGCCCAGCTTTTGAAATCTATTCTTGTAACTGAAGTCCATCATCCCTCATAAATCTTTTCCGCGCCCTCTCTAAAGCCTCCACTTCCTTCCTAAAGTGTGGTGTTCAGAATTGGACACAATACTCCAGTTAAGGCTCAACCAGTGTTTTATTAATGTTCATCATAACTTCCTTGTTTTTGTATTTTATGCTTTGATTTATAAAGCCCAGGATCCCATGTGCCTTTTAACCACTTTCTCAACCTGCCCTGCTACCTTCAACAACTTGTGGACATATAATGGCCAGCAACTCCACAGCTTCTACCTTTACTTCCCTCAGCATCCCCAGATGTATCCCATCGGGTCCTGGTCATTTAATCAGCTTTAAGTAGAGCCAGCCTTTTTAATACCTCCTTTTAATCATTTTTAGCCCATCCAGAGTCTTAAGTATCTCCTTCTTTGCTATGCCTTTGACAGCATCTTCTTCCTTGTTAAAAATACTCATTTAGCACCTCAGCCATGTCCTCTGCCTCCATGCATTTATCCACTTTTTTTGGCTCTCAGTTGGCTCCACTCTTCTTCATACCACTCTATTACTCTTTCGATACCTACAGAAGACTTTTGGATTCATTTTTATGTTAGCTGCCGGTCTCTTCACTTTCTCTCTGGCCCTCTTATTTCCTTTGTCACTTCCTCTCAGAACCTGCTATCGTTAACATGGCTCTCACTTGTACTGTTAACCTAACATCCGTCATATGCATCCTTTACCTGCTTCAACTTACTCCCTATCTATTTCATCATTCATAAAACTCTGACTTTGCCCTACCCAGGTGATATAGTGGTATTATCACTGGACTAGTAACCCGGAGACCTAGGGTAATGCTCTGGGAACTCAGGTATGAATCTGCCATGGCATTTGGTGGAATTTGAACTCAATAAAAATTGGCAATTAAACGTCTAATGATGGCCATGAAACCATTGTCGATTGTTGTAAAAACCCCTCTGGTTCACTCATGTCCTTTAAGGAAGGAAATCTGCTGTCTTTACCTGGCCTACATATGACTCCAAACCCACAGCAATGTGGTTGACGCTTAAATGCCCTCTGAAATGGCCTAGCAAGCCACTCAGTTGTATTAAACTGCTACAAAGTCTCAAAGAAGGAATGAAACTGGATGGACCAACTGGCATCGATTTACGCACCGGAAACGACAACAGCAAACTCAGCCCTGTTGACCCTGCAAAGTCCTCCTTACTAACATCTGGGGGCTAGTGCCAAAATTGGGAGAGCTGTCTCACAGGCTAGTCAAGCAACAGCCTGATGTAGTCATCCTCATGGAATCATATCTTATAGATAATGTCCCAGACACCACCATCGCCATCCCTGGGCAGGACAGACCCAGCAGAGGTGGTGGCACAGTGGTATACAGTCGGGAGGGAGTTGTCCTGGGAGTCCTCAACATCAACCCCATGAAGTTCATGGCATCAGGTCAAACATGGGCAAGGAAACCCTCCTGCTGATTATCACGTGCTGTCCCCCCTCAGCTGATGAATCATCTATGTTGAACACCACCTGGAGGAAGCACTGAGAGTGCCAAAGGCACAGAATGTACTCAGGTTGGGGGACTTCAATGTCCATCACCAAGGACAGAATCTTCGGGCCCCGCTCGCCGACGCGTAAAATGATGCGCGGTGATGCTGGGCGTGCGATCCGACATCGCCGTGCATCATTCAGATATTCTGTTCAGCGGGTGCGCACCGGAGTTGGCTGCGCGCCTGTCAAACTGTCAAAGGCCTATTAAGGCCATTTAAATTCCAATTGAACCAATTAACTGAGCTGCCCGTCCAACCTTAAGGTTGGCGGGCAGGCGAAGAGCCCAGGCGGCCTTCGCATTTTTCATGAAGCCTCATCCATGGGTGGGATGAGGTTTCATGAAGGTTGTAAAACAATAATAGAAATTTTTAATAAAATTCATAGACATGTCCCAGCTCATGTGACACTGTCACATGAGGGGACATATCTTTAAATGTTTTTTTTCCTTTATTAAAATTTTTAAAAATCAAAGTAATCTCCCTGAGGCAGCCCTGTGTTTCAGGGAGATTTCTGCGCTCTTTCGTGTGCATGCACGAAAGAGCGCAGGCCCCAATTCAACCTACGCCCCCCGCCCGCACAGGGAGCGCTCAGCGCTTCCGGGTGCACGTCACGTTGAGTGGGACTTAATTGGCCCGCTGTCATAAAATGGTGGCGTGCAGCCGATCGTGGGTGGCGATCGGCTGCATGCCCACCCACGCCTGCTCCCGCCCAACCCCACCCAACGGGGAGAAAATTCTCTCCCAAGAGTGGCTTGGTAGCACCACTACTGACTGAGCTGGTCGAGTCCTAAAGGACATAGCTGCTAGACTGAGTCTGTGGCAGGCGGTGATGGAACCAACAAGAGGGAAAAACGTACTTGACCTCATCCTCACCAACCTGCCTGCTGCCGATGGATCTGTCCATGACAGTATCGGTAGGAGTGACCATCGCACAGTCATTGTGGAGACAAAGCACCGTTTTCACATTGAGGATACCCTTCATTGTGTGGTGTGGCACTACCACCGTGCTAAATGGTATAGATTTCGAACAGATCTAGCAACTCAAGACTGGACACCCATGAGGCCTTGTGGGCCATCAGCAGCAGCAGAATTGCACTTGAACACAATCTGTGACCTCGTGACCCAGCATATCCCCCACTCTACCATTACCATCAAGCTAGGGGTCAACCCTGGTGTAACGAAGGGTGTAGGAGGGCATGCCAGGAGCTGCACCAGGCATACCTAAAAATGATGTGTTGACCTGGTGAAGCTATAATACAGGACTACTTGCGTGCCAAACAGCATAAGCAGCAAGTGACAGACAGAGCTAAGTAATCCCATAACCAATGGATCAGATCTAAGCTCTACAGCCCTGCCACATCCAGTCATGATGGTTGTGGTTGTTGGAGGTCAGTCATCTCAGCTCCAGGATATCACTGCAGGAGTTCCTCAGGGTAATGTCCTCAGCCCAACCATCTTCAGCTGCTTCATCAATGACCTTCCTTCCATCATAAGGTCAGAAGTGGGGATGTTCGCTGATGATTGCACAATGTTCAGCACAATTCGCAACTCCCCAGATACTGAAGTAGTCTATGTCCGAATGCAGCAAGACCTGGACAATATCCAGGCTTGGGCTGACAAGTGGCAGGTAACATTCGTGTCACACGAGTGTCAGGCAATGGCCATCTCGAACAAGGGAGAATCCAACCATCGCCCTTTGATATTCAATGGCATTACCATCAATGAACCCCCCACTATCAGCATCCTGGTGGTTACCATTGACCAGAAACTGAACTGGACTAGCCATATAAATACTGAAGCTACAAGAGCAGGTCAGAGGCTAGGAATCCTGTGACGGGTAACTCACCTCCTGACTCCCCAAAGCCTGTCCACCATCTGTAGAGGGGAGGGATTCAGATTCCTGTGACATTGGGACTGGTTCTGGGGAAGGTGGAACCAGTGCAAACAGGATGGGTTGCATCTGGGCAGGACCTGGACCAATGTCCTTGGGGTGGAGGGGGCTGGAGGGGTGGGGTGGATGTTTGCTAGTGCAGTCAGGGAGGGTTTAAACTAGAATGGCAGTGGGATAGGAACCTGAGCAGGAGACAGAGGAGGGAGAAACAAGGATGGAAACAAAGGACAGAAAAGTAAGAAGCAAAAGTGGAATGCAGAAAAAAGAAGGGCAAAAAAACAAATGGGCTCACAGTGCAAAATAAAGCTAAGATGACTAACAAGGTTAAAAAAGTCTAAAGGCATTGTATCTTAATGCGTGGAGCATTCGCAATAAGGTAGATGAATTAACAGCATAAATAGATATAAACGGTTATGATGTAGTTGCAATTACGGAGATATGGCTGCAGGGTGACCAAGGATGGGAACTAAACACCCAAGGGCATTCAATATTTAGGAAGGACAGACAAATAGGGAAAGGAGGTGGGGTAACATTGTTAGTAAAGGAGGAAACCAATGCAATAGTGAGGGAGGATATTTGCTCGGAAAATCATGATGTGAAATCTGTTTGAGTGGAGATAAGAAACACCAAGAGGCAGAAAACGTTGGTTGGGGTTGTCTATAGGCCCCCAAACAGTAATGGAGATGTAAGAGAAGGCATTAAGCAGGAAATTAGAGATGAACGCAATAAGGGTACAACTGTAACGATGGGTGACTTTAATCTACATGTCAATTGGATAAACCAAACTAGCAATAATACTGTGGAGGACGATTTCCTGGAGTGTGTATCTGATGGTTTTTTAGACCAATATGTTGAGGAACCAACTAGAGAGCAGGCTATCCTAAACTGGGTATTGTGCAATGAGAAAGGGTTAATAACAATCTTGTTGTATGGGGTTCCCTGGGGAAGAGCGACCATAAAATGATAGAATTGTTCATTAGGATGGAAAGTGAAGAAGTTGAATCCAAAACTAGGGTCCTAAATCTAAATGAAGGGAACTACAGAGGTATGAAGCATGAGTTGGCAATGATGGATTGGGGAACCTTACTAACAGGGTTGACTTTGGATAGACAATGGCTATTTAAGGAACAGAGGCAAGAGTTACAACAATTATTCATTCCTGTCTGGCGCAAAAATAAAACAAGAAAGGTGGCTCAACCAAGGCTTACAAAATAAATTAGGATAGTATTAGATCCAAAGAGGAGACATATAAAACTGCCAGAAAAAGCAGCAAGCCTGAGGATTGGGAGCAGTTTAGAATTCAGCAAAAGTGAACAAAAAGATTGATCAAGAAGCGGAAAATGGAGAAGGAGAGTAAACTTGCGAGGAACATAAAAACTGACTGTAAAAGCTTCTATAATTATGTGAAGAGAAAAAGATAAGACAAATGTAGGTCCCCCACAGTCAGAAACGGGGAAATTATAATGGGGAACAAAGAAATGGAAGACAAATTGAACACATATTTTGGTTCTGTCTTCACAAAAGAGGACACAAATAATTTCCCAGAAATGATAGGGAACCAAGGGTCCAGTGAGAGGGAGGAAATGAAGAAAATCAGTATTAGTAAAAAAATGGTGCTAGAGAAATTAATGGGTTAAAGGCTGGGAAATCCCCAGGGCCTGATAATCTACATCCCAGAGTACTAAAGGAAGTGGCCCTGGAAATATTGGATGCATTGGTGGTCATCTTCCAAAACTCCATAGACTCTGCAGCAGTTCCTACAGATTAGAGAGTTTTTTTTATTCTTTCATGGGATGTGGGCATCGCTGGCTAGGCCAGCAATTATTGCCCATCCCTAATTGCCCTTGCAGAGGGCATTTATGAGTCAACCACTTTGCTGTGGGTCTGGAGTCACATGTAGGCCAGAACAGGTAAGGACGGCAGATTTCCTTCCCTAAAGGACATTAGTGAACCAAATGGGTTTTTACAAAAATCGACAATGGTTTCATGGTCATCGTTAAACTATTAGAATGGCAAATGTAACCCCACTATTTAGAAAAGGAGGGAGAGAAGAAACAGAGAATTACAGACCAGTTAGCCTAACATCAGTAGTGGGAAAAATGCTAGAGTCTATTATAAAAGATGTGGTAACAGGACACTTGGAAAGCATTAACAGGGTTAGACAAAGTCAGCATGGGTTTACGAAAGGGAAATCATGCTTAACTAATCTACTGGAGTTTTTTGAGGATGTAACTAGTAGAATAGATAAGGGAGAACCAGTGAATGTGGTGTATTTGGATTTCAAGAAGGCTTTTGATAAGGTCTCAAATAAGAGGCTAGTGGGCAAATTTAAAGCACATGGGATTAGGGACAATATACTGGCCTGGATTGAGAATTGGTTGACAAACCAGAAACAGAGGGCAGAATTTTACGGCCCTGTTTCGGCAGGGACAGGGCGGTAAAATGTGGCGAGACATTATAATCAACATTGACTGCAGCGGGAATGTAAAATCCCGCTGCCGTAAAATTCTGCCCAGAGAGTGGGAATAAATGGGTCTTTTTCCAGGTGGCAGGCGGTGACTAGTGGTGTAACGCAGGGATCAGTGTTTGGGCCCCAGCTATTCACGATATATATAATGGAGGAGGAAACTAAATGCAATATTTCCAAATTTGCTGACAACACAAAACTGGGCGGGAATTGTGAGGAGGATGCAAGGAGGCTTCAGGGCAATTTAGACAAGTTGTGTGTGTGGCCAAACACATGGCAGATGCAGCATAATGTGGATAAATGTAAAGTTGTATGCTTCGGAGTGAAAAACAGAAAGGCAGAGTAGTATTTAAATGGTGATATATTGGGAAATGTGGATGTACAAAGGGATCTGGGTGTCCTTGTAGACCAGTCAATAAAAGTAAACAGGCAGGTGCAGCAAGCTATTAGGAAGGAAAATGGTATGTTGGCCTTCATTGCAAGAGGATTTGAGTTCAGAAGTAGGCATCTTTTACTACAAAGATAAAAACAAAAAGCTAAAAGCTACTGCGGATGCTGGAAATCCAAAACAAAATAACCAGCATGATGCCACCACCAAACACATCTTCCCTTCACCCCCCTTGACAGCATTCCGTAGGGATCGTTCCCTCCGGGACACCCTGGTCCACTCCTCCATCACCCCCTACTCCTCAACCCCCACTTATGGCACCTCCCCATGCCCACGCAGAAGATGCAACACCTGCCCCTTCACTTCCTCTCTCCTCACCGTCCAAGGGCCCAAACACTCCTTTCAAGTGAAGCAGCATTTCACTTGCATTTCCCCTAACTTAGTCTACTGCATTCGTTGCTCCCAATGCGGTCTCCTCTACATTGGAGAGACCAAACGCAAACTGGGCGACCGTTTTGCGGAACACCTGCGGTCTGTCCGCAAGAAAGACCCAAACCTCCCTGTCGCTTGCCATTTTAACACTCCACCCTGTTCTCTTGCCCACATGTCTGTCCTTGGCTTGCTGCATTGTTCCAGTGAAGCCCAACGCAAACTGGAGGAACAGCACCTCATCTTCCGACTAGGCACTTTACAGCCTTCTGGGCTGAATATTGAATTCAACAACTTTAGATCTTAAACTCCCCCTCCCCCCATCCCCACCCCGTTTCTTTCCCCCCCCCACCCGCCTTTTTTTTCAATAATTTATATAGATTCTTCTTTCCCCACCTATTTCCATTATTTTTAAATCTAAAACTAAAACCTTTAGTCTTTCCACCCCACCCCCACTAGAGCTGTACTTTGAATATCCTGTCTTGCATTCTTAATTAGCACTTTTCTCAGACAAAGACCACCACCTTCAACACCTCTTTGACCCTTTTGTCTCTGACATCTTTTGATTATCTGCTCACACCACACCCTCAATGTGTCTCTTCCCCCCCACCCACCTTAAACCAATTTATATTTCTCCCTTGTTGAAACTATGCTTCAGTTCTGCTGAAGGGCCATGAGGGCTCGAAACGTTGACTGATTTCTTCTCCGCCGATGCTGCCAGACTTGCTGAGTTTTTCCAGGTAATTCTGTTTTTATCTTTTACTACAGTTATACAGGGCCTTGGTGAGACCAGACATGGAGTATTGTGTGCAGTTTTGATCTCCTTACCTAAGAAAGGATATACTTCCATAGAGGGAGTGCAGCGAAGGTTCACTAGGCTGGTACTGGGGATGGCAGGACTGTCGTATGAGGAGAGATAGGTTCAACTGGGTCTGTATTCACTTGAGTTTAGAAGAATGAGAGGGGATCTGATTAAAACTTACAAAATCCTAACAGGGCTAGATAGACTGGATGCAGGGAAGATGTTTCCCCCGGTTGGGGAGTCTAGAATCAGGGGCCACAGTCTCAGGATACGGGGCAGGCCATTTAGGACTGAGATGAGGAAAAAGTTCTTCGCTCAGAGGGTGGTCAACCTTTGGAATTCGCTACCACAGAAGTCTGTGGAGGTCAGGTCACTGAGTATATTCAAGAAATAAATTGATAAATTTTTGGATATTAGGGGCATCCAGGGGTATGGAGAGAAAGCGTGGCGTTGAGGTCGAGGATCAGCCATGATCACATTGAATGGCGGAGCAGGCTTGATGGGCCGAATGGCCTATTCATGCTCCTAGTTTTTATGTGTCTATGTTTACAAGGCACAAGTCAGGAGTGTGATAGAATACACCCCACTTGCCTGGATGAGCGTAGCTCCCACAACACTCAAGAAGCTTGACACCGTGCAGGACAAGCAGCCCGTTTGATTGGCACCATATCCACAAACATTTACTCCCTCCACCGCCAACACACAGTAGCAGCAGTGTGTACCATTTACAAGATGCACTGCCGGAATTCACCAAGGCTCCTTAGACAGCACCTTCCAAACCCACGACCACTACCATCTAGAATGGCAAGGGCAGCACATAGATGGGAACACCACCACCTGGAAGTTCCCCTCCAAGTCACTCACCATCCTGACTTGGAAATATATCACCGCTCCTTCACTGTCACTGGGTCAAAATCCTGGAAATCCCTTCCTAACAGCACTGTGGGTGTACCTACACAACATGTAATGCAGCGATTCAAGAAGGCAGCTCACCACCTTCTCAAGGGTAACTAGGGATGGACAATAAATGCTGGCCCAGCCAGTGAAGCCCACATCCCATGAATGAATAAAAAATATTTTGTCTTGGCAGAGGACACTGCTGTTGGACCACTTTTATAACTATTATCACTATTCTTTTGTTCTTGCACCTCTCTGTAATTTCCTTACAAATTTGCACCTCTATATCCTTCCCATTAGTTGGCGTCCTGTATAATATGCCCAGTAGTGTAATGGCACATCTCTTAACTCAAACAAAATAGAGTCTGTCCTTGACTGCTCCATGACATGCTCTCTCTCCAATAATGTAAAATTCTCCTTAATCAATACTGCCCCCCTCCTCCTTTCTTTCCTTCCCTATCTTTCCTGAAGACCTGTCTCCAGAGATGTTTAGAAACCACTCATGCCCCTTTTTTGAGCCAGTCTAATATCACTGCAACATTATATTCCCATGTGGCCATTTGTACCTATAGCCCAGCAACCTTATTTACCACGCTCCATGCATTTACATACATATACTATAAACCTGAATTAGATTTTACTGTATTTCTTCTTAGTAATATTTCCTTTGGGGCTATTGTATCTCAGAACAAACTGGGCCATTTTCTGTTCCTGAACGTGGTTTTTAGTCCCTTTATGTTACTCCACTGCGCAGCTGTGTATTACATCCTGCCCTCCAATTGACTTATCTGCGAGAGCCACAGGCATCTCTTTGACATCTATCAACACTTGCTTGCAATCACCAAATGGCATACATGCTCATAGGAGGTAAACTGGCTATGTCAATTTTGATGTTCCCTCTCTCCTTCTACTCCCACTGCCATCTCCAGGGATAGAACATGCGGTCTGTTTCGCAATTCATAACAAAATTAGCAAAACTCATCCCGCCTGCAACAAGTAATACAAGCAACAGGTAATCCAAGGACTTGAACCTAGAACCATCTCATTTGGAGCCAGCATTACAGGCCACTGCAACATGTAAAATAATTTTAAGCAATAATCTATTTTGATGCTTAAATTGCTATTAAACCTTTTAAAAGATACCGTGAATTAACTTCATGCTATGATATCACATTACCTGAGAGATTTTTAAGAAAATGTTTTTGGCTAAATAACTCATTTTAAAAGCTGTTTCTGTAAATTGCTATTAAAGACAATCACAAATGTAAGCTTGTTGATAAAATGCACAGATTTAATGGAAGGTTTTCCTAACAACTGCACATTTGTAATAGCTCCACTATATTGTCATTTCAAAGGATCTGCTTTGAATTTCATTTTCATTCCCCTATACAACTGGTTTATAAAAACAAAATAGCAATTTGGTTAATTTTTCATCTAAATAGCCTTTATTTCATATGACTTTCACTGACAGTGTATTGTAAAAATGCAAAATGTAATAGATCCCAATATAATTGGAAGTGAGTCCCATAATACAAGATGTTGGCTTATTTCATTCAGGAAGTAAAGTGCTCCAACCTAAATATTTTGATGAAAGACTTAATTCTAAGCAGCTATTGTGCTGAAATATTCTTTGCTTATTATGAGTTTTAGAAAGCAGATATTGCAGCATTTTGAAGGGGGAAATATGTCACTGTATTCTTAATATATAATTACATGATCATCGAATTCTAGGATTAAGACAGTACTATCAAATTATATACATTTTTACAACACATTGCTGTACAAAGCACATTGCTCCCTGGGTTTGCTTTAAGCAGTGCCGACAACTTACTTTAATGAATAAATGTGTGCACGGCCAGATTTTAGTGAAATTACTAAAACGTAGGATGTAAAAACCTGGATATGGACACAGCTTTGGATTTTTTTATAATTTATTTTTAAATTAAAGCAAGGTAATTTCATTTTGCCGTTGCAAATATTTTGCCAGTTTAGAAATATATTGCTGCAGGCTCACAACACAACCATTTCTCAACTGCCTCATAACATAGGCTTCCTTCTACTAGGCCATCATTTTGATGATGTATTACCTCAAAGAAAATGTAAGCATATTCTGCACCGTTATTACACCCATGAATAAAAGCAAACACCTCTCTCTCTCTCTCTCTCTCGCTCGCCATTTTCTTTATTAACTGCTGCCTCCCCTGTATGCCTACCATCTTGTTGCATACAGCATGATTGTGAGGACAACGTCTGCAGCGCAGTCATGCACTGATTTTGCCAATCACTGCTAAACAGAACTCTAGTTGCAGAATCTGAGCAAATGACGAACATGCCCTGCATTCTAAGTGGTGGTGGTCTTCCAGGCAGCTCAGCAGAATGACATAAAAAAATGGCAGCTTGCAACATTCTTTGAGGAGCTGCTAACCTTTATGCACAAGATAGCAGTGTCAGCGTAGAATTATAATAACAATTCTACCATGCAGAAGCAGAGAATTAGCTTAGAAGTTTGTACTTGGTGACAATAACATTTGCCATTTTTTTCTCATAGCTATTCTCTTGACCACAACAAGCAATATTCTTTCATTTGCCTTTTAACTCTGTTTTTCTATTGTAAATATGTTTTTTTTCAGACAATTTTCATTTGTTTCAATGACTTTCTGTTCATTGCATAAGATTAGCCTCATTCATGTTTACAGCCATAAATGTTCAATCAGTGAGGATTGAAAGTGGGAGCACTCATCTTATGTGCCAGTCTCTCCTGGTCTCTTGCCCACTTCTCTTTCATTATTTGTCTAAGGCTCCTCATTTGTGTGCAGTGGTGGCAGTGAAGGAACAATCGAGACTGTGAAACTTGTGATGACCAATGGGACATCATGCATAAGGGTCACAGAATTTTTCTAGGATTTTGGCTGGACAGTAGGTGCTCCAACGTTATATTTTTGGATGTTTTCTGCCCTTTGTATCCCAGATGTGCAGCTTTTGTGTTTACGACTAAAAGCATGCTCATAATCACTCCCTATAGCCTCAAAATAATCTTCACTTGCGCTAATATCAAGATAAGGTTTGAAATCATACTCAGGATAATGTGCAAAAAGCCTTTATTTAGATTTATTTAGCTACTCTATTCTGTGCCTCTCCTTCTCTCCAAAAGTGGCAGAATAACACTAACAACAAATAGATAAGCAAATGAATAAATAACAGTAATATGATACTTATATTTTGCAGAAGATGTTGGGCTATATTAGCTTCTTAAATGGGAAAAATAATAGTTCACATCTATAAGTTAAATAGAATACGCTGTAATATGTAATAGTTATTCTTTCCTTATAATCTTAGCAACAATGGGATCTAATTGGTCTGCCAAGCTAACTCTTTTGATTTGAGCAGCCCAGACTAATTAACAACCCCACAAAATAGTTGCTGTTGTTTCATTGGTTGGGTAATTGTCAGGTAAATTCAGATGAAACTACTAATTATGTACATAACAACAATTGCACAGCATATTTTAATTTGAATTGTATGATCTAGTTTGTCCCTCAAGTCAACAGCCTTGCAGACATCTGAAACAACATTTATATCGTTAGGCTTGGAACAAAATTCTAATTGCAGCTGTTTTTTTGACTTCTTTTGAATTGTATATGAATTAAAGGGCTCACTACTAAGCTAAGCTGAGACAAAATTGGTTCATTTTTGTGACAGTCATTTACTATGTGGATCATTTTATACATTTTAATTAATTAGGCCACAGGATTTAAAGTTAGTGTGTAAAGACAGCATATATTTTACTCACCCGACTTCCATTAAAATAAGGCTGATAAGGTTTATCTACTTGACAAAGTTCATAACAGTGAAGATTTTAATAAGACAAGAACTGTCTTTATTCATATGAAGTGTGATTGCCATGTTTATTTATAATGTTGTATCATCAGATCACACTCTTAATCTCAACATTGACTGGCATTTCCATGTAGCCATCTATAAAATGGAAGTTTAATATTCCTCAGGCACCTCATCAGTGTGAGGACAGATAAAATGTTGAGGTTGCTTCCTTCTTGCACTGGTTAAGAACATAGCCTAATGCTGCAACCAATGAGTGGTACTGATGGCGGGCATGCAGTCTTACCAATTGAGTTGAATGTCATGAATGAGAGATGCAGGTGGACAGAGCAAACTGTGAGTTGAAGAATAGGGAAGAAAATGAAGCGAAAAATTTAAGACAGTGAAAAAGACAAAGTTCTTGAAATACAGCGCATTGGTGACTTTGTAACTCCTGATGTCTTATAGTTTACAAAGTTCACAAAACTTCTCCACTATATAACTGCCTGTTAATCACTGAAAGTCACTTTGTCTGAAAAACATGTGAATTGCTAGACAAAAAAAAATAAGATACATCTAGTTTTCCCTCTACCATCTTGGTAGCTGCTTGATACAACATTATTGAAGTTGTTGATTTATCAGGGCAATCAATCTTTATCAGTTAGTCTGCAACAGTGCTTAATATGAATCGAGGAAAACTCCCAGTGATGGTAAGTTTTTGGATGCATAGGTCCAAAGCTGTCCGTTCCTCCCAAGCATGCTATATTTAACATATGTCATGAGAAAAGAAAGACTTGCATTTATAAAGTGTTTTTCACAAACTCAGAATATCTCAAAGTGCTCTACAGTCAACTAAGTACTTTTAAAGTGCTTGAAGGAGTCATTGTCAAACGTAGGAAATACGTGTACTGATGTTGTCCACATGTAAGACCATTATTACTGGAAATGATAGAAACATAACTAAGTGTTGACAAAAACAATCTTAGATCAGTCTTTCAAAGAGATGCAACCTTAAAGCATTAAATGTTAAACGAAAGTTAGAAGTCAGAGAGCATTCATTGGAATGCGCCTCTATTTTGACAGCTGTAGGAAGATCCCATTTGATCAAAAAATGCCTGATCTTAAAAAGTAATATGGTTCAGTGGTGGACTAGCATGACTCCCTCATCTTCTCCCTCCCTTTCTGAGAAAAATCTAAAAATAAATAAGTGCTGTTTCATTTAGGGAGTTCTGAAAGCCCAGTAATTAAGGAATGGCATTTATTTGATTTTTAGAGACTTATTTTGCAGATCCAGGTAGGAATGCTCCTTTAATGACAGCTCCCATTGTGACAGTTCTATGGAGCATTCAGGCCATTTCTGTCATAAAGAAATTTACATTTAATTCCATAAAAGCTCATGTCAGTTTTCCATATGACACAGAGAGCCATTATGACATAAACAAGTAGCACAATGTAACAATGTACATTGGATTTTTAAAAATACTAAAATAATACTAAAATAATATCTTAAGCCACTCTGGATGTTTAATAAATAAGTTAAATAAGTTTGTGGCATAATGCTCCAAAATTCACATTTGATCAATACCCTATAAATGAACCCTATACATGTGTATTTGTTAATGTGTTGTAATTTATTTGCACAGTGCGTCATAACTGCAAATAGTTCAAAATGTGCATTACTAAACAATGTACACCTAATTCATGGCACATACACTTAATAAATGTGTTCTTATTGGACCAGCAGCTGTAGTTGATACAGAAAATGAATAAAGAATAAATATCAATCTGTTCACTCTTTATGAAAGATACAGAATATTTTTATTGCTGTTTATATGGCCTGAAAGAATCCTAAAGAGCAGTTCTCCAACCATAATCACTCCATTCTGTATAAATCTATTTTAATATTTTTCTTCACTCTGAACCTTCCCCAGCAAACATAACCTGCAAGTTCGGCCACAGTAACAATTCTTGTGTGCCTCGTTATATTACCAGCTGGAATAACACTGCTTCATAATAAGGCCTATCTTTGCAGTTCCTGCCTCACATTCTCTCTGCCTGTCTTTCTCCCCCTCTTCATTTACAGAAGATGGAATAAAGCCAATCCATAGAAAGGTCTGTCCCTGTAGTTCTCACTTGCCTGCGTGTCCGACCTGTTTCTCTTTCCCACTTTTTTCTCTTCCTCCACTGAATTAACATAGGTCCATGGTGGATTAATTTACCTTCTATAACAAACTGAACTATCCAATGAATAGGCAGAACAAACTTACTGTTCCTTAATAATGAAACAGTACTTTTCCTCTTAAGGAAAATGCTCTCCTTTCTTCATTCTGCTGTCTTATTTTTCCATATCTCCTCTTGGTTGGCATGGATTTTAATTACTTACTGATTCTTAATATCACCAAAATTTCAACCACTATCTACACTGAGGTAAATTTTCAAGTGTTTATTTTACTTTGAAACTTAATTAGAGATAATGATAGACCTGACACTGCACAAAAAAATTGATTGGGACACCCTGGTCCCAGGATGTAAAGAAGTGAGCATTAATTGCACATGGTACTTTATACATTTTAACACTCTTGGAGCCACCATGTTGAAGTCCACTCCCCACACCCCGCCAAACACCAACCCCCTTCCCCACCCAATCTGTCAGACTGAACC
Organism: Cetorhinus maximus; assembly: GCF_964194155.1. Classification (NCBI taxonomy): domain Eukaryota; kingdom Metazoa; phylum Chordata; class Chondrichthyes; order Lamniformes; family Cetorhinidae; genus Cetorhinus; species Cetorhinus maximus. Next base: position 132,438,892 of record NC_135884.1, read on the forward strand.
GAACTGGAATCAGCCTTCAGGTCTTTAATTTTTCAAATACTAATTCTATTCCATTGAGGATTAAGCACGAAGTTGCATTCCTCACACAAGTTTGCTTCCAGAGTTATTTATATTAAACCTGTTATTTCTGAATGGGTTGGATTTTACCAGCACAGTTAGATCCATTGCAGTACAGTTGTACATCCTTCCTCTCAAATTTGATGTACACTGAATCCTTTATATTGTAAACATCAATCTTAATCTTTGTGGCATGTTGTACCTTTGACAAGGGTAATTTTTATTCCAAAAATACCTTTTTATAATGATTGTCACTCGTGCATTGTGTATAATGTAAGTGATGGTCACTGTGAGACTCCTGCTGCTATGTACTATAATAACCTTAACATGTTGTAGATTTTTTTACATCGTTTAGCAATCTAAATCTGACTTTCTTTTCATTAAATATAAAGAGTCACACTACTAACCACAATAGAAATTTTACCATAACTTGAGAATTTTTCTCTTTGAATGCAGGGCACATACCCTCAGCTTTCTTCCCGGTACGCTTAGGCCCAGAACCTCTGGTCTTTCCAGACCACATACAATGCAATGGTTGCCTGGCAATAGCAGCACCATCTAATAATTCTCCTTCCCATCACTTCCCTGTCCCTGCTCAACGTAGTGAGGATTGAGAACTGATGGGAATAAGTAATAAAACTTGCCTCCCTCCTCTCTGTGTACTGGAGCTCCAGTATTGTTCCGTTCCTATCATTCAAAGTGTTTATGTTACTGCTAGTAGATATTCCATGCATTTGTTCACCATGGGTCAAGTGTGGATGTGCTGAGGTGGAGGCAAGCAGGAAGCAACTAGGTAAGCGGGTTCAGATCTCCACTGAAAGGGTTTGGGGAAAGGTTTACAAAAGATCATCTGCAAAACAATTAAAAGCTTTTGCTTGATTCATGGAAAAAAATGTGTATTTCTGGACATCAGTTGGGGGCAGGATTGCACTTGACTGAGATCCATCTTCTAAGATTGGCTAGTCTGCCAAACTGCACTCATTATCAAAGTTCCTGCATAAATCTTGTCCACTCTATCCAGTCAGGCACTGGAAGGCGACCATCCTTGATGTAGAATCATACCCCAGCATGGTCAACACTGCCAAGAAAAGAGAGAAGGATGGGAAATCGGTAGCTTAAATGAAAATGAGACAAGGACAAATTGGACTGGACCAGTGAGCTGGCCTCTGGACATCAATTCAGAACAATATGATGTAGATTTATACCAAAACAAAAACAGAATTACCTGGAAAAACTCAGCAGGTCTGGCAGCATCGGCAGAGAAGAAAAGAGTTGACGTTTCGAGATTTATACCAGATGAATGTAATGTGGTTACCTACAGGGTGGGAGGGTAAGTATGAAGGGAAGTTACCTGGGCTGTTCTCATACACATCAAAGTAGTTGACTGTAGCCCAACGTTCGCAGGTCAGCTGGGCATTAGCTGAAGAATAAGGCTAGGCAGAAGCATTAAAAAAAAGGATTTAAAAATAAATCCTCACTGTTCAGTCTTCTTTGGTGATGCAGAAGTAGCGAGTTACAGATTGTGATAATTAAACCAACACTTATTTCTCAAAGCAGGATGGCAAGAGGTGACACCTCTTGTGTATATTGTTTAATCACTTTGCTGCTGAATTTGTAGGAATTTCATTCTTTTAATACCACAATCGTTCAAAGTAAATCCCCAAGCTAAGTGATTAACAGAACATTTTTATATTATGGCAACTAATTGGTCCCTTATGAAAACCTGTGGTGGCAGGTAAAGAATGCATTTGAATGACTCTGCTGTAGGATGTTAAAATCACAATTTTAATTTTTCATTGAGTCAGCAGCCTCCAAAAAATTAGCAAAACTGTTCACTTTACATCATTGACGAAGCAAACGGCCTTGTCCTTAGCTGCTGCTTAGTCCCTCAAACTACTTTGCCGCACAATCACTGCTATTTAATTGAAAGATACATGGTTTTTTTGTATGCTCCTGAAGCATATTCTGTGAGCACATGAAAGGAATGTAGTTATACGTAAATGATCCACTCCCATTTACTTACATGAAGTTCTCTTTAAAGGAAAACCATCACCATCAAAGGTGTTTGGCAAACCCTTTGAACATTTGTCTTTTGAATGAAAACGGTGCACAAATTTTCTGTTACGCTGGAATGGTAGATTCCTTATCTTCATATTCCAATACCCCTCTCCCCAGCTTTCTACAGTAATAGGATTTTTAAAGTTAGAATTTCCATCTGTTTTTATCCGTGCCTCCATTTCCTGGCTTAGAAAGCAGGTGAATGACCTTGCACTGGGTCCCTGTCATGTCTCTCTCTTTCTAACCACCTAATAAGATTGACTTAGGTTGATCTGCCTTTTAATTCTCACCCTCCCTGGAGGGAAATGTTTTCACTCAATATCAACACCACTCCACCTACAGCCCACCCCACCCCCAGCATTCCACCTGACACTGTGGGGATTTATGGGTAAATGTACATCCTGCGCAGTCAAATGGTACATCCCATCAGACTCAACCAATGCAGCACCCTAAATGCACCTTCAATAAGAAACATTTCACCCATTGCTGCTTGAAAGGTATTAATGCTTCAGCTCAAAAATCTTCAAAACTCTGAACATAGATCCGAATGCTTCCTGACAATCTCAAGAGCGTTTTCCTTTGTTCTTAGTTGGCCTCTTTCCCTGGATGATGTCATTAGTTGAACAAATTATAACTGAAGTGTGAGGTCCAATGGGTCACACTAAACATTAGCACTACAAAACCAGGAGCCTAAGCACCAACACACAATACTCAAGAGTTACAGGCTTAGATGCGGAAGGTTCTTTTCCTGCAATCCGAATCCTGCCCGGCACGTTAATGTTTCTCTTCATCCTCTATCAACTACTTTTCAATATTAATCTCAGCATCACCCCTTAAATTACCTGTTCCTATAAATTCATCATTTAGTGTAATTGGCCAACTGAGCCCAGGGAGGCACATAACTGATTTTGATTTTGTAACCATTGGGTTTCAATTAAGGGACTGCCCGATGGCTGAGGCCTGGGTTTTCGTCCTGGGGTCGGGGGGGAGGTGGTGCAGAGTAAGATGATTTCCCGGCTCGACAAATCCAACATTCATAAATGGCCCCCTGCAGGTGGGATTGTTCGGCAGTGGGGAGGGGTGCCAAAAACAGGAGTCAGGGCCGACAACCCCTAGACAAATCTGCAGGTTGCCAGGCGTGGAGGTGGGATGAGCAAAGACCTGCCTCTGTGCTCCGGCACTGTGTTTAAATCAATAAAAAATAATAATAAAACAAAAAGCATCCCTCCAGACATCTCCCATTCCCCCCATACACTTCCTATGCCCAATCCATGCCAACTCATGACCCCCAACCAACCCCCATGACCCCCACACCCCTATGTTAACTCAATGCCCCTCTACCTAACCCCATTGACCTAATACTCCTATGCCAACTTAGTGCCAACTTATGCCAACCCATGCTCCCACACCATTCTCTATATCAACTAACCTCGTATCCTTGGACAGTTCCTTGACAGCTTTGACACTTCTTGGATAGCTTTGACAGATTTGACAGCTGGACAGCTCCTTAACATTTCCTTGACAGCTGGACAATTCCTGGACAGCTGGACACCTCCTCAACAACTGGACATCTCCTTTACAGCTGAATATATCCTGGAAACCTCTTTTACAGCTTGACAGTTTCAATGAGTAAAAAGTGCATCATCATGTTCAATTTTAACAATCTAAAAGCATGCCTTAACTCTCCAGAAGGGTGCCTTACTTCTCCCAGTGGTGTCCAGAACCCTGTTCACAGGGTACCTTACCTCTCCAAAGGAGTACCCTGGCTATCCATAAGTATCCACCAAGCTCAGGCCTCCTCTTGCCTGTTTTAATCTGCACACTCCGGATTTCACACTCTTGGTCTTCCAAACCCGGCTTCAGTGGAGGCTGGTGATTTAAATGGCCAGCTGCCTCGGTGAATCGTGCATGCAAGAACCCCAGCCCGACTCCAGTCCTGCCCCCGCGATGACGGGAAATTCCGGGTTCGGGTGCGGGACTTAAAAATTTCAGCCATTTCCAGGATCGTCACCACAACGGAGAGGCTCTGCATCGTGGCAAAAATCTGGGCCTGAATGTTTATAATATCTTGTTAAGTTGGGGCATAAGAGGAGGTGAGAAAGGGGAGAGCATGACGTAATGGTAAGTTCCTGCATCTATTAGTTTTGTTTATTCATTGGGACTTCCATTAAAGCTGTTACTAAGATATCAAGGCCAGAAGTATTTGATCAAGATCTAATTTTTATTTCAGAAATCTGTTAATCTGCTACCTGAACAGAAATCATTGATTTTCAATCCAGGATATTACTCTGGAACTGATAACGTTGCGTATTATTATATCCTTCTTTGAAAAAATTTATTTATTTTCAACATCTTATAGATCATATCGCTGAGGATCAAAACATTGGACAGAATTTTATGTAAACAGATCCGCCCACAGAGGGGGAAGCCATTAATGGATAACGGACTCTGTTTGTACAGTTATTGGCTTTGCCTGCGCTATTTAACGCAACCTTGACATTAAGAGCCCACGTTTTGGTTTCCTGATCAATTGGAGAGGACAGACAGGATGATGCATCGAGTCTGTAAAAGGAAGGATTTCTAGTTAAAATGACCCCAGCAGGGGCCAGAGTGGCTGAACTGAACACTGGGCTTCAGCAATCACAGGAATGGAAAGGAGACCTGGGAAGACTGCTCCTCCCCCCAGGTCTCAGGCTCTTACCTGGAGACCCTGTTACGTGATCTGAGGCACTGAGTTGAGGTAATGTTTGCCATGAACAGGAGGAAGAGGCCAGTGTCTCCAACTAAGTTAACATGGTTGGAAGTGGCTGAGGAAGTGAGCAACAGGAGTGTGGTCCCTCGAGCTTGGACACAGTGCCCCAAAAGGATCAAGAACCTTGGGAGAGAAAGAAAGGTGAGTAGCATTACACCTTGAGGTGCCAAGCCCCACACTTTGACTTCCCAGCATCAACATACCTTGCAGTTCCACTCATTCATTTCTCTCCAGGCACCTCCTCATATCCCTACCTGAACAGCCAGCACTGACACGCAGCCTCATCTTTGTGTCATCTCACAGCCCTGCCTCAGTCACTCTTCACATGTTGTCCTTCTCTCCTTGCTGCACAGCCCATTCCTCACACTCACAAGACCCTGCATTCTCTCCTTAAAGTGGAAGAGAGCACAGAACTGCAGGGAGAGGCAAAAAACCTGGGGCGGCAGGTATGGAGGGGGGGGGCTGTGGAATGGTCCTCTAATAATAGCCTTCTGGATGTCCACTGACAATGCATGCGCACCTGGTCCACTGGGAAGTAGGTCTTGTTCCAAAAGCCTGCAATCTGTCCTGTAAGCCTGAGCACCCACCCCCCACCCCCTCCCCACTCCGAGATACTGGTGCTCATACATGTCAAAAGAGTTGACCCTCTAAATTCACACTCTGTGTTGGACATCTCACCTCCTTTGAGTTGGATCTTTGTGCCTATCCGCTCTGTCCTGTGGAGCAGTATGTGATTGAGGAGAAGGCAACTGGTGCTGCTGTTGTTCCTGCTGCTGGTGTTTCTGTTGCTTATCCTCTTGCTCCTCATCAGTAGTCCGTGCAAGAGCAGCACAAGCTGCCCCCATGCTGCAGAGAAGGCTGACAGCAGGTAAGTGCAGATCAATGCGTGTGAAGTCCAAGACAGTTAAACGGACTTCAAAGAAGTTGAAAATCACCAACCAAGCACTGAGAAAACACTCTCATGAGAAGTATTGTGATCAGCTGCCTCTCAGCTGGCCAGGACTCTGGATCATCAATTTGACTGTTTAAAGGCTTCCCAGTCTGTCAGTTTCACTGAAGTGCAATCTTCGCTGTGCACTCACCTTATTCACCCTAGTGAGTTTCAAACAGTTTGGGAATTTTGTATGCTGGTCGTTAAAACCAAGATGCTGGATTAAATCCTCAGTTAATGGTCGCTTTTTGGTATTTTAATTACTTAACCAACAGCTCCACAGGTCTCCCTGATTGCCTGTAAGCCTGCCCAGGTTAAATCCAAAAGTAGGAGGGATCTTGTTGGGTTATAGAATAGAAATAGGTTACAGAGATAGAGAGGGATGAAGCCACTATATTATTTGAACATTATAGAAATTTTAAATTTGAGGCATTGGAGGGACCAGGAGCCATTGCAGATCAGTGTGATGGGTGAGCAGGATTTACTGCGGGATAGGATAAAAGCAGTAGATGGGCTTTTGGGTGGAAACGATGTGGGTTAAGAAGTTCATCTTGAGGTCAGTTAGGACTCCAAAGTTACGAACCATCTGATTTAACCTAAGACAATGGTTGGCAAGGGGGGATGTAATCAATGGTGAAGGCACTGTTTGTGACATGGAGCAAAGATAATGAGTTTATTCTTTTCAAAGTTTAACTTGAGGAAATTGCAGTTCATCCAAGATTGAATGGTGAACAAGCAGTCTGAAAACAGAGGAAGTGAATGGGTCAAGAGAAGTGGTGGTGAGGTAGAGCTGGGCATTGCCAGTCTGATGTGGAACCTGATCCAATATCTTCAGATGGTATTGCCAAGGGTCATCCTGTAAATGAAGAAGAGCAGGGAGCTAAGAATAAATCCCTGGAGGCTTCCAGAGGTTATGATACAGGGGCGCGAAAAGAAGAAATTTGCTGGAGTTGCCCTGGTTATGGTTAGATAGGGAAGAGTGGAACTAAAGAGGGACAGTCTTAGAGAGCTGGCCATTAGAGGAAGGTGTTGGAAGAGGATGGTATGGCTGACCATCTTAAAAGCTACAGACAGATCAAGAAGGCCTTGGTGGGATACTGCTCCACAATCAATCACAGACGATGTCATTTATGGCTTTGGTTAAAACCATTTCAGTGCTGTGACAGGCATTGTGATTCATGTGATTGTTGTGAAGTTTTCACAACCCCATGTTGCTAGATTATTCCTAACAAAGGTAATAGTACTGCACACATGAATTTGGTAGCTTGTAATTGGCTATCATTTTTCTTCACTCATATTGTCATGAGGGCTGAATTCCAGCAGTATGGAGCCAAGCAATGATGATCAGACTATGAGCCAGGCAAGGACTCACAGTTAGTCCCAAGCTACCAATCAATCTTCATTCAGAGTATTTGCTACAAGATGCTCGAGCAACCAGTCTTCCAACATAGATCTCCAATAATCTATGAGAACTTGACATAAGAACATAAGCAAAAGGAGCAGGAGTAGACCATACGAGCCCTTGAGCCTGCTCCACCTTCTAATACGGTCATGGCTTAATTTTTGCCTCAGCTTCACTCACTCGCCTGCTCCCCCTATCCCTAGGTTCTCTGAGTAAGCAAAAAAGCACCTGCCTCAGCCTTAAACCCTTAACAATGGAACATCCACAACCCTCTGGGGTTCAAAGGTTCGCAACCCTTTGAGTGAAGAAATTTCTCCTCATCTCAGTCCTAAACAATCAAAGCCTTATCCTGATTCAGTTTCCCCAGCAAGGGGAAACAACCTCTCAGTATCTACCCTGTCAAAACCTTTCACAACCTTGTACGTTTCAGTTAGTCTCTTTCTTCTAAGTCCTAGAGAGCATAGGCTCAATTTACTAAACCTCTTAATGTTATGCTGAACTCAGATCAAGCTGTTTTTTGTATGTGATTGGTCCAACTTCAATTTTTAGGGAGCAGAAGGAATTCTAGCATCTGTGGAACACATGAATCAGTGAGAATTTAAATATATGTTGACATGTGTTGAGACCTCTCTGGGCAGAATTTTACATCCCGCGGGCAGGCGCGTGCCCGACCCGATCGGGCATAAAATCGCGCGAGAAGACGTTGGGCAAGCATCCCGACGTCATCCTGTGCTTGTGCAATATTTCGCTCGGCGGGCACGCGCAAAAGTCGGAAGCACGCCCACCGACAATTAAGAGGGCAGTTAATCCCATTAACAGCGCAACTGTCTCCGGTTTTTCATGGTCCATCCAACCTTACTGTTGGCAGACGGGCGAATCAGCCAGACGGACTTTGCATTGTTCATGAAACCTCATCCAAGGGCGGGGTGAGGTTTCCGTTATTAAATAAAATAAAAATAAAAATTAATGGACAGCATTTTTATTATGTATATGTTCAGGTGCCTGATTGTGATGCTTGGACATTTTTTTCCTGATAGTCGAAACTTTATTTCATGGTTTTCGGGTCCGCAGCTCCCTGAGGCAGCTCTCTGCCTTCAGGGAGCTTTCTCTCAGCGCTTGCCCGTGCCTGGGGAAACATTATCGCCCAACCTCCTCCTGCCACCCACCCCGGCAGCGCTGGGCATTTCAGTGCGCGTTTCAAGCTGGCTGGCCTTTAATTGGCCAGCCAATGTGAAATCACGGTCGGGGGCCACTCATGGGCAGCGGTCCATTCCCTCCTGGGGTTGCCCATCGCGCCTGGCGGCCGAGCTGAAAATTCAGGCCTCTATGTGAGAATGCATCAATATATAAATTGTTCTTTGAAATTAAACGTTAATCTGCTCAGTTTCTTTACGATGTGAATAAGCTCAGTCTTTTTGATGTACCTATGTGAGGTTGCGCCAGTGGCTCTCCTTCTCAGCAAGCCTTCGCAGAGAATGAAGTGCATTTAAAGCGTAGTCCCTGTTAGGGTGACAAGGTTTTCAAAAGTCAAAACTGGGACACATTTAAAAGCCTTAGCAAGGCAGGGCTCCATGATGATGCATATGTAGGGTGAACAATGACTTCATTTGTCACAAGACCCCAGCCAGAATCCTCTATTCTGCTCCAACTTTACAGTGCAATGCACAATGGTAAGACCAATCTCCATTTGAAAAACTTTGTTTATCTTCATTTGTATACTGGGTTCTAACAACTTTCTTTTTCAGCCAGAAACTGGAATTTAGTAAACAAGTATACTCGTAAAGGTACCTCAAGTGTAGGAGATTTTCTTTACACCCAGAGCCGCAAGCAGGAAAGGACACAATTTTTCAACGAGAAGTTTGATTGAGCGTGGCAGGGCTCAACCAAACTTGCCTGCCACCACCTCAGCACTGATTGGTGTTTTACCAGTGAGTCCCATCCAATTACCTCATCAAGTGTGGCTTGTGGTTGGTGGAGACCACTGTCATCATCCATAAGCTGATTCTTTCCCAGCTCCAGATGCAGTGAGAGGGATTTCTGCACAAGTGGAAGTCTCTCAGCACAGCCACTTAATGGTCAGCAATTGGCGACATTCAGAATCCTAGGCTGCAGCATAGTGCGAGAGGGTTTGTTTGGGTTTGCTAACAGTAAATGGAACATGAGGGGCAGATTTAAAGGGGAGGGAACTCAGGGGAGTTAAAAACTAGAAGATTTGAGCAATTTGGAGAAAACTGTCAGGACTCCAGGATGTTTAGTAAACAACCAAGCAAACCTGGTCACAGTTGTAATGTAGGAAATATGGCAGGGAATTTGTGTACAATGAGGCCCCACATCTATGTTACTATGACCAGGTTATCTGACCTTTTTCAGTAATATTGATTGAGGGATAAGGATTGACCAGGACAATGAAGCTGACCCCCTGATTTTCTTCAAAATAATGACGTGGGAACTTTTATGTCCACCTGAGAGAGTAGGCATGGCCTCATTTTAACATCTCATCCGAAGACTGCACCTGTAACAACACAGCAATCCCTCAGTACCCCAAGTGTCAACCTAAATTATTGTGGTCAAAGGTTTCGACCCCAAGCCTTCTAAGTTGAGTTGTTGTGCCATGGCTTGGGTGGTAGATTTTGAGGCTTTGAGTTGGGTTGTGGGTTTGAGTCCCACATTTTTTTTTATTTGTTCATGAGATGTGAGCATCACTGGCTCAGCCAGTATTCTTTGCCCATCTCTAATTACCCTTGAGTTGGTGGTGATGAGCTGTCCTCTTGAACCACTGCCATCCATGTGGTGTAGGTGCACCCACAGTGCTGTTAGGAAGGGAGTTCCTGGATTTTGACACAGCAACAGTGAAGGAATGGTGATACATTTCCAAGTCCGGATGGTGAGTGGCTTGGAGGGGAACTTCCAGGTGGTGTGTTCCCATCTATCTGTTGCCCTTGTCCTTCTAGATGGTAGTGGTCATGGGTTTGGAAGGTGCTGTCTAAGGAGCCTTGGTGAGCTTCTGCAGTGCATCTTATAGATGGTACACACTGCTGCTACTGTGCATTGGTGGTAGAGGGAGTGAATGTTTGTTGACGGGATGGAATCAAGCCGGCTGCTTTGTCTTGGATGGTGTCAAGCTTCTTGAGTGTTGTGGGAGCTGCACTCATCCAGGCAAGTGAAAAGCATTCCATCACACTCCTGGCTTGTGCCTTGTAGGTGGTGGACATGCTTTGGGGAGTCATAAAGTGAGTTACTCGCTGCAGGATTCCTAGCCTCTGATGTGCTCTTGTAGCCACAGTATTTATATGGCTAGTCCAGTTCAATTTCTCATCAATGGTAACCCCCAGGATGTTGAAATTGAGGGATTCAGTGATGGTAATGTCATTGAATGTCAAGGAGTGATGGTTAAATTCTCTTTTGTTGGAGATGGTCATTGCCTGGCACTTGTGTGACAGGAATTTTACTTGCCACTTGTCAGCCCAAGCCTGGATATTGTCCAGGTCTAGCTACATTTGGACATGGACTGCTTCAGTATCTGAGGAGTTGCGGATGGTGCTGAACATTGTGCAATTATCAGCAAACCCCCCACTTCTGATCTTATGATGGAAGGAATGTCATTGATGAAGCAGCTGAAGATAGCTGGGCCCAGGACACTACCCTGAGGAACTCCTGCAGTGATGCCCTGGAACTGAGATGTTTGACCTCCAAAGCAACAAAAGCTTGTTTTTCTGCAGCCTATCTTTATTAAGAAATTATGTTGTTGTTGCAATCTTTTTACCAGTACAATACTCAAGGTATATGTATATTGATACAAGCAAGGGGCATATGCAGCTACACTATCATGCAGTAAAGTGTGGCAGAACTCTGAACAATTGTAGCCAAATGCCTAGTCTGCTGCACTATTGGTCAGTTTTCTGTGCAAATTGAAAAGAATCAATCTATATAGAAAACTGAGTCACACTTTTCAGTCTGGAGATACTAAGTACCTCAGGAAGCTGACAAATATTTTCTTAAACTACTGAAAAACTGAGCAAATAGTAGGCTTTATGCTGCCAGTTACAAACACTGCTATGAGTGAAAGTGGAGTGAGACAACAGTCTTATTCACCTCAATATTGTTTCCCGCCAGCATCTTTGGTGCTGACAAGCTGAAATCCTTTCTGTTGAACTGGTATCAAATTTATCACATTGTGGCAGCATAAAATAATTTGTTTTTTTAAATGCGAAAATATAAAGGTCCTCCCCTTCTTCCCCTCCTATTAACTTAAAACATTGTGCACTACAATTCTTCCCTTGGGAAACAGCACAGATGAAATCTCCTAGTAAATCATGAGCAATATCTTTTGGAGTTTAAATCAATTCTTCCAACATACCTTTTGTAATGGGATCACCCTTGTTAAGGTTAAGTCAGTTAGTAACACCCATGTTCAGCCTACAGAATATGCACCAGAGCATCAACAGGCAATATTTCCAAAACCCAACCATGAGTAAGATTTTCATTCGTTTTGGAAAATAGAATTTTCTGGAGAATTTTTCATGGTCATAGGTAGAAGGAAATTGTTATAATCCAATGCCAGTATTTTTTCAAAAAAATTTAGGTGAATCATCTAACAGCTTGGAGAATTTTTTTTAAAAATCACGTCATCTGTTTTCTGTATCAGAATCAGCATCTTTTTGAAATCATCTTGCAAAATCCTACAGTTTCAACCAGGCACATCATTTCCGATGAAAGATTCTACCTAAAAAGTTAACCTGTTCTTCTTTTCCAGGTGCTGATTGACCTGCTATGTATTTCCAGCACTTTGTATACTTCTTTGCCTTTCTTGCAATTTCTCTTCAACTTTATGGGACCTTGTAGTTGCACTTTTTAAAGGATGCACAACATTATTTTTCTGAGTTTCAAGTTACAAGCTTCAATACTGATAGATAACTTAAAAATAAGCAATGAAGTTTAGGATATGGAGCATGAAAACAAATAACTGTTCAATTTGTACTTTCCATTTACTGCAGCTTAATGTCACACCAGTCTTCAACAGAGTGAAAATGCCAGAATAGGACAATACCTCAGCAATGTCATCTATTCTTAGTGATGCTTCAGCATTCTTGTTTTTTCTAGTTCACAAGCTTATTTATTTTCATTTTTCTTCCAGTTGCACAGACAAATAACAATATATGGTTGCCATTGAATTCTGTCTTCCAGTTCACATGGGAGACCAGCCTGGGTAATTCCCTCCAGAAGTAAAAGTCCGGTTACACTATTAACCACACGTCTGTTGTCTATTGAAAACCTATTCGTTGGGTTCTTCCATAGCTGAATACATAGTTTTTTTCATTCGTTAGCACTAAATTCAGTTCCTGCAGTTCTGTTTATCAGGCAAAAAACACTGACATACTTAAATAAAAAAAATCATTTTTTCTGAATTTTGTATTGTAATGCTTTGCAGTGGATAACTCTGCTTACCTCTGATTCTAAAAATCTCCTAATTTGTAAAACTTTTTTTGAAAATAAAATCCTTTCTCTGCACCTTTTTGTATTTCATTGGCTCCATGTAGGAACCTACGGTAAGATTAAGATGTTAATAAAGTGTTAGCTGATTTATTAAACACTATATCCTATTTCTGAAACCTCATCTTGGGAGTTATGAAATGTTGACTGCACCAGTAATCTAGAATTCATTTTCTTTGTGAGTTGTTTTCTTTTATATTCTCATTAAGGTGAGTTTTTATTAGCCGCTACTGTCACAGTGCAGATCCGTGCATATTTCTTTCATTAATCTGTCGGTTGAATCACAAAGACATCACCCCACTCTCATGTATCATGCAACAATTATCTGTATCTCGGCTGTCAGAGGACTATGGCAGCCATGCTGAGCAAAGCAGTGCTTCACATCTCTCTCCTGAAACAATTTTCAGGGTGAAACGAATGCTGGAGGGCAGGCACATCTATTCAACTGTAATGCATTTCCAACTGCAATTACCCTCATAGTCTGTCATGAAGCCAATTTCCTTCATAAGGCGCAATCGGAACATCTGTTAATGGCACAAAAGAGGAAAAATGTTCAGCAAAGGATCGTCAGATGAGTCCACTAATAAACTTTCATCACAAACTTAATGACAATTTCCAAATTTAAAAAGAAAAGACACCACCAAAATTGATCAGAAAAGCTGAAATCAATGCCAGTTTAGCATTAATCAATATTGATAATGATGAGCTTATTTTATTTTTAAGAACAACTCGAAAATATCAATAACTTGTTTTCTGCTACCCAAACATTTACTTGTAAATTTTTATTGTTTTAATGGTAACGTATATATTAATTTTTTGCGGTTATCACTAGATGCCCAGTTTATATCACAGTACTGGGCAACATGATGATTAGAAGTAGTGTACTTGTTTAACGTTATCGACTGCTGCAAAATTTCACTAACTCTTGCAGAAATCTTTCCCAGAGGTAATGTGGAAGCATCGTAGTAAGGCTCAACACTTCAAGTCCCCATAGTCCCAGTGTTCACTAATGTTCATAACCCTCAGTCAGATATAAGTGAGATTTTGTGTGGAAAACTTAGGTAGCCTTCAAAAATGGGCATGGGGATCATGAGGTGCCAGTAATCTGCTCCTGTTCCTTTGGATGCAGTCGCAGCCCATCAGCTTGGCATTTACATGATAGCTGCATGCAGCCCAGCACTAAATGTACGGTTGAGTGGCTGCATGCTTCAGCAGGTGGCGCAAGTCCATGTGGGGGTAGCACCATTTAAATTGGAGGTGCATTCTGGCTGGAGGCGGTGCCGGAAGTAGCTGGGAAAGACATTCTGAGCAGGAAGAAGAGTGACTAATGGTGCAACATGGGAGAGAGTGTGCTCCAAGGTTCTCAGGAGCAGTAGGAAGTTGAGAGGAGGGGGGATACTGTCTATCTAAAGGGGGTCAGGGGGCCCTCCAAACAAAGTCTGGGAAGGCAATGGGAGCAGATAGTCAATGGAGCAGCGGAGAGCCAATGAGCTGGATACAGTGCCACAAGAAGTTCAATGACCTCACACAAGTGGTCAAGGTCAGCGAATTCACCCTCAAATGCCATATCCTTACAACTGAACCACTAGCCTTACACACTGCTCAATTCATCATGCCCCATCCCTCGCCTAGCAATAACCTCTATCAACCCTGACTCATAGCTTACATTCATTACTTTACTTCACCCTCACACACTCACCACTGCTGCAAGTCTCATAGCCACATCTCACAGCTTGCAAACAGTGACAGCTATCCAACCAGGACTGGCACATCACCCAAACACATTGCAGCCCACAATTACACACTTCCCTCTCTCATGTAGGGCAAAGCGGTGTGTAATTGGAGGCAGCAGCAACTAACCGGCAGGGGTAGGCATGGCTACAAGTCCTTATTCATGTAGAGGAGGTGGTGCTTTCCATTATTGGAGCAGGAAGGCAGTCATGAAGAAAAAACAGTCATTCGCTCTCTCACACGCACTCAGAAGTGGGAGCTGCATGTGGTAAGGCACCAGCATGAGAGGGCTGCAGACAGGGCAAGAGCACCAGGACCAAAACCATTGCAGATGACAGGATGCTCATGCCTAATCCTCCTTCATCCAACTTCTCCCTCATCCCACAATCACACCTGATTTACAAGAGATACACGGGCCTGCATTTTTCCCGCATTGGACGGGCTCGTTGGGAGTGGGCGTGGTGGTCGTGGAGCCAACCGCTGCCCGCGAATGGCTCCGCAATGCCATTTTACCCGGGCGGGCCAATTAAGGCCCGCCCAGCATAATGCGCGAGCAGTAGCGGTCAGCGCTACCTGTGCGGGCGGTGGGGGAGGAGGGAGAGTCGGGGTCAGCGCACGCACGCGAAAGAGCGCTTCAATCTCCCTGAGGGCACGGAGCTGCCTCAGGGAGATTGATATGCTATTGAAATAAATGGAATAAAAATTTAATGAAACATTGTCCCTCACGTGACTGTGTCACATGAGATGGGACATGTTTTTATATTTCGGAAAAATGTTTTATTCGATTGTTAAAGCTTTAAGAAATGTGGATGAGGTTTCCTAATAAACGTAAAGGCTGCTTGGCCTTTTCACCTTCCCACCAGCCATCAGGTTGGACGGGCAGCATAAATTTGAAATTAATTAGTTCCCTAATGGCCTTAATAGGCCTTTTAATTATCAGCGGGCGCGCAGCCAACTCCAGCTACAACTCCCTACAGGGGGGACCGTAGGGACCATTCCCTCCGGGACATCCTGGCCAACTCCTCCATCACCTCAACCCCGTCCCACGGCACCTTCCCATGCAATCACAGAAAGTGCAACGCCTGCTCCTTTCCCCCCCTCTCACCGTCCAAGGGCCCAAACACTCCTTTCAAATGAAGCAGTTTGCACTTCCCTCAATTTAGTCTACTGCATTCGCTGCTCCCAATGCGGTCTCCTCTACATTGGAGAGACCAAACGCAGACTGGGTGACCGCTTTGCGGAACACCTTCGGTCTGTCCGCAAGCATGACCCAGATCTCCCTGTCGCTTGCCATTTCAACACTCCACCCTGCTCTCATGCCCACATGTCTGTCCTTGGCCTACTGCAATGTTCCAGTGAAGCCCAACGCAAACTGGAGGAACAGCACCTCATCTTCCGACTAGGCTCTTTACAGCCTTCCGGACTGAATAATGAGTTCAACAACGTCAGACCACGAAATCTCTCCTATCATCCTCATCCCTTTTTGATCTCCTTTTTGCAAATATTTATTTTTTAATTTTTATATATATATAATTTTCCCAACTATTTTTATTATTATTATTTTTAAAATTTATTTCCATTTTTATTCATTGTTTTATCCCCACCTTTTAGCCTATTTCGATTTTTTTTCCCACACCTTCACCTCTCCCGACCCCACCCCCACGAGGGCCATCTGTCACGTGCTCATCCTGCTTTCTACTCTTAGGGCAGAATTTTCCTGTTGGCGTGCGGGGGCGGGCCACACACGTCCGCGCGTAAAATGACACGCAATGACGTCAGGCAAGCGTCCCGACATCACCGTGATATTTCGTTGGGCGGGTGCACGATGATATCGACTGCGCACCCGCCATTAATTAACGGGCCACGGAAGGCTCCTGACTCACCAATCGATGCCGATTTTTCAGCACCCGTGCAAGCCTCGGGTTGGCGCACGGGTGCAGCGGGCAGGCAGGTAGGACAGGTTTGTATAAACCTCATCTGCGGGCGGGATGAGGGGGCTCACTGGGGTGGGGAGTGTGCTCTCTCAAGTATTGATTTTTCAAAGCTATTGAAACTTGCCTGGGTGATCTGCAATACTTCAAAACGCAACCCAGCTGCTTTGTCTGGACTCTTAACCTTCAGGTCAGCACTCTGCAGTGAGGAATCGTTTTTGGGCCTGCAGGTTTCAGGAAGCCTTCCCTCTGCCTGGGAATGGGAGCTGAACTCTCCACTGGAGGCAGCTTGTCTGAGGAGGAAGGGAGGACCAGAAGGGGGAGGAGGCCAGGAGCGCACATTCAGCCTCCAGGGGAACCAACTTTGGAAGGACAGGCACAGGCACAAGGGGTGGAGGGCCAAGAAGTACACCAAGGCGGAAGGGGCTGCAGAAGACGCCACTATCCTGCTGCCAGGGTATACAGGCAGAGAAGCACCTACCTCAATATGTCTGAGGTGCAGTGCCAAAGGAGGCTCTGTCTCTCAAGGGAGACAATCAACTATATCTGCCAGATGATTGGCCCTGAGATCTCTGCTAACTGTGTGGATGGACACCCCATGCCAGTGGCTCTGAAGGTCACAGCTGCCCTCAACTTCTATACCTCTGGTTCCTTCCAGAACTCGGTGGGTGATCTTTGCGGTGTCTTCCAATCAGCTGTCCACACTTGTGTCAAGAAGTTTACAGACGCTCTGTTTAGGTGTGCACTGACCTTCATTCACTACTGTTGTGACCAGGCAAGCCAGACACAGCGAGCCAGAGGCTTCGCAGCCATTGCTGGCTTCCCCCGCGTCCAGGGTGCTATAGACTGTACACATGTGGCCATCAAGGCGCCAGCAGGTGAGCCCGGTGCCTTCGTCAACAGGAAGGGCTTCCACTCCATGAACGTGCAGATAGTGTGTGATCATGGGATGCTGATTCTACAAGTCTGTGCAAGGTACCCAGGCAGCTCCCACGACACCTACATCCTCAGACATCCTCAGGTTGCCAGGGCTCTTCAGCGCTCCAGCCCGGCTGGATGGATGGCTGCTGGGTGACAAGGGCTATCCCCTCAGAAGGTGGCTCATGACGCCTCTCCACCATCCAAGAACAGAAGCTGAGCAGCGGTACAATAGGAGCCATGGCGCCACAAGGGCTGTGGTGGACAGAACCATCGGTCTTCTCAAGATGCACTTCTGATGCCTGGACCGCTGGGGGAGGGGGTGGGCGCACTCCAGTACCCCCTAGATCATGTGTCGGTGATAGTGGTTGCATGCTGCGCTCTCCACAATCTTGCGCTGGAAAGGGGGACACAGTGGATGATGAAGTCGTCGACGCAGTGGCTGCAGCTGCACACGATGAGTCCAGCAGTGAGTCCGAGGGTGAGTACGCACAGGGAAATGCTGAGGGGGTAGACTCAGCAGGGAGGCAGGGACGCCCGGGAGGGTTTAATCCAACGAACCTTCAGCTAGCACACCACAGATGGACCTTCTGGACAAGCCTGGGCTGCAGGCTCCATACTCGATACCTAAGTGCCAAATCTCCAGGTTAGGAACAGTAACTAAGGGCCTTGTTAATAAAGTTTAATGTCCCATAAAGCACTCCTAACAATTTTTGAAACCATACACATGCAGAAGAAACGAGGCACCCTCAGCCATGGTCACATGTCTGAATTTAATATCACAGGCAAAGAAACTTAATGAAACAAACTGACAAGGGTGTTTCAAATCAAAGCAAATCGTAAAGACCTCATGTCGGGCCAACACAAAAGCACCAGTGATAAACCTGTGGTGTGCCTAAAGTACCTTACATTTCCATTTCTGGTTGCTACATCTTGGTGCTGCCCCATCGGTTGGACTGGCATCTGAGACAGCCTGCTGACTCTGCTGTCCTGTTGGCCTCGATGACCTTGGCGGTCGTCCTCTGGCTCGCGGAGCCTCTGCTGGTCCTGCCGGGGAGGGAGCTGCCAGTTCCACAGCTGGCATCTCCCCAGTCGTCGCAGCCTCACCGGATGCAATGGTCACTGGCAGAGGGGCAGAGGAGCTACCGCCCTCATCCAGAGCGCCCTGAGAGGTACCCGCAGAGACGCCAGGCAGCTGTTGCGCCGATGTGAGGTTGCTTCGGATCTCCCTGCTCACCGTGGACAGATGGGCACCGAGCTGGGAAACTTGGTGCCCAGACCATCTCCCATACTGGCACTGACCAGCTGAGGTCAATGCTGATGTGAGGGCTTGCTGGTCAGAGAGCATCCCCAGGAGGCTCTGATTGGTCTCCTGGAGGAGCCTCTCCACGAGAGTCACCACTCTCTCCATGGAGGACGCTTGGCACTCAGACATGTGGCTCATTGCTTCGGCGATAGTCCACGTAGACTCCTCCACCACGGAGACCAAGCCAAGCATAGCCTCATGTATCTCCCCCAGATGTTCCCGCACACCTGGCTGCATTTCCTGCGTTTACTGTGTCGTGAACGACTCCATAGGCACATCATCAGGCACCGACTGAGCATGTGCCTGGCCCCCTGCAGCCCTCCGACTGCTGGTGCCATGGGCACTCTCTGTCTCTGCCAGCTCCTCCAGCGACTGTGAAGTGCCCTCACCGTTGTGCTCCAGGATACTAGCCTATGTTCTAATTCCCACCAAAGTGCTAGTATCTGCGCTGGTGCCTGCCTGGCAGAGATGGTGTGATGCTGGTGAGTCTGAGACTTCAGGACCCTCAGGTGTGAGAGGGGTCCTCTGCTACTCCTCCTCCCGGCCCTGCTCCGCTGATGCTGAAAGGAAGAACAAGGACATTGGATCAGTTAACGTGGAGGCAATGTCAATGTGCATCCCTGTCCCCCGGATCATTATGCGCTCATCCTTCCAATAGCAATGGTCAAGCCATGTTGCAAAATTAAATCACTTAACATTCAGCACTGCCATGGCTGTTGGGAGAACAATGGTGGCCTCACTGCTGAGCATACATACCTGCCCGTGGCACCCCAGCCTCACCGACACCGGCTGACCTGGGCACATGGCGCCTCTCCAAATCCAGGGCCTCCTGTTCAAATCGGCTGAGAATGTCTAACTGCGCCAGTCCTCACACGCTCTGCCGCATTATGAGCATTCTGCTCCTGAAAATGAGAGAAGAGCACTGATTTGTGCAAATTGCACATGGACTCTCTTCGCCACCCCAACCAGAGTGGCACATTGCAGGGCTCCAGTGCCTCCTCCCCCCGCTGCTGCTGAACACTCACACAAAGGTACTAGGCCTGTTCCCCAACCCCCCGGCCTTGGCCACATGCTGCCTACATCACATTAGGCACCACACGGTATATACTTCCATAGCAAAGAGGCGCAAGCACGTGGAGCGCAGAGGGCAGCAGATGGTTTGTTGCCACGCCACCTTGAAGCTCCCCTCCCAGCATGTCATCATCCTGACATTGACATGTCCTGCAGATCCAGCACTGCACCTAGGCGCAGCTCCTCCAGGTTGCCACCAAAACAGTCATGTTGGTGTCAGTGTACCACATGCTGCGGGTGCAGAACCCATCTCATCACCCCCCTCTCAGGGTGACCTCGGCATGGGCAATATCTGCTGGCCCACCCATTGAAGGACACATGCCATCATGATTCAATGCAGTCACCACACTCAGACTTGGAGGGGGTGGAGAGCAGCAGGGATAAAAGCAGATCTACTGGGTTAAGTGACCAATGCCAACATTGTCCTCACCCTTCCAGAGCGCAACAAGTCATTGAAGCGCTTGTGACACTGGATCCAGGTGCGCCGCACCATGTCACGGGAGCTCACCACCTCCACCACCTCCTCACAGGCACGTTTTGTCATGTGGGGGGGCCTCCTCCTCCCACCCTGAGGAACCAGCACCTCCTGCCATGCTGCCACCTCCTGGAGGAGGGCAGCAAGGCAGTCATCAGAAAAACGAGGGGCACACTGGCCCCCTGCCCTCCCCTCCGGCTTGGCCTGCCCCGATGGCCGACCCTCCGAACTTGTGTCACCTCCATTAGCCCTCTGCAGAGCCCTTCACCCAGCCATTGTGAGCAGCCTTTTCAAGGCTGCCAGGCCCTCCTTTATACAGACTGCCGGGACGCCATTGGGTCCAGCAGGATGAGCCCGCCCACTCCCGCTATGCACAGGAGACATGAAGTACGCTGGGTGGGCCTTAATTGGCCCGCCTGTGTAAAATGGCAGCTCGGACCTGACCGTGAGCGGCGATCGGGCCCGTGCCCACCTGCGCCCGCACCAGCTCCACCCCCTGCCATCCAGGAAATTCTGCCCTTAATGTCACCATTAGCACCTCCTTTAGCCAGTATCACCACCATCAGCACCCCTTCGACCTTTTGTTTATGACATCTTTTGCAATCTCTCCTTTGCCTCCACCTATCACTGGCCTTCTATCCAGCTTCACCTACCCCACCCCCTTAAACAGTGCATATTTCACCATTTTTACTTCTCTTTAGTTGTGAAGAAGAGTCATACGGACCCGAAACTTTAACTCTGCCCTTCTCTCCACAGATACTGTCAGACCGGCTGAGTTTTTCCAGCATTTTTTGATTTTGTTTCAGATTTCCAGCATCCACAGTTTTTTGCCTTTATATTATTGTGGATGGGGATATTTGTGGAGCCTCTTCCTCCAGTCAGTTGTTTAATTGTCCACCACCATTCACGACTGGATGTGGCAGGACTGCAGAGCTTAGATCTGGTCGATTGTTTGTGGAATTGCTAAGCTCTGTCTATCGCTTGCTGCTTATGCTGTTTGGCACGCAAGTAGCCCAGTGTTGTAGCTTCGCCAGGTTGGTACCTGATTTTTAGGTATGTCTGATGCTGTTCCTGGCATGCCCTCCTGCACTCTTCATTGAACCAGTGTTGATCCCCTGGCTTGACGGGAATGCTAGAGTCAGGGATATGCCAGGCCATGAGGTTACAGATTGTAGTTGGGTACAATTCTGCTGCTCTGATGGCCCATAGCGCCTCATGTATGGTTTTGATTCACTAGATCTTTTCAAAATCTATCCCATTTAGCAAGGCGGTAGTGCCACACAACATAATGGAGGGTATCCTCAATATGAAGATGGGACTTCATCTCCGGAAGGACTGTGCAGTGGTCATTCCTACCAATACTGTCATGGGCAGATGCATCTGCGACAGGCAGGTTGGTGGATATGTTTTTCCCTCTTGTTGGTTCCCTCACCACCTGCCACAGACCCAGTCTAGCAGCTATATCCTTTAGGACTCGGCCAGTAGTGGTGTTACTTGGTGATGGACATTGATGTCCCCCACCCAGAGTACATTCTGCATCCTTGCCACCCTCAGTGCTTCCTCCAAGTGGTATTCAACATGGAGGAGCACTGATTCATCAGCTGAGGGGTTCAATGCATGATAATCAGCAGGAGGTTTCCTTGCCCCTGTTTGACCTGATGCCATGAGACCTCATGGGGTCCAGAGTCAATATTGAGGACTCCCAGGGAAACTCTGCAACTCCCTCCCGACTGTATACCACTGTGCAGCCACCTCTGCTGGGCCTGTCCTGCCGGTGGGACAGGATATATTCAGAGATAGTGATGGTGGTGCTTGGGACGTCGTCATACTCATGGAATCACACCTTTTAGGCGATGTCAGACTGTTGCTCGACTCATCTGAGACTAGTCTCGCAATTTTGGCACTAGCCCCCAGATGTTAGTAAGGGGAACTTTGCAGGGTCACCATTGTTGTTTCCGGTGCCAAGGCTGACACCAGATGGTTCATTCCATTTCGGCTTCGTAACAATTTGATATAACTGAGTGGCTTGCTAGCCCATTTCAGAGGGCATTTAAGAGTCAACCACATTGCTGTGGATCTGGAGTCACATGTAGGCTG
Source organism: Cetorhinus maximus (assembly GCF_964194155.1). NCBI lineage: Eukaryota > Metazoa > Chordata > Chondrichthyes > Lamniformes > Cetorhinidae > Cetorhinus > Cetorhinus maximus. The sequence goes on from NC_135884.1 coordinate 132,461,111, forward strand.
GATTTCCTCCCTTATAGGACATTAGTGAACCAGATGACCAGATGGGCAGCAATGGACAATAGTTTCATGATCATCATTAGACTTTTAATCCCAAATTTTTATTAAATTCAGATTTCACCATTTGCCCTAGTGGGGTTCAAACCCAGAGCCTTATTACTGATCCAGCAACAGTGCCACTATGCTACTGCCTCCCCCAACATATGAACATAGGACATAAACATGCTGTCCTTTCTAAGGATGACAGCATTCATCCTCTCACCACTGACAATTCACCAGTACCCTTGCTGTTGTCTGTCCACCAGGAGCTGAGATGCTGCCATCCAGGTGGCAGTGGTACTGTATGAAGCCCGGCTTTCAAAGGTTATAGTTGCTTGAGGTCATCCTCAAGCCCATTTCAAAGTTAGCAGCCTTCCACTAGTCATACTGCAGCCACTGGAGCAGCACTGTGTAGGAGCACTAGGCCAGGCAAAAGCAGATGCAAGACTGGCATTAACAGAATGCACAAGGGTGATTTGTTGACTTTAGACTGGAATATTGGATGACATGCTTTATAAAGTTGGTTTGGATGTTTGTTTTATTGTGGTTTTTATTTCAGCGTTATGACCAAGTGGACACCATGATGGTCAGTGACAGAGGAAAAGTAAAGTGTAGGACTATTGGTGATTGGGGAACTGGCTTTGCTTTCAATGGTACAGCAGTCAGATGAGCAGGTCATTGACAGTCCAGCCAGAAATGGGATCTGAGGGTAGCCTTTTCTTGCCTCTCCAACTCTTCCTCTTTCTCCTCCTGATCCTCGCCCTGCTCCTCCTCCACAGCTGCTCAACATGTACCTGGTGATGGTTGTGCAGCATGCAGCAGACCGTGACGGCTCATGATACTCACTCTGGCGAGTACTGCAGGGCTCCTTCAGAGCAGTCCATGCAACTGAAGTGTTGTTTAAGGGCCCCAGTGCTCCACTTGATGACATTCTGTTTGGCATGAGTCATGCACTGGGGTCATGAACCGGGTGATCAATCGATAATCCTTGTTGCCCTGGAGCCACCATCTGGTCTGTCATGGTGGCACAAATGCAGGTGGTACAGTAGACTGCTGCAGAATGAAGGTGTCATGACTGCTGCCAGAACTTTGGGCATTTACCTGCAAGATGCACTGAGTATCAGCACACACCAAGTGGACATTGAAGGAACAGGATCCCTTTCAGTCTTGATACATCCCAAAATGTACATGTGGCCCCACCAGCGATGTATGGGCAGCCAGTGGCACCTTGCACCTGGGGAAGCCTTCAATCCCGGGGAAGCCACAAACTCACTCCTCCTGCTTCTCTCTGGCAAGAGAGGCTGAAATTAATTCAGCTGTTTGCAGAGTCTCAGTGACCTTGCCCACACCACAGGGGAGGGTGAACTGTGAGAAATTACAAATGATGGCTCCTCCAGCCTGGAAGGAACCAGGTGCATAAAATTTCATGGCTACAGTCACCTTCACAGGCATTGAAAATGCTGTCCTTGCCTGCTCTGAGGCTGCAGTATGGGCTATAACAGTGAAGCAGAAAAGTTGGGCTCACTGTTCCTCACTGAGGTTGAGGTAGGAGAATTGCTCCCCGCAGACCCTTGGTGGATCTGTCCTTCTGCTGAAAGCCCTTCTCCCCTTACTCCTCCACCCTCTCCAAGTAGCTTGCTCTCTCTGCTGCGTCTGCTCAGTCTCCTTGTCATGTTGTAGGCCAAGGGTGATACAAACTCTGGTGCCCATGTCTGCGAGCAAGTGGTCTGAACAAAAGCATTGAAGTCAGAACCAAGGTCTTCACCACTTCCTATAGACTTCAGCAACTTTAAATAGCAGTATAAATCACCAAACATGCTCACAGACCTCAGATCTGCCTACTCAACATACTTCAGTGCATGCTTACTGTGCACACACTAACTCCCTTATCACGGCAGCTATTTTGGGTCTGAAACAGATAGCACTGAAAATACAGGCGCTACACAAGCAAATTTAACAGTCTTCATGTTTTTGATCCAGTTGATGAGCACAACATCTCAAAGCAGCCAGCCGTCACATCACAAGGTGGACAATCTGATGGAAACCATTTCCCAACCTGCAACCCAAGTCTTGCAAAGAGTTGAGCATTGGTGTCAGAAGTCATAGAGAAGTATAAGGCCTGTTCAGTAGCTCTCTCAAGAAGCCTTTAGCCTGTTCACTCCTTTCATCAGATGGAGAAAGCTGTATGTGGAAGTGGAATACCAGTGTGCCAGGAAAAGTGAGAAAATATAACACAAGACAGCAAATTAAATTCAGTATTGAATCAATATGACCATCCGTAATCCTCTGTTTTTAAGAACAAGGTAATTCTATGTTTTACAAAGTTGAGGAGGTGAACAATAATCTTACATTCACAAGGTCATTTTATCAAGTTGCATGTCGGAAATTTGCCACTAATCTACGTGTGCAAATTACATCCTAAGGCTGGATTTTCAGTCAGTCAGGATGACTCGAAAGCCCTTTAAAAATTACAACTGCAACCCGGTTCCAGGATTCCTGAACCCATTCCCAAAGTTTCCAATCTTCAGGAATGCCTTTTAAGGGTGGGGGCTGGTTTGGGTCAAAGGCCTGCACTCTGCACTCCTGACCTGGCCGGCTCCGTTGCAGGGAAAAGCACGTGCTAGTCCTCCACGATTTTCATGGAGTCGAGCCAGGTTTTCAATGAGTCGTGGTTCACAGCATCTCAGAGGAGTCGTGAAACGTAGGCTGGAATTTTCCATCCCCGTTGGTGTCGGGCGTGAGTGGACAATATGGCGAGAAGGCCAAAAATCGGTTTTATCCCGTCGTGAAACCAGTTTGCGATCGTCTGCTCCGCCCATCAATGGCGGGCCGCGTTTCCCACCTCCGCACATCAGTGACATCATTTCAACACTTTAGCATCTTATTATAAGCCCTGCTCACCAGGATCATCCTCTCACACTGGATCATTGTGATTGCATGCTGACATGTTACACAACTGTACATAGTGACATGCACCTGGCAAGCTGCACTTCGCTGTGGATCTCGGGGTTTGTTTGCCTACCTTGCTTCGGTCAGCACTCGCAGTCATCAGCACCAGGCTTCACAGGCAGCACCACACTACTATTAGCGGGGCTCACGGGCAGGTCTCTACCTACCAGACCAGCGTAATGCTTTTCAACGCTGCAGGGTTAGGGCTTGTTTGGGGGCAGGGGAGAAGTGGCATCAGGTAAGGAAAGAGGCTGCAGGTGGGGCAGGTGTACTGGGGAAGCTGGGTATCCCAGGGTGTGTGTGGGGGCACAAGTTGATCTGCAAAAGTGGCCTCAAGATGGTGAGAGCTGAGGAAACAGTCTCCAGAGGAGATGAGGCCAGATGCAGCTCTGAGGGTCTGTGTGACAGAGTGAGTGGTGATGTCCCTTGAGCTGGCAGTGAGTGAGATGCCACTGAATGTGTGATGGGCTTGTGAGTGTGTGAGCTTAGAGTGATAAGATGGTTGTCTTACCCTGGCGGCACGGATGAGATAATTTTCTGTTTTCTGCATTGGCACTGACCACCTCTGCTACCGCATCCCAAGTCGGAGTGGTAAGACTGATGGGCCTCTTGCAGCCAGAGCCGGGGTAGAGGACATCGCAGCGGGCCTCCACAGTGCCCAGAAGATGTCCCAGGGATGCCTCATTGAATCAGCGAGCTGCACCCTTCCTGGCTTTTGGGGCTATGTCTTCACCAATGCCCTCCTGGGCTGCAAGCATTGAGAGGTGTGCACGCGGCTGCAGTTTAAATTTGGTGTCCTGCATGAGGAAGCAGCGAGGTAATGGCTTGGCAGGCAAATTGGAGGCCGCTTGCCAATGTGACGGCATGTTTCCTGTGGCTGCATAATTAATGAGGTGGGAATGGGATGATATGGTGCAAAAACCTGCCACTGCGGCCGGCGGGTAAAACGTCCTTTTTCACGTTTGCTGTTGCACTTAGTGCAAATCTGAGAAGATTCCACCCATAATCTGAATGGGGGGGCAGGAGGTGCCTTTTAAAAGATTAATGGATTTCTTGGCTCTCAGCCAAGCCTCATTATGTATTCTTGGCTGAGTATACATACATTAGAGCAGTAAAACACATGAGCCCCAGAGAACACATTGCTTGATTGACAGCTCTGCCTCTCTGATCTCTGCTTTCAATTACACAATGTTGATTTACATGAGGTTAAGAGGTTTCAAGTGCTTGCAGTTTCAGATATTGAAACTTTAAGGGGTCTAGATGATTGACTATTTTAATACTCTGTGGTAAAAGGACTTTTTTTAACATGGTGGAAAGTTATGAATGAATGACTGTTTTTTAAAGCTTTTTTTACACATCCTATTGTCGCTATTGGGTCCATTGGTTCTATACAGTGTAGAGTGTGTCAATGGGCATGGAAGTTGCACAGTTTGGCATGGGGGCATGAAGAGACATGGTGTAGGTGGAGGGCATAGCTTGGCATGGCAAGCATGAGGGGCAATAGGGTTGTTGGGGGGGCATAGCTTGGCATGGGGGACATGAAGGGCCATAAAGGGTGGGTGAGGAAATGAAGTGGCATGGATGGGACATGGGAAGTGTGAGCGGGTGAGGGGGTGTGAGGACTGATGGGCTGGAGGGCTTTTTTGTTTTTATTTTAACTAGGATGAAATTCCACAGCACCCGGGCAGCCCTTTTCAACAGCCCGCCTTGGCACCCAGCAACATCTCTGGCTGTCTCTGACCTTTTTCCAAGGTCAGCTGGTCTGACTGCAGTCCACACCCGCACCCACACAATCAAAATCCCATCCTTGTGGACACTTTCTCCCCAGAGAAGGTGGGCCAAGCTGTGAATTTTCCCAACTCCTGCTGCCTGCCTCAAGGATGAAAAGCCAGGCCTTAGTGTTTTCCACCTACAGAATCAGTGTCCACAAACTGCTGAGCACACAGCTCTGTGACATGCCCTTATTCCAATGGGAACCTAGCGATTCCTCACAAAGAAGACCAGGAAAAATAGGGGCTGCGTATATGCAGATCAAGACCACCAAATTCTTTGATCTGTCTCTAAAATCAATTCAGAACTGTATGAAGAAAGGTTTATTCTAAAATGTAAACTGTTAAATACAAACAGTTTGCTGTACGTTTTGGCAAATACCTGCGTATGAATTGAAGCTACACTCACATCAAGGCATTTACTTCAATGGAAATACAAAGTAACAGCGATGGAAAATGGGCAGTCGATTCACTGTCATCGTTTTATGCTAACCTAAAATTACACCCCTTGGGTTTCACTGTATATTTTGTGATGCCATCAGAAACCCACAGTTCAATCACAGCCTTGTAGTTCGCTCCTGCATGTTACAATTGCAGCAGTTAGAGTTTACCAAAATCTGTCACATATCCGTGCTGTTTATTTTGTTGTGATTTATCAATCTGGCTACATCTGTGGAAGGCAAACTTTGATGGATTAATATAGCTGTTCCATAAAGAGCCAAATTTAAATTAAATGGCATGTGTGGGCTCAACAATTATGCAGGATCATCAGACTTTCTATATTACAGCGATGCATGAAAGGTCTGGGCCTGACAGGCCTGCTTGAATGGTTTTTTTTTAACCTATTTATACACAAGACAATTAGACTGTTAATATTCTTTTTAAAATTTCATACCTGCTTCTTGTTATGTGAACATGGACAAGAAATATTCACGCACACAAACACAGAACAAGATCAAGCATTGTTAACTCCCCTCATAGGGGCCTACCAAATCTAAACCTTATACTCATCCCTACTATCAAAGGATATCCTTACCATTCTGATTAGCTGAAACAGAAACCATGAGCCGCTGTGTCCCATCAACTGTTGGTATGTGTCTGGATCTTCTCATTCTACACAGTTTTGTAAATGCATAAACCAGTACAATTGCAGTTTCTCTCCTCCGTTTCATAATAATTTCTGGTAATGCTGTTTTTTTTCTGAAGCTCGAGAATATTGTGAGATGGTGTGATAATGGAGTGAGGAGGTCTCGAGGAACAACAGTGAGAGACTGTATCTAATTCACACCTCAACACAAACACATCGGAACTGACACGTCAGATTTACTGCTATACTGTTTGACAGGTGTCAGGTCTCAACATTTACAAAATGCTCAGAAGATTCCGCAAATGAGAAACCCTGACCAAATGTGAAATAACAGGATATAATTCCCAAACAATTAACACCCACCCTCCAAGGTCTACACAGTAACATTGGTAAAAATGATCATTACAAAAATCTTCAGTGAGTCCTTGGTTTTATTGTCTTCCACCATTATTATGCTCCTGAGAGCTGTGGAATGCAAGGACAGTTACCAGTGTAATATAGTCAGATCTTTTTTAAACAAAAAAATACACACACTGACTGCTTCACTGTAAAGTGTGAACAAAAGTTTCACATGTACAGAAAATTAAATCTCTCTCCTGAAATGGTTCCCAGTTTGATCAATTAGTTTTGTTTAATGTGTCATGGCAAGGAATTCCCAGTGGCCACAATACTTTCCCAGCAGACTGATTAAAAAAATGTGGAAAGCAGGCAGTGCACAATAAAAAGATATTTGCCATGAAATTGTGACTAGATAAACTGTTTCTTTAAGGATGAAGTAAAGACTCACAGCTTTTAATTTGGATGGTCACTCTCACAAGCCCATTATGACAGGTGCATATGACTGCAGTGTGCTAGTACAGTGAGCTCCACATTTATGGAAATCTGATACCTGTGTATCAAGTCCCATTTTAAATTTCCTTCAGACTGGATGGGTTCACATTGTCTTCTTTGTCTTAATTTATTGCAATGGTGGGGCTCTGTCTGGCCGGTAAGGCAACAGCTGTCCAAACAGTGGCCTAGCAATTTGACCTTACTTTGCCAATTTCACAGGGGTAAAATGGATGCCTAAAGCTCCAAAACGGTGGGTGGCAAGTGCAGACTCATTCTGTACCCGAATGTGGCTTCAGCCCTTCCATTGGCACTCAGGGCTCACATCAGAAGAATGTAAAAGTCCCATTATAGTATCTAAATAAGGGTCCTGTACCTGAGTACCTAATTTGTCAAATGCTAAAGTCACCTAGAAAATCATGATGCTAACACACAGCAAGGACCCGGCAACAGCACCATTTAAAGTCTCATCTGCTACATACAGGTTAACCTTGCTAGTTTGTCCTGCTAGGTGCATTACTAGCCTACTTTCTGCCTATATCACCTGATTACTTTGCCTGTACAGCAAACTTAAACCAGGCACGTAGGGTTAAAAGTGCACCCATATTTCTACATTTTTCAACCCCATCAATGAACAATCGAGTGAGGCACAATGGTTTTCTCTGTCTTTTACAACTATAGGTCTGTGTAATATTAAATGAATAAAACCTGACAGCAGTCCTAACACATCGGCCTAGTGTGCTGGTGTTTCTTTTTACTATGCCATGGAATGATGAGACAGTTCCTGAAACCAGACGTCAATCTCACACATCTTCTATAATCAGTCGCAGAATAGGACCAGAAGAGGCCACCAACTTTCCAAGGGTAGGGGCCAAAGGAGGGATAAGAGAGAAAAAGTAAAATATTTCAAAAAATTTTAAAAAACTGAAAGATATGTGAGAAATTCTGAGTCTAAGTCAACACTTTCAGAATTATTGAGAACATTTAAGTATAACCCTTGATGTTCAAATTATTTTGTCACTGTAAGTTGTAACCGGAGCTTTTAAACAATGAAATGTTCAAAGCAATCCTTGGGATCCGCTGAAAAGAATAAGTGTCCTCTTGAGATTGACTAAAAATGTTGCTGCTTTTGCCCTACCAACATCTCAAGGGTTGATTTTTGTAAGAAGCTTTTGTTCCTGAAAATGCAAATTAAGTAATAGCTGTTGATTGGCAGAAGTCAGGGGGCTGATTGTGTCTTGACTAGAGTTTTTCAATCCTTTGAAAATATAAGGCAAACATTCAACATTGAGGCTGCTATTGATGGTTTGCAATTCCAATTGTCTGGAAATGAAGTGTTCTCTGAGGATTTTCTCAGTCTTCTTGTTAGCCCGTATTGAAAGAATCACTTGGAACCAGAGATGCGTTAAGAAGAAAAAGGCATGTTAGAATTTCTAAGGTGCACATGCATCCCTGTGAGAATTTGTGAGAACAGATTGAATTAGGAGAAATTAAGGAACATGGATAAGGTATGTTCCATTACCTGGGTCACTCATATTTTGCACTTTTTATTGGCTGGCATTATGGTGATAAACCTTTCCTTAATTTTCTATTTTTTCATTGGGGGTGAACTTTTGGGCTGATAAAGGTGATAGATTAAATTGCTGGGAATAGAATATGTTTCCCTATTAGTAAGGGTTAATGCAGGAAAATGGACCTTCTACAGAAGAGGACCCACAACAGTACAGGTAGCAAATTTTCATGTTCCACCCTGCTGTGACATCTATGAGTGAGATTACGGCCTAGAAATTAGTTGACGCTGTACTGATTTTACAGGTGTAAAGCAGGCACTAAAGCATCCAACATTTGCATATGCATGCACACATTCTACATCAAGCTAGTACTGTTTCCAAATAAGCTGCCTGACTCTTATTTGAGGTCCCCTGTCTAAAATTGGTCTCCTTTAAATCCAGCTGATGTAAAGCCAGGTGTGTTCAGTAAAACCAGGTCTACATGAGGTGTCATCACTTGTGGCCTTTAAAGGGTGTCACCAAAAAAGGTGAATCTGTTAAAATATACTTAGCTGAATGTGGAGCTGGGAGGAGTTTGAGTGCCGAATTTGACTCAGTTCAGTGCTGAAGTCAGTTGACTCCTACTCAGCCAGCTCCCAATCACTTCCCTCCCCAACTCCCTATCATCCAGCCCTTCCAATCACCACCTTCCATACTGATCAATTCCCCCCCCCACCTTTCCTGATGGCCCATATTCCGCAAGATCACTTCTCCCTATCCAAATCACCTTCATCCCTCCTGATTACTTTCAGCCCTCTCAATCATCCCAATCCTCCCTCAAGGTCAGTTCCACCCTCTCTCAATCATTCCCTCTCCCTCCCAGGACCTTCCCGAAGGTTTCGTTGGTGACACAGTGGTCGCAACATCCAGTGACCAGAATATTGCCGTTGGCATGCGGGGGCGGGCCCAACACGCCGAAGCGCAAAATGATGCAAGATGATGTTGGGCGTGCATCCCGATGTCATCAAGCAACATTTCGATCTTTTGTTCAGCAGGCGCGCACTGGGGGTGGCTGCGCACCCGCTGTCCAAGATTTTTTAAAAACATAATGGAACAAAAAAACACACTCCCCATGTCCCATTAATGCCACCTTATGCCCCTCCACCCACCCCCATGGCCCCTCATACACTTCGTGCCAACCTATGCCCTTCTACCACTCCCATTGGCCCTTAGCCCCTATGCCAACACCGTGCCAACTCATGCCAACACATGCCCTTCACCCATCACCCTTTGCCCTTACACCTACCATTCCAACTCACCCAACCTACACCATGGGCAGACCTCACACCCATGCTGAAATTAAATCAAATGAAGTTCTAAGTGTCTATGGCAGACTTAATTTAAAAAAAAACATTCATTCATAAATACCCATTCACTACATATATATCCCTTCAATTGCATCTTCACATAAGCAAACATTTCATTCAAGTGCTTAATCCCTTTTAAAAATAAATATTTGAATTCATAGTCCTACTCAAAGAGTCTATAATCACTTGGAGCTTTCAATCAAACTGTGAAATGGAATGCACCCTACTATGATAATGGAACATTGTGAAATCAGTCATGCAGCATTAATCCAGCCATGGTAACCTTTAGGCTTATGTTTACAGGCATAGTGAAATAGCAAGCAGTGGTTTTCTTAAAATACTCCAGACATTTTTTCAAAGATTTAAAGAGCAGGAATTTTAAATGCCTAGACAGCTTGGCATTTGCCTTCGACAGTTCATTTTGACACTTTTGACAGTTCCAATGAGCTTGACAATTAATGAGTTTATGCACTTTTTGCACTCTTTCATGCCTAATTTTAACAATATCAAGGGACACCTAGCTTCCCCAAAAAGGGCACCTGACCTCCCCAAAAAGCCACCTGACCTCCCCAAAGGTGGCCCTGGACCATATGCAAAAGGAGACCCCACTCCTCCAAAGGATTGCTCCTACTCGGTCAGGTCTGCACATGTTGTGATTCCCACTCCTAGCTAATGAAAATCAGACATGACTAGAGGCAGCTGCCATTTTATATGGATAGCTGCCTCCGTGAAACATGCATGTGCAAATCCCAACCTGAGCCCAATGATAGAGGTTCTCCATCATTGCGAAAATCCAGGCCTAAGTAATCACGTTGACACAAGAAGAACGCATCAGCACATTGGAAGATAAAATAAAGAAAATCAAATTCTTCTGTTCCATAATTTGTCTCATTCTTCATAACATGGTTAGGGACTTGTTCACAGGTTATGTGAACTCTTGCTTTAGAAGGAACCACGTTAAGGTTTGTGATGATCCTATGGCAGGCATCGTAAGAAAAGGTTTTGAACTACCATTGCCAATTTTTGACATTTTCGCTCAGATATAGTTCTATCTAGATTTCTCAAAGGCTAGATCATTTTAGTTTCTTTTTGTTGCATTGGCTTTATTTGGAATAACCATCATCCATAACTCTGCTAGTACTTTATTGTTGCAGTGCAATCCTTGAACACATTGTCATTTCACAATTGCTTGTTGATCTCCCCTCTCCATTACCTGTATGAATTTCTCCATTCAAGTTTCCACCCTTTCCACAACACTTGAACGAGATTGACCAAAGTTACAATTAACGTTCTCTGTGACTGTGGCCATAATCCCTACTAGCCCTTCTCGATTGTCTGCAGACATTGACACAGTCAACTGCACCATTCTCCTCAAATACCTCTTCTCTGTTATTCTGCTTTGTCCTAGTTCACATCCATCGAACCGTGATAGGACCATTTGCAACAATGACTTCTCTTCCACCCTCCCTCCCCTGACATACAGCAAGAATCTAACCTTAATCTTCTCCCCTTCCGCGTCTGTACATTGCCACTTGGTGGCAATATCTATGGATTTCAAACTCTGCTGCTCTGCAGCACCACCACCTATCTCAACCCCTGTATTGTCTCTGTACTGTCAGGCTTGTCTGGTATCCAGTTGAGGCTGAGCTGTAATTTCCTCCATCTAAACACTGAGAAGAATAAAGCCATTCTCTTCAACCCTGCCAAAAACTCTGTACTGTTGCCAGCCTTTTCCCAGCCATTGTGTCAGACTGAACCAGACTGTTTACAGCCACAACACAGTTTCAACCCTGTAACCATTTCATCTTTCTTTTCATCTTTTCTACTTTGCCTGCCTCTGTATTTACCTCAGCTCCCCTGTCACTGAAACTCTCATCTGTGCTTCTGGCACCATTAGACTCAAGTAATCCAATACTCTGCACACCTTCCACTCTTTAAAAACTTCAACTCATACAAAGCTCTGCTCCCCATAACCTAGCCAGCAAAAGCCTCATTCAGTCAATTAATCAAAATGAAATTTCTCATCCTTGTGTTTATATCCCAGCATGGATTGGCTCCTCCTTGTCTCTGTATCCTCATCCTGCCCCACAATCTCCCACACCAAGCCCTTGGCATCTCTAATTCTACCTTGCATACATCCACCTCACTTCACTCCACCATTGGTGACTTTGCCTTCTCTCAACTAAGCCCTCGGCTCTGGACTTCCTTCCTTGAACACCTTCGCCTCTCCACACCCTGGGGCGGAATTTTAAGGCTCCGTCGCGGCAGGGGCAGGGCCGTAAAATGCAGCGAGCCCTTCAAAGGTCCATTGACTTCAACGGGAGTGGAAGATCCTGTTGGCTGGAGGGGCCCTTGTTTATAATCAATAAATAATATTCCAGTTGCTTGTATTATTTGCATGGAGTACAATCCGAAATGTTTTAGATTCATTGGACCAGCTTACTGTTGGGACGTCATTTCGTACAACCCACATTCGTTTTGCACAACCTCAGCGCTACTTTGTAATAAGAACATATGGGGTGGTGGTCAGGAGGAGGGGGTGATAATATTTTTTTCTTTTGAACTCACAATTTTTTGGTCAAATTACCAAGAGAAGGAATCTGCCCCCTCTCCTTAATTTCCCTTGACAAAGAAATACAATTACATGAGGAGTTATTAGTGAACTAGTTAATTGTAGCTTATTATTCCGATAGTACAACCTGCAATGTATACTTAGGGCTAGCACTGGGACAAATGGTAAAGCAAGCTTGCAGTGTTTCATGCTTGGCTTGTCATACATGTACTCATGTAATATCTTTGTACTAAATATGTAGTTAGGGCTTTGACAAAAAATATGTAACTTGAACCACAATCTTTAAGATGTTGACATAGAGGAGTTAATTACTGAAGCTGGAAAGAATAAAAACATTTATAAGGGAAAAAAAACTGCATTCCAAGACCACTGCTAATCGTATTAACATTTGGAAGAGTTTAATACCATTCTTGTTAATGTCGGCAAAAAAACTATAAAAACATTGATTTTGGCAAGGACATAATTATCAGCTGGTAAAGAACACAGTAAAAAGAACCTTCTTCAGAAGAAGTGAAAGAGATTCCCTGTTCAAACTTTATTCAGAAACTGAATGTGCTATTGTTTGCATCCTTTAAAATTGCTTCATCAGCATAAAAATGTTTATTTTTTAACTGAAAATAATTCATGCAAAACTTGCAGGTAACCGAATCTCATAATCCCCTTAAAAAAACCTGAAAATATCACCTTTTGGAATAGATCCAATAAGATAAAAAGCCTTTAACACAATAAAATGGCATAATGAAGTTTAGAGCTCTGGTTCTAAGGAGCGCAAGTTATCCTGAAAGGTTTGTGTCCCATTGAAACTGTATCAAAAACAGAAGGCACAGGAAGTGAATTAGATACTGGCCTTTCACTTCCCAGTGCCTGGTTCAAATCCAACTCTGGCTTTTGCAATAAATATCTGTTCTGTCTGCTGGCCATAAGGGTCCAATGTAAAATGAGTCTTTGCAGTTCTTCAACCCAGTTCCTCTAACATGCCCATAATTAGCACTAAATTGGGAATTTCACTGAGAGAGGCCACGGATAGGAAACGGAAAAATGTCACACTGGTGATGTAGGAGGCATTCGGACTGCGTGGTCAGAGCTTTGGACAGCTGGTGTTGACTCTAGTTGCCAAAAATTGAGAACGTTTCATTCCCCAAAATTACTATCATCATTTATCAGTGCTAAATTCACAAAAAGAAAGCATCTGCGATACTATAAAAATCATTATTGCATATTCCTTGCAAAAACAACTTTTCCTTAAGTATAATAGTCATATGTTATGAATATACATATGCATTTAGAAAAATCTGTTTCCCATTAAGGGGGTCAATAGTATGAAATCAAACATACATTTTATTCAATTATTAACAGAGAATTGATATTTAATGTAAATAAGCCACCGTAAAACTCAAGCATAATTCAGAAACTTTGTCTAGTTGCTCAATATTTGCAGAACGATTCATGTTTTAGATTGATGCCGGAGCTAATTTGGGCAGGAATATGTGCTATTGGGGATTGATTCTTTAAGATGTCTACCACACTAACTCAGATGGCAAACAGGAACTAAAAAAATGAATTGAGTACTTTCATATGTTCTTATACGAGGGAGGGCAGCAAATCACACTGAAAACTCAGTTGACCATTTTGAGTTTCATAAATACCTAAAGCTGGCTTAATTCCAACTATAGTAGAGTTGAATGTCTCCATCCGTTTCAAACATTTACTACCCTAACTGGAAATGGCAGTAGGCTCCTGTTGCTTGTAACTGAAGCCATGGCAATACAAAGTAGTCAGCTGGTGGTGCGTGATCTTTTACAGTTGAAACAAATGGATCAGCCCCTGATAGTCTTGCCGAAGAAGTCCAATTCCTGCTGGTATTTGTTAGCTACATCAGTTTTGAGCAGAGTAGGTTTGCTCTTGCAAATAGCCCTGGGAGTGATATTAATCCCTGCCTTCTGCCAATGAAGCCAATCTGGGTAGTCTGCATGGATGTTGGGAGATATGTGTTCAATCCTTGGTGGTACAGTTGGGCAAGTGCTCTATTTCCTGGTGGTGTTATGAAGTTTACACATCAACTGCTTTATTGATATTAGGTAACTCCCCTCCCCATGATAAATATTAGGGAAAAAAATACAGGGTCCTGTTCGTTACATTTACTGATCACTAAAATTCAGTACAATTGATAACTTCAATAGCAATTGAATTGTTTTTATATTGTCAGTGTTTTTACTCAGTTATAAATTTGGATCAATTACATTAATTTTTAGTGGTTTATGTGCATGTCATTTCAATTATAATTGGGAATATTAAAGGCTGCCTTCTAGAATTTGCATCATATTGCCTTGAAAATCAATGATGCCATATAATGTATGTATATATAAAATGTATGTAAAATATATGTTTGCCATTATCTGTTCCCCATGTAGTGTTCAATTGTTCTGTGTTTGATTTTGTGAGTCTGGTAACTGATCGATGCTCACTGTGCTTGATTGGTTAAGACTGGCTGTGGACTCAGTAAAAAGTAAACAAACTGTAGAAGAGACTGAAAAGTAAAAGCGAGAGCTGATACATTTTAAAGCACTGTGAATAAAATCTGTTACACACATGGAAACTTGTGTCTCACTGCATACATCTGAGATATAAAATATAAAACACCCCACACTTAGAATATGTCTAATTATTGTCTGTTTATAAAGAACATTCAAATAACAGTGAATAATCATGAAAAGCCATTTACAGCCATGCCTTTCATTCTAAAACTTGTGTTGCCTCCACTTAAAAAGATCAGCTTTGTGAGTAAAATATTCTACTGATGCAATCCACCATCTCCAGATTGGAAAGCTGCCTGTCCAACATCCAGTGCTGGATGAGGAAAATTGTCTGGTCACTGCTCCCTCCATCCCTTTCCTGGCAGACTGTTCACTTGGTATCAGATTTAACCCCAAAATAAGCATCTGACCATATATGCACAGCATCACCAAGGGTGCCTATTTCTACCTTTGTAACATCACCTGACTCCACCTATGCATCAACTCATCTGCTGTTCATCTTTGTTACCTCCAGATTAACTGTTCTAATACACCTCAGACTGCATTCTACATTCTAACCCCTGTTACCTTAAGACTATCCAAATCAATGCTGCCCATGTCCTAATTTGCACAAATCCTATTCACACATAACCTCTCTGCTCACTGACCTACAAGAGATTCTGGTTAATCAATACTTCAATTTAAAAATTTTCATCCTCATCAAATCCCTCCATATCCTTGTCCTGGTCTACCTCTGTAACCTCCTCCATTCCCACAACCTGCGGGGATATCTGCACTCCTCTAATTCTGGTCTCTTGATCATTCCTGGTTTTACTCGCTCTACAATTGGTGGCCATGCCTTCAGCTGCCTGGGTCCTAAGTTGCAGAGTTCCTTCTTTAAACCTCTCTGCCTCCCCTACCTCACTATCCTCCTTTAAGATACTCCAATCTGGCCCATTATCCCCTGAGGTGGCTGAATGCCAGATTTTGGTTTGCAATCCCCCTGTGAAGTGCCTTGGGAAGTTTTATTATGCTAAAGGTGCTATGAGAATAAAAGTTGCTGATGTTGCTGTGAGGTGCTGAACATACTGCCACTGGAGGCGGTAGGAGCTGATTTTATCAGAAAACTCGAGAGAGATGCTTACATGATTGTACAATTTTCATTCAAGGCAATCTGGTGAAAGATTTAACAGCTAGGGTTTGTGAGGTATTCTGGGGCAAGATAATATGTAGAAACTGAGATTGATCATAAGGATCATAATGGTCTCTTTTGTACATTCATATATATATGGAATGTGTTTTTCTATTCAATTGCACTGTTACATGCTGTGTGTGCATTTTTTTTGTTAGGAGAAAACTGACGGAGAACTAATCACATATGAAACAATAAAAATATTTTAAAAATGCTACTCACTTATTTTTGCTTATTCCACAGAAAGCCTTTTATTCAATTTAAAACGCATTCTGTCGAGGTTAAGTCTAGGGCTCGGATAAATGAAATTTACTAACCACTGGAGGTTCCCCATTGCAGTCTTTGGGAAGTGCTTTAAACAAGCCCTGGATCTGTCAAGCACATTGGGGCAAATAAACCAGTTTCATTTATTGGACAACCTTGTCTAAATAACTCAGGAAATACAGCAGGCTGACATAAAGCCACATTTTCAAGAAAAGACAAAAATAAACAAATGTTTCAGAAATTATAAAACACGATGCATGACTAAATTTAAAATATCAACAAGCAACTTATAATATATTTGTTACTATATTATCAGATCAATTTGAAATTGCACACCTTCATGACGTGTTAATGATTTTAATCCATTCTTAAATATCCAAAGTCACAGGTCGAACAAGGTGTTGGATGGCTGATTGCATTCATTTAACTATTTTCATAATTCTTTAAATGTCAACTTGGTTCAGTTGGTAGTAACCTTATATCGGAGTCAAACAATCGTGCGTTTAAGTCCCATCCAGGACTTCAGAAGATCACTGACAGAAGAGTGCATAACCATGGGAGTACTGCATTAATACCTTTTTAAAAAGATATTGAACAAAGATGCCATTTGGCTGTTATGTCCAAGATAAGCTTCTGACCACATATGCACAGCATCACTAAATGTGCCTACTTTTATCTTGGTAGCATTACCTGACTCCACCCACGCCTCAACTCATCTGCTGCTTGTTACCTCCAGATTAACTATTCTAATACACTCCAGGCTGTCTCCCACATCCTACCTCCTGTAATCTTGAGACTTTCCACATCTCTGCTGCCCATGTCCAAATTTGCACAAATCCTATTCACACATAACCTCTCTGCTCACTGACCTACAAGAGTTTCTGGTTAAGCAATGCCTCGATTTAAAAATTTTCATCCTCATCAAATCCCTCCATATCCTTGCCCTGGTCTACCTCTGTAACCTCCTCCATTCCCAAAACCCGCAGGGATATCTGCACTCCTCTAATTCTGGTCTCTTGATCATTCCTGATTTTGATCACTCTACAATAAGAACATAAGAACATAAGAAATAGGAACAGGAGTAGACCATTCAGCCCCTCAAGCCTGCTCTGCCATTCAATAAGATCATGGCTGATCTTCTTGCGTTTCAATTTCCACATTCCCATCTAACCCCAATAACCTTTGATTCCCTTTCCTATCAAGAATCTATCTATCTCTGTCTTAAAAATATTCAATTACCTCGCCTCCACCACCTTCTAAGGCAGAGAATTCCAAAGTCGCACAATGCTCTGAGGGAAAAAAAATTCTCCTCATCTCTGTCCTAAAAGGGCGACCCTAATTTTAAAATGGTGCCCCCTAGTTCTGGACTCACCAACAAGAGGAAACATCATTTCGATGTCAACCTTGTCGAGGCCGTTCAGGGTCTTGTATACTTCAATCAAATCACCCCTCATTCTTGTACGCCCCAGTGAAAACGAGCCCAGTCTGTCCAACCTTTCCACATAAGACAACCCACTCATTCCAGATATCAATCTAGTAAACCTCCTCTGAACTGCCTCCAATGCATTTACATCCTTCCTTAAATAAGGAGACCGAAACTGCACACCGTATTTGAGATGTGGTCTCACCAATGCCCTGTATAACTGAAACATAACATCCTTACAATTTAATGTTTAATCCCTCTCGTAATAAAGGATAGCATTCCAGTAGCCTTCTTAATTACTTGCTGTACCTGCATACTAACTTTTATGACTTATGTACTAGAACACCTAAATCCCTCTGCACCTCAGAATTATGCAGCCGTTCTCCATTTAAGTAATACTCTGCTTTTTTGTTCTTCCTGCCAAAGTGAACAACTTCACATTTTCCCACGTTAAACTTCATTTGCCAGATCTTTGCCCACTCAATCAGCCTGTCTATATCCACCTGCAACTTCCTCATATCCTCTTCACAACATAATTTCCTACCTACCTCTGTGTCATCTGCAAATTTAGCTACCATGTCTTCACCCCCTTCATCTAAGTCATTGACGTAAATTGTAAAAAGTTGAGGCCCCTGTACAGACCCCTGTGGGACTCCACTCGTCATATCCTAACAATCAGAAAAAGACCCATTAATGGATACTCTCTGCTTTCTGCCAGCCAGCCAATGTTCTATCCATTCTAACATGTTATCCTCAACATCTTGTGCTTTTATTTTCCATAATAACCTTTGATGTGGCATTGTATCAAATGCCTTCTGGAAATCCAAGTACAGTACATCTACAGGCTCCTCTTTATCCACTGCACATGTTACTCCCTCAAAAAACTCCAATAAATTGGTTAAAAATAATTTTCCTTTCACAAAACTATGCTGACTCTTCCCTATTGCCTTGGGCTCTTCTAAGTGCCCAGCTATAACTTCCTTAATGATCGATTCTAATAACTTCACCGTGACAGACGTCAAGTTAACTGGCCTATAGTTTCCTGTTTTCTGCCTCCCTTCCTTCTTGAATAAAGTGGTTATTTTTGCTACTTTCCAATCTGATGGAAACTTGCCAGAATCTAGCGAATTTCAGAAAATTAACACCAGCGCATCGACTTAGCCACCTCTTTTAAGGCCCTAGGACGCAGTTCATCGGGACCTGGAGACTTGCCAGCCTGCAGCTCATCAATTTGCTCAGTACCATATCCCTTGTGATTTTAATTTCACCAAGTTCCTTTCTCCCGTCCACCTCCTGATTTGCAGCTATTAGTGGAATGTTTTTTGTATCCTCTTTAACGAACACAAAAGCAAAATATTTGTTCATGCCATTTCCTTATTAACTATTAACTCCCCACCATCACTCTCTAGAGGACCAACACTCACTTTACTTACTCTTTTCCTTTTTAAATACCTGTAGAAACTCTTGCTATCCGTTTTTACATTTCTAGCTAGCTTCCTCTCATACTCCAATTTCTTTCTCCTGAGTAACCTTTTAGTCATTCTCTGCCGTTCTTTATATTCTGTCCAATCATCTGTCCTGCTACTCATCTTTGCGGAGTTGTATGTTTTTTCCTTAAGTCTGATGCTTTCCTTAACATCTTTAGTTAACCACAGATGGTGGGACCTCCCCTTAGAGTTCTTCTTTATAGTAGGAATGTACTTATTCTGGATACTGTGAAATATCCCCTTAAATGTCTACCACTGCTTCTCTATTGACCTATCCTCTAGCCTAGTTTCCCAGTACACTTCAGCTAGCTCAGCTTTCATCCCTACATAGTTTCCCTTTGACTAGCCTTTGACCCACTCTTCTCCCTTTCAAACTGGATGTAAAATTCAATCATATTGTGGTCACTGCTACCTAGGGGTGCCTTTACTCTGAGGTCATTAATTAATCCTGTCACGTTACACAATACCAAGTCTAACATAACCTGCTCTCTGGTTGGTTCCAGAACATGCTGCTCTAAGAAACTATCTCAAAAGCATTCTAAGAAATCCTCATCCAAGCTACTACTGCCAATCTGATTTTTCCAGTTTATGTGTAGATTAAAATCACCCATGATTATTACCATCACTTTATCACAAGCACACAATATTTTCTCTTGAATACTTTGTCCTACACTGTGGCTACTGTTAGAGGGCCTGTAGACCACTCCCACTAATGACCTTTTCCCCCTACTATTTATCTCCACACAAACCGGTTCTACATCCTGATCTCCTGAGCCAAGGTTATCCCTATTGCACCATGGCCTTTTTGATTAACAGTGCTACCCCTCCACCTTTACCAAGCTTCCTATACTTCTTGAATGTCATGCACCCTTCAATGTTAAGGACCCAATCTTTATCATTCTGCAGCTTCATCTCCATAATTGCTATCAGATCATGTTTATTTACTTCAATGTGGGCCATGAATTCATTTACTTTGTTATGAATGCTACGTGCATTCAGATAGAAAGCCTTCTGTTTTGTCTTTTTGTTACCTTTGTAACATCTAGTCTTGACTGTTGATTTATTCTTAGGTTTTTTCTCTCTGTCCCTTCCTGCCATTCTCTGATCCTCGTTTCTCATATTACTATTTTGCTCTCCTGTCTTCACTCTACACCTTGAATTGCGACCTCCACCATTGGTGGCCAGGTCTTCAGCTGCCTGGCCTCTAAGTTCCAAATAAAAGATGCCATAATATTATTCCAAAAAGAGCACACAGTTCTCCTGGTGTCCTGGACAACATTCCTCTTTCAACCAATGCTGCCAAAAACAGATAAACTACTCATTCATCCCTCATTTGCTGATTGTGAGGTTATTCTTTGTGCAAATTTATAGGGAGTGAAATCAGTTCACGTCAGTTGCACCAGTTGACTGCTGACAAATTGGCATCCTGTTTCACACCATGCTGTTAGAGTCAATGGAAAAGAAAATTGGGCCACGTGTCAAAAGGCTTTAATCACAGAAAATGTTTCATCTTCAATGACTAAGAACATTCTGGAAGATTTTGAGTTTTTAAAAAGACACTGGGCAGAATTTTCCATCGCTGTTGGTGTCAGACGTCATGGTGGGCATGAGTGGACAATATGGCAAGAAGGCTAAAATTGGTTTCACGCCATTGTGAAACCAGTTTGCGATCGTCCGCTCCTCCTGTCAATGGCGGGCTGCATTTCTTGCCGCCACACGTCGGGCATGTCATTTTAACACATCTACATCTCATTATAAACCATGCTCGCTGGAATCATCTCCCCACGCTGGATCATCCAGGCACATGCCGATGTGTTTCACAACTGTACATAAGCGATGTGCACCTGGTGAACTGCACTTTATTCGGGGCTTTGAGGCTACCTGTTTGCCTACCTTGCTTCGGGCAGCACTCGCAGTCATCAGTGCCAGGCTTCGCAGGCAGCATCACATCACTTTCAAGGGGGCTCATGAGCAGGTCTCTACCAGACAGCTGTAAGGTTGGGGTGACTTTTCAATGGCTGCAGGGCTAAGACTGTAATGGGGAAGGAGGGTATTGCAGGGTGTGTGTGGGGGCACATGTTGATTTGTGCAAGTGGCCTCAAAAGGGTGAGGGCTGAGGAGACAGTCTCCAAAGGAGAGGAGGCCAGATGGAGATGTGTGGGTGTGTGTGAGAGAGTGGGTGGTGATGTCTCTTGAGCTGGCAGTGAATGAAGTGCCAGTGAATGTGTAATGGTCTTGACAGTGCATGCGTTTAGAGTGATAAGGTGGCTATCTTACCCTGGCGGCATGGATCAGATCATTTAACCTTTTTCTGCACTGGATGGTTGACCTCTCCTGTGCAGCATTGGCACTGACCACCTCTGCTTCCACCTCCCGTGCCAGAGAGGCGAGACTGATGGGCCTCCTGCGGCCAGAGCAGGGGCAGAGGACATTACGGCAGGCTTCCACGTTGTCCAGAAGGCATCCCAGCGATACATCATTGAATCAAGGAGTTCCTCTTGGCTTTTGGGGCCATGTCTTCACCAGTGCCCTCCTGGGCTCGAGCACTGAGAAGTGTGCCCTCGGCTGCTGTTTAAATATGGTGCCCTGTGTGAGGAAGCGATGAGGTAATGGTGTGGCGAGCAAATCAGAGGCCGCCCGCCAGTGAGATCGCATGTTTCCTGTGGCTGCAGAATTAAAGAGGTGGGAATGAAATTATATGGCCCAAAACCCTCTACTGCACTTTGTGCAAATCTGGGACAATTCCGCCCACTGTCCCTTAAAGTGTTAATGCAAGGGCTCTGTTTGTTGCTGTTCGTCGAAAAGACACCATTTTACATGAAAAGGTAATTAAGCAGTTTTAAAGAAGCTGGTAACCTCTTGGCCCTGGTGGACTGTTTACAAAAAGCGTCACATGGTGGTTTATGGCTTTGAAAAAAGACCATGGCCAGAATTTTACATTCGGCGTGCGGCGGCACGCCTGACATGCATGAACGTAATATGACGCGCGATGGCGTCGGGCATGCGTCCCGACGTCATCGCGCACTCACACGATACTTCGTTCGGCGAGCGCGTGCTGGAGTCGATTGCGCACCCGCCAATAATTGAAAGGCCTATTAAGTCCATTAATGAGCTCATTAAGTTGAAATTTACGCTGCCCGTCCAACCTAATGGTTGGTGGGCAGGCGAAAAGGCCAAACGGCCTTTATATTTTTTAGGAAACCTCATCCACGAGTGGGAGATTGAAGCACTCTTTCGCGCGCATACGCATACTGCGCGCCAGGCCCGTTCTCCCTCCTCCCATCACCTGCACAGCTAGCGCTCGCTACCACCCGCGACCCACACAGGGCATGCCTTAATTGGCCCGCCCGCATAAAATCGAGGTGTGGAGCTGATTGAGGATGGCAGTTGGATCCCCGACTGCCCCCGTCCACTCCCACTGAGCCCGCCCGACAAGGGAAAAATTCAGGCCCTTCCCTGGAAAACTGTGTTTTAAAAGCTGCTAGGCTGATTTTGCTTTTGGGGAGATAACAAGAAGGACCAACTGCTTGTTTAAAGAAGACAACAACACCTGAAGTGCCAGATACAGTCGAAAGTGAAAAATGAATGGAAGTTGCTCCGATGTCGCTCTGCATTCTGAAACCAACTGACTGCAAGTTTTCCATAAAATCCACCTGAAAAGTAATGCAAGGGTTATCGATTGTTTCGCAGACCAGTGCTGAGAGGTGAACTGTATAACTCGGACACCATCTCAAGGACTCCCCCATCTATCCTTTTCCCTTGAACCATTGGCTTTTAAATTTTTGGCAGAATTCCTCATCTTTGGCGTGTGTATATGTGTGAGTTAGGGTATTTAGAAAGAGTAATTATTATACTTCCACATTTCATACTGTATGTTAATAAGCTTTGTTTGCTGCTTGACAAGTCTGGTTTCATAATAAATTAATAAATTGGTCGTTTGTTGAAGAAACCTGGGCATTGAGTGGTTATTCTGAGATACATAGGGAAAGCACACATATTCCGCTGTATAGCTAGCTGGAGAAATCACTTAAATAAATGTGCTGTGACCCATTGAGTAGTGGAACTAGAGACAGACAGTGCACTCCTCCCATCCCGTTTATAATACAATATGAAACAAGCTGCCAATTTCCTATCTGCCTATTTTGTGCTGCCAGTGTTGAGAGTGTGGTGTTCAATTGCTCAATTGTTCGGTGTTTGATCATGTGTGCCTGTTGACTTGTTACCTGCTCACTGTGTATGATTAGTTAAGCCTAGGTGTGGTCACTTAGGGAAAGAAAGAGAGAGTGAACTGAGCCTAGCTGCTGTAAGCATGGGAGCAGACATTTTAAAAGCATTGTGAGTAAAACTTGGAGGGTATTGTTTCTGCATATCTCCAAGGTATAAAACACGGCAGAGAGATTTCACCCCCTTGTGACTGCAGGGAGTTAAATTTTTCAGGGAACAAATATATGCGTGCCACAAGATTTTAATCTTAATAGTCAATAGTCCTGTGGTATGTATTTCATGAGTCAAAGCCAAGTATGGTCTTCAGGTGAAGTGGGGTTTGAGTACAGGTGTTATTTAGCTTGTGTTTCCAGCATTTTCTGTTTTGATCCAGCATTCACAGTGTTTAGCGTTTGTTGCACAGATGTAATTTAGATTCCACTGTAAAGACAAATGTTGGGAATGCTCAGTAGATCAGGCAGCATCTGTGGAGAGAAACAGAGTTAATGGGCAGAATTTTACAGCCTCATTTCGGCGGGGACCGGGCCGGGGCTGTAAAATGCGACGAGACATTCCAAACCTCATTGGCTTCGGCGGGAACGTAAAATCCCCCTGCTGCAGAATTTCGCCCAATATTTCAGATCAATGATCAGATAATCTGTTTTCGTGATGTTTATTGAAGGATAAATATTGGTCAAAACACTGAGGATAACTCCCCTGCTCTCCTTCAAAATAGTGCCATTGGGCCTTTTATGAGGGCCTCAGTTTAACACCTCATCCATAAGGCAGCACCCCTGAGAGTGCAGCCTCATTACTGCACTGAAGTGTCAGACTTGATGATTATATCTTATTTGGTTCTTATTTTGTTATTCCCAGTCCCATATTCTTTATCAAACCATTATTGACAAATTTGTATAAGCAGTTTTCATTATAACATGGGCTTAGGCATTTCTAATGGAAAAAATTAACAGGAGGTCCGTGCAGATGTAAGTATTTTAATGCATTTATTAATAAAGAAAAGAAAGGCTTGTATTTACATAGCTCCTTTCATGACCGCTAGGCATCTCCAAGCACTTTACATGACTAAAGCACATTTTTTTTGAAGTGTAGTCACTGTTGTACTGTAGCAAATGCAGCAGCCAATTTGCATCCAGCAAACTCCCACAAGCAGGAATGTCATAAGGAGCAATAATAACAGAAAATGTTGGGAATGCTCAGTAGATCAGGCAGCAGCTGTGGAGAGAAACAGAGTTAATATTTCAGATCAACGGCCAGATAATCTGTTTTTGTGATGTTGATTGAAGGGTAAATATTGGCCAAAACACTGAGGATAACTCCCCTGCTCTCCTTCAAAACAGTGCCATTGGACCTTTCATGAGGGCCTCAATTTAACACCTCATCCATAAGGCAGCACCCCTGAGAGTGCAGCCTCATTACTGCACTGACGTGTCAGACTTGATGATTGTATCCTGAAGTGAGGCTTGAACCCAGAACATTCTGACGTAAAGGCAAATGTGCTATGAGCTGAGCCACAGCTAACAAATATAAAAATTGACTAACTTATACTATATATTTCATTCCCAACTTGTGATCATAATATACGTATTATGTACTGATACATTTTACCTATCACATGATGTCATAACTTTAGATCTGATGCCATTAACAAATTTTCTTCTTGCTGTGCCACCTCTGCTATGGAAACTACACCAATCACATAATGGTAAATGTGGTGTAAAACAAACTTTGGCGGGTTTTTTTATGATGACTATTCAGTGTATATTATGTACAACATGAATGACTGTCTGTGAATTCCAGGCTGTAATTCAATATTGGCGTTCTGCTGACGTTCATAAACTGCTCAAGATTCGCTTGTCATTTATAACATCTCAACTTCGAGATTGAATTACAACCTTGTAACTCACTGCAAGCTATCTATTATCCCACAACTAATGTTATTTGGTGAGACTTATGATACAAAATAAGTTTTATCAATATTATTTTTTTGTTTAAATATTGTTCCTGGTTGATGGAACAGCTTGGGCTTTGGAGTTATCAATAGCAGCCAACTTCGTGATTTAGCTCTCAGGCAGAAGTTTTGGGCCTTGGTTGATTTTATGGGCTTTTCCTGACACAGAAACTGGATTGTGGAAGGAGGCCATTCAGACTATCTTGTCTGGGCTGACTGCTTGTTAGAGAACTAATCCCTTAGACCCAACTCTGTCCCCCATACCCTGCATCTTCCCATGCTTCAAATATTTTCCTACATAGTAGGTTGGTTTAAAACAGGATACCATAACCACTGAGGACTTTTGGGTTTCCATGTCAAATTAGACTATTCAAATAGAACTACCTTGTTGGCAAACTGCTAAGCATTCAGCCCACCCAACACAGATGTCTCAGTTTACGAAAAAAAATTGTGTTACTGACTGCCAAGCAAGTTATATAGTTTTTCAAAAGTTCAAATGTGAATAATTTTTCATCGGACGTGAATAAATTAGATTAATGAACTGAGAGATTGCAAGGGTTTCTTAACCCTTTAAAAACCAGGAATGCTAAATTGGATAACCCTTAAAAATGGACTGGAGTTTGTGATGCATGATAAACTCATACCCACTCAAGGTAATGCAGGCAACCTGCCAATTTTGTGCATAAACAGCAGCCACCCCTTCTCTGAGTGCTGCAATGGACATTGAAACTTCTGACGTTATGGCTGTGGATTACAGTGTGCAAAGGGACTTGTAGGGTATCACAGTAATCCAGCAATTTATCCTCCACAGATTTCTAGGATTGCTGAGGTGCTTGGGATGAGTGGCAGTGGCTCCATGGAGCAGAAACCTGCTCCCCTCTCTCAGAATAAGAGTATTCATGTCCCCACCGCTGTCATTCCACCAGTGCCCTTGCTGTTGCCTGTCAGCCAGCCAGCCTAGATTGCTACTGCTCATGCCAAAATGATGTCGTCCACAACCAGACCTTCTAGGCCCAGAGCTGCTCGAGGTCATCCTCCAAATCCATCTGCAATCTCCTCCACTGAAAGTCAGCAGCCTTCCACCAGCCATGCAGCAGGAACTGGGGTGGCACAGCATAGGATCACAAGGATAGGTAAAGTCACACAGAAGACAGGCACTAATAGAATGCACCAGGGTCCTCAGTTGACTTATATATGCGATAAGTTTGGTTTGGAATGTTTATTTTGTGGTGGTTTTTATTTTGCATTATGGCCAAGAGGACACTGAGATGGCCAGTAACAGATGGAAGGCAAGGTATGGGACTGGTGTTGAATAGGAAATTGGGTTTGCAGTTACTGGCATCACACTTGGATGAGTTAGTCACAGGCAGCCTGAGCGCATAGGAGCTGTCTCTTTCCCCTCCTCCTTCTCTCCCTAATGCTCCTGTTCCTTAACAAATCACTGTATAACTGGTGACAAGAGTGGTGCCCTCATGATGATGAGGTTGTGCAGCATGCAGCAGACCACTACAGATCTTGACATCCACTCTGCCAAGAACTTCAGGGCTCCTCCAGTGGGGCCCAGTCACAGGAACTATTGCTTCAGCATGCCGATGTTATGCTTTACCACATTTTGTGTGGCAGCATAGCTTTCATTGCGTTCATACTGTATACATGTGCTTGGTTGCACACTGGAGCCATCAGCCATGTCCTCAGCAGATAGCCCTTGTTACCCAGTAGTTGCCACCCTTTGGTTTGTTCTGGCAGCTCAAATGCAATTGGCACAGTAGACTGCTACAGAATGAAGGCATCGTGATTGCTACCTGGATAGCAGATTTTGAACTGCATGAATCGCTACCTATGGTTACACACCAGCTCGATGTTGAGGGAGTGGTTCTGGTATTGGGTAGAGTTGATGCACTGCGCCTACAAAGTGATGTGCATGCAGTCAGTGGCACTCTCAGGGTAGTGTCATAGGCCTAACCATCTTCAGCTGCTTCATCAATGACCTTCCTTCCATCATAAGGTCAGAAGTGGGGATGTTTGCTGATGATTGCACAATGTTCAGCACCATTCGCAACTTCTCAGACACTGAAGCAGTCTATGTCCAAATGCAGCAAGAAGTGGACAACATCCAGGCCTGAGCTGACAAGTAACATTCGTGCCACACAAGTACCAGGTAATGACCATCTCTAACAAGAAAGAATCTAACCATTTCCCCTTGACATTCGATGGCATACCATCACTGAATCCTTCATTATCAACATCCTAGGGGTTACCACTGACCAAAAACTGAATTGGACTAGCCATATAAATACTGTGGCTACAATAGCTGGTCAGAGGCTAGGAATCCTGTGGCGAGTAGCTCACCTCCTGACTCACCAAAGCCTGTCCACCATCTACAAGGCACAAGCCAGGAGTGTGATGGAATACTCACCACTTGCTTGGATGAGTGCAGCTTCAACAACACTCAAGAAGCTCAACATCATCCAGGACAAAGCAGCCCGCTTGGTTGGCACCACATCCACAAACATTCACTCCCTCCACCACTGACTCACAGTGGCAGCAGTGTGTACTATCTACAAGATGCTCTGCAGCAATTCACCAAGGCGACTTAGACAGCACCTTCCAAACCCATCTAGAAGGACAAGGGCAGCAGATAGATGGGAACTCCACCACCTGGAAGTTCCCCTCCAAGTCACTCACCATCCTGACTTGGAAATATATCGCCGTTCCTTCACTGTCGCTGGGTCAAAATCCTGGAACTCCGTCCCTAACAACACTGTGGATGTACCTATACCAGATGGACTGCGGCAGTCCAAGAAGGCAGCTCACCACCATTTTCTCAAGTGTAACCAGGGACGGGCAATAAATGCTGACCCAGCCAGCAAAGCCTGCATCCCGTGAATGAATTTTTTAAAAACCCTGCACTGTGGGAAAGCCTGGAAACTTAGAAAAGCTGCGTACTCACTCCAGCTAGTTGTCTCTGCAAGAGAGAATGAGATCTAGTCAGCTCTCATTCGAAAGAGGGCCTCAATGACCACCCTTTTACAATAATGGGCAGCAAATTGTACAATGTTGCAAACATCTCCAGCTCCAGCCTGGAAGGGGCCAAACACATGAAAATACATGGCGGTGGTCAGCTGCACAATCAATGGCAATGCAGTGCTTACCCTGCTCTGAGGCTGCAGTGGTGGTTGCAAAAACTGTCAGATTTCAGCAAGGACATCCTTATTGAAGCACAGAGGTCTCACACGTTGTTCCTCTCTGAGGTCAAGTAGGAGAACTGCTCCCTGAACAGCTTGGCAGGATATAGTCTCCTTTTCC